>NC_088334.1:24162500-24487500 GCF_036884655.1 Musa acuminata AAA Group | reverse complement strand
GCAGGGAGTTATAGGTATTTTAGTATCGAAAGGTCAGAAATCTTGATCCCTGTTTTGCAGCATCCATAGGCTCATTTGAAATAGACATTTGGGTAAGCATTCGGAGTCCAAAATTTTCAAAATCAGTGTCCAAAAGGAAGGTATAAGAGTCTACTTTCAAATAAACAAGGTCCTGCCTAAATCCATGTTCGATACTGAAAACTATGGCTGGAACAATGTATAGGGGTCAGTTTACCGAAAAATTTCAGATCCATGATTTTTGTATCCAACAAGAGAAATATCCGGTTCTAGGCTGAAATCTTTCGAATAATTCAGAACAAATATGAGATTAAAGGCTAATAATTCTGTAGGATGGGGTTAGAACACTTGCCTTTGAGAATTTTGACCCTAAGTGAAAAGATTTGAGCAAGAACCCTTAAAGCCCCAATTTTTTCTTCTTCTTCTTCTTCTTCTTCTTCTTCTTCTTCTTCTTCTCTTTCTTTCCCTGATCCTCCACACAGCTGCCTTCTCTGCTTCCTTAAGAACGAAAGCAGTGAGGCTTAAACGGTGGGATTTGTCATTTTGGACATTTTGTAATTTAGTCCTTGTATTTATTACATTTTCGATTTGGTCCTTAGGGTTTACATATAGGTCCTCAGATTTTTCTTTAACAAATCCTCCAACACTCATGAATAAGTTCTCAGATTCATACTTTGAAATTTTATCAAACTTAAAATAGATACTTACATTACCAATTAGAAACTTATACAAAAATTCAGAAATGAGGGATGTTACACGGTTGCACCGCCCAGTCTCGCTGGGAGACATAGCCTGGGCGGTGCTACCTCCCTGCCTGGGTGGTTGCACCTCCCACAGCAACCTGGGTCCGAATGGGTTGATCCATTTGGCCCAATTTGAGTTCTTCAGGGGCCTAATTGCCCAAAGATTAAGCTAATGGGATCACCTCCCATTTCTAACTTAATCAATGTGCTAACTACGATTATTTCCTAAGACAAATTCTGCAGCTTGCTCCGGTGCGTCAATCGCTTCTTCCGGCAAGTTCCGATGAGCTCCTTTGGCAAGCTTCTGGACTTCTCGGATTTGTTCCTGCAGAACCTCCGACGACTGTCCGAACTTCCATCGAGCTCTCGAACTCCCAACGTGATCATTGTCATGACTCCGGCGCAACTCCTGCTGCATGTCTTACTTTCATCGTAGTTAATCCTGCACATGTAAAACAAAACTTCGATCGAGACAATCAATCCTAAGCAATTAACCAAGTTGTCCGGCATGTCATTGGTCCCTCGATGCTTCGTCCGATTCTTCAGCGCATCGTCCTTTCCTGCGGCCTATTGCCCAATCGGCTAGTTGGCTCCGCAACTCCGATATCCTTGGCACAATACCCGCTCTTCTTGGCCCGATGCCCGATCCACGGCCCGAAGCCTTCTGTCGATACGTCGACCGATCCACCGGCCCGACGTCCAATCTTCTGACATGTTCCTCCGGCACAACATGATTTTCCTGCTTTAATTGTCTCATCCAGATCGAAGAATCCTGCGTCACTCAAAACGCAGATTAAATCATAAACATATATCAAGTAGTTTCATCATCAAAATACGAGATTCAACAAACATGACCATCGAATTCCAATCCTTCCGAGCAAGCCACCAGCGAACACTCGACCGTACCGATATCCTCACCTCCAGAAAGATAAAATTGAAATGATCATAAAGGAGATGCTTGAAACAGGGGTGATTCGGCCAAGTTGCAGCCCCTATTCCTCACAAGTGCTGCTTGTACGCAAGAAGGACGGAACTTGGCGGATGTGCATCGACTACCGAGCTTTAAAAGGCATCACCGTCAAGGACAAGTACCCAATTCCAGTGGTGGATGAACTTCTTGATGAATTGAAAAGAGCTCGAGTCTTCACGAAGTTGGACCTCCGATCCGGTTACCACCAAATTCGGGTATGTGATGATGACATTCCAAAAACTGCATTTCGCACACATGATGGCCATTATGAATTCTTGGTAATGCCTTTTGGACTCACTAATGCTCCTTCAACCTTTCAAAGTCTCATGAACAATATTTTTCGAAACCTACAAACGTGAAATTACTGCGAGGGTTCCTTGGACTAACGGGCTACTACCGAAAATTTTTTAAGGACTATGAGAAGATCAGTGCACCACTCACTTCTTTTCTGAAAAAAGATGATTTCCAATGGTCGGACAAAGCCTCTGCTGCCTTCGACAAACTTAAAGCAGACATGACAATGACGCCGGTGCTTGCGCTACCAGATTTCATTAGACCCTTCATCATTGAGGCCAACGCATTTGGAGTCGGAATTGGAGCCGTTCTCATGCAAAATGGTCGACCACTCGCATACACTAGTAAGACATTATCTCCCTCCCATCAAAACATGTCAATATATGATAAGGAGATGCTCGCCATTATACACGCAGTAACGAGGTGGAGACCCTACCTGATCGGCCAGCGATTTCAAATTAAAACTGACCATAAAAGCCTGAAGTACTTTTCGGAGCAAAAGATATCATCCCTTGAGCAGCAAAAATGGGTAACCAAACTTCTTGGATTTGATTATGAAATTATTTACAAAAAGGGGAAAGAAAACGTTGTTGCAGATGCACTCTCATGGCTACCTGAAGAAGCTAAGGTTTCAGCCATCTCCCTTCCTACCACCGGTCTCCTCGAGGACATTAGGGAAGAATAGAAGAAGGATCCAGAGATCAGCAACATCATAAAAAAATTGGAGGAGGATCCAAGTGTAATAGCCCACTACACCTGGGATTCGAGGGATCTACGCTACAAAGGTCGCATTGTGCTTATACCTGACTCCCCTTGCATCACAATCATCTTGCATGAAATGCACTCCATACCTTCAACAGGACACTCTGGATTCCTATGAACCTACAAAAGAGTGAAGCAAAATTTTTATTGGAGAGGGATGAAAAAAATTATTGTTGAATATATGGCACAATGTGATGTATGTCAACAGCATAAGGGCGAAACTATGGCAAATCCAAGGAAGCTACAACCACTACCCATACCAGACTCCGTGTGGACTGACATCTCCATGGACTTCATTGAAGGGCTGCCATCTTCCAAAGGTAAAAGCACGATTCTCATGGTGGTTGATCGACTTACGAAATATGCTCATTTTTGTGCTGTGAGAAATCCCTACACTACTACTAGTATTACCCAGATTTACATAGAAAATATTGTTAAACTAAATGGGATGCCAAGGTCCATCATAAGTGATCGTGACAAGATCTTCACTAGTAAATTTTGGACCGAGTTATTTCAGTTACAAGGCACCAAACTCAAGATGAGCACAGCGTATCATCCACAAACTAACAGCCAAACAGAGGTGGTAAATAGGTGCTTAGAGACGTACCTCCGGTGTTTCACTAGCAACCGACCAAAAGAGTGGGCGAAATGACTTCCCTGGGCCGAATGGTGGTATAATACTACATATCATTCATCTACAAAATATGCCCCTTATGAAGCATTGTATGGTCGACCAGCCCCTGTGATTCCAAAGTATATAATTAGCTCAGCCAAGGTAGATCAGGTTGACCAAGAATTGATTGATAGGGACAAACTCTTACAACTGTTAAAATATAATCTCTCTACCGCTCAAGCTAGAATGAAGCAGCAAGCCGACACACAACGAAGTGAAAGAGAATTTTCAGTGGGAGATTGGGTTTATCTTCGCCTACAACCATACAAGCAACTCTCTATCAACACTCGAGCCTCCATGAAGCTATCCCCATGTTTTTATGGGCCCTATCAGATCATAGAGCGTATTGGAGCCGTGGCGTACAGACTTAAATTACTTGACGATGCCAAAATTTACCCTGTCTTCCATGTATCATGCCTAAAGCCCAAGTTGGGAGAACACGAGTCACCCCAGATCCAACTGCCCAACACAACTGAGGATGGAGTTATTCAAGCCCAACCATAAGCCATCCTCGATTGCAGGATCGTGATGCTTCGCCGACATCCCTCTATTGAAGTACTAGTGCATTGGAATAATCTACCACTTGAAGACGCCACATGGGAACCATATGAGGAGCTGAAGACCCGGTTCCCTAAGTTCGTGGAATCTCAGCCTTGAGGACAAGGCTGATTTGAAGAGGGCGGATCTGTTAGGACTCTAGCTAGGAGAGTCCTAATTGAGAGGGACATTCATGTAGGAGGTTTTTTCTTAGAGAAGAATTAGGAGTTGTTAGGCAATATGAGTCTTGAGTAGGAGTCCTATTAGGAGTTGGTTAGACGTAGGAGTCTTGAGTAGGAATCCTATTAGGAGTTGGTTAGAAGTAAGAGTCTTAAGTAGGAGTCCTATTAGTAGTTAGGGTTTAGAAGCCCTATAAATAGCCATGTATTCCATCTCTTTTCGGAAGCAATAGATGAATCTTTTCTGCAGCTTTTGAGCAGCAACTTGGAGTACTCATGCGGCTTTTGATGATGACAACCAATTGATTTTTTTTTATAAGTAAAAGTAAATTGATTTTGTGTAAAGTTTCTACAAATAGCTTTGTCTATACAAATTATAGAAAAAGCTAGGTAACTCGTAGAGTACTCATGCGGTAGTTATGACTACACATTGTCACGCCCCTCAAAATATCCATGATATTAAAATTTTCATCACAAACTAATCCAGGATCCAAACTAACATTTGAGGACACTGAAAAACATTCTATCAAATTCACATCTATAAAACCAGTGCAGTTTATAATCATATATCACATCACTCGATAATTCACATTTATGGCAACCCAAACCAAACTCGACAAACATGAACAACATTTATAAATCTATAAGCTAAATAAATTATACAATCAGAACTCCAATTATTCACCACAAGTTCATATCATCATAAACTAGACTTAACATTCTGAAATTCTAAATAAGAGAGATCTTCTAACACTTTTACACAGTATATCCGTTTCGATTCATCGATAACATTTCATTACATACAAAGCATGCTTATACAACAATAACATAATAACTAACAAGACTTGCCCATAATTCTGAATAGCTTTCCACTACCTCAGCCCAATTCAAACATCTCAAAGAGTGACAAGCTGACTTGAAAGATTTTATATAACGGAGTGAGCTAAAAACAGCTTAGCAAGTGACAAAGCATATTCAGAACAAAAGGAATGATTTCAAACAAGGTATCATAATGCAAGGCAGAATACAAGAATTTTCAAGATACCATATTATTAGGTACAAAATCATATGTGTCATGTCATTCAAAACCTATTTGGTTCATAACAAATAGAGCATAGAGTAATTAGAGCATATCAATAGCGTACGAGACGTTCCGGAGCATATCAATGGCAAATAGGACATTTCAGAATATATCAGTTCATAGCAAATAGAGCACAGAGTAATTGAAGCATATTAATAGCGTATGAAATGTTCCGGAGCATATCAATGACATATGAAACATTTCGAAGCGTAACAATAACAGATGAAACAGATAGAAGGTGAAGTGAGATTCCAAACATAATATGGTCCATCCATTTCTGAATGACCACCAAACATAATCTAGAGCATCGTAGGCTCTAAGCACATACCCTTTATCATTTCTGGCAAAAGTCCAAATAATCCCACAAACACTAGAGTACAAAAGGGTATTGTGAACAATAATTTGAGACAATAGCAGATGAAGTATTTTGGAGCATATCAATGGTATATGAAATGTTCCGAAGCATATCAATGACATGGAACATTTCGAAGCATAACAATAACAGATGGAATATTTCAGAGCATATCAATGGCGTATGAAATGTTCCGGAGCATATCAATGACATGGAACATTTCGAAACGTAACAATAACAGATGGAATATTTCGGAGCATATCAATGGGGTATGAAATTTTCGGAGCATATCAATAACAAATGAAACATTTCGGAACATATCAATAACAAGTACCAAACAGAAGCTCAAACGTCGTATTTGACGTTGCATTCATATCATTCTTATCCAAAGCATGTATAGAAACATATAACCAAAGCTCTGGATATTATATCAAACATACAGAAGGTGTAGTGGGACCACAGACAGAATATGATTCATCCATTCCTGAATGACCACCAAACAGAAGTCTCCCACGTTTGGGAGGTCTCCCACGTCTGGGAGCTCCATACACCCACGTCTAGGTGAAGTCAGAGGGGGCCGGTAGAGCATCGCAGGCTCTATGCATAACTCCCTTTACCATTTCTAGCAAAGGTTCACAAATCCCACAAACACCAGAGTATAAAAGGGCAGTATGAACAATAAATAACATATATCAGAAGCACACGTGGAACAACAAAATGTACATGTGCCTTTACGAGTCAATATGAAGTAAGCAATAATCTTTCACAATTATATTCAGATTTAAAAGGAAATGAAAGCAATGGCACATATGGAATCCAAGCAATCACATACAACTCAATTCAAATAAGAAGGTTAGATGAATTTGATATCCAAAGGAATGAAACTAGAATAGGCACACATCGAAAGCAAATGCGGAACAATGGGTTATACATGTGCCTATATAAGTCAATGTGATATAGCATAAACGTTACACAATATGTTCAGAAATGGTAATAATTTATAGACGAGCAAACGAGAATTCAAACTTTAATATAAGCCACAATTGAGTGAAGGGAACTGAACAAAATCTATTTCCAAACGAACGAAAACAGAAGATGCGAAATCGATCAAAGCTCGATTTCTTACAGAATTCGAGAGGCTCATTGGATAAATACTTCAGATTGTCAATTATGCTCCAATACCCTCAAGAAGGCTATTGTCGAAAGATATATCAATCTATTTTTTGTTAAAACAAGTTTTGTACGAATTATGATTTCCAACAAGGAGTTACCTTTGATTTGGTAACACAAGGTCAAAAACAAAATCACTATTTTGTAGAATTCATAGGGTCAGATTCAACAGATAATAGGGTAGGCATTTGAATTCCAAAATTTTCAATCTATATGTCAAAAGAAAGGTCCACAAGTCTAGTTTCGAACGAAGTCAGTTTGGTATAAATTAGAATTTCCAACAGCGAATTCATAGGGTCAGATTCAACAGATAATAGGGTAGGCATTTGAATTGCAAAATTTTCAATTTATATGTCAAAAGAAAGGTCCACAAGTCTAGTTTTGAACGAAGTCAGTTTGGTATAAATTAGAATTTCCAATAGCGACTTATAAGTATTTTAGTATCAAAGGGTCAGAAATTTTGATCTCTGTTCTGTAGCATATATAGGCTCATTTGAAATAGACGTTTGGGTAAGTATTCGATGTCCAAATTCTACAAAATCTGTGTTAAAAGAAAGATATAAGAGTCTAATTTCAAGGAGCTAAGTCCTGCCTGAATCCACATTTGGTCCTAAAAATTATAGTTGAAACAGTGTATAGGGGTCAGTTTACCGAAAAAATTCCAGATCCTTGGTTTTATGTCCAAAGAGAGAAATATCAGGTTCTAAACAAAAATCTTTCAGAATCAATATAAGAACAGAGACTAATACTTCTGTAGGATGGGGTTAGAACACTTGCCTTTGAGAATTATGATCCTAAATGAGAAGATTTGAGCAATAAACCTTAAAGCCCCAAATTTTTTTTCTTCTTCTTCTTCCCCCTTTTTTCTTCCTCTTCTTCTTTTTTTCTCTCTGTTCATCCACGTAGCTGCCTTCTCTGGTTCCTTAAGAACGAAGGCAGAGAGGCTTAAACGGTGGGATTTGTAATTTTGTGTATTTTGCAGTTTAGTCCTTGTATTATTATATTTACGATTAGGTCCTCAGGGTTTACATATAGGTCCTCAAAATTTTTTTTTTTTGAACAAATCCTCCAAATTTTATGAATAAGTTCTCAGATTTATACTTTAGCTCTTTTATCAAATTGAAAATAGATACTTACATTATAACTAGAAACTTATACGAAAATTCAGAAATGAGGGATGTTACACTCTCCCCCCCTTAAAAGAAAATTTTAGTCCTCTAAATTTATCATACCTCTATTAATGAAAAGATGGGGATTGATCTTTTTCATTTCCTCCTCTAGCTCCCAGGTTGTTACCTCTCCAGAATGATATCTCCAAATTACTTGAACCAGGGGGATGACCCGATTCCTTAGGATCTTTTCTTTTTTATCAACAATCTGAATGGGCTCTTCCACATAAGATAAATCTTTATCGATCTCCATCAGCTCATACTTAATGATGTGAGAAGGGTCAGATATATACTTTCTAATCATCGAAACATGGTATATATTATTGATATAACACAACGACAGTGGCAAGGCAATCCTGTAAGCGACAGAACCAACCCTCTCAAGAATACCAAATAATGCCTTTGGAAGGGGAGACCTTTAAGAATACCAAATCTCCGATTTCAAACTCAATATCTCGTCTTCTATTGTCAGCATAACTCTTTTGACGACTCTGAGCAGTTTTTAACCTTTTCTGTATAACTTGAATTTTCTCGGTAGTTTCTTGTACTTTGTCCGGTGCTAACAACTTTCAGTCACCAACTTCCTCCCAACATATAGGTGTTATGCACTTTCGCCCATATAAAGCTTCATAAGGAGCCATCTGAATACTTGAATGATAACTATTATTATAAGTGAACTCAATAAGTGAAATATCTTTATCCCCTTCACCTTTCCAATCCATAACATAGGCTCTAAGCAAATCCTCAAGTGTTTGAATTGTTCTTTCTGACTGACCATCAGTCTGAGGATGATATGCAGTACTAAACTTGACTTTAGTGCCCATAGATTCCTGTAATCTTCTCTAGAATCTAGAGAGAAATCTGGAGTCTCTATCAGAGATGATCTCCTTTGGAATACCATGAAGTCTTACTATTTCATTGACATATAAATCTGCAAGTCTATCAAGCGAATAAGTCATATTAATCGGTAAGAAATATGTAGATTTTGTTAACCTATCAATGATAACCCAAATAGCATCATGCTTTCTAGAGGTTCTGGGTAGTCCTGAAACAAAATCCATAGTAATACATTCCAATTTCCATTCAGGAATATCTAAAGGTTGCAACAACCCTCCAGGTCTTTGGTGTTCTATTTTGATTTGCTGACAAGTCAAACATTTTGAAACATACATTGCAATTTCCTTCTTCATGCCTTCCCACCAATAATGACTTTGAAGATCTGTATACATCTTAGTGCTCCCAGGATGCATGGTGTACTTTGAAGTATGACTTTCCTTTAGGATTTGATTCTTGATATCTGGTTCATTTGGTACACATACTCTCTCCCCAAATCTCAATAGGCCATCTTTTGAAACTTGAAATTTTGGCTTCAATTCCTTTTCTACTTCATTCCTCAAATAGATTAAACGTGGATCTCGTAATTATCCTTCCTTAATTCATTGAATAAGATTAGATTGCACTTGAATGGAGGCCATCAATATCATCGAGTCTTGCTCTTTCCTTAAAGCTTTCAAATCAAAATTTTCTTCTAATAACTTCTATTGCTTCACGACCAGACTAGCCATAAAACTTGCAGATTGTCTACTAAGTGCATCAGCTACAACATTGGCTTTGCCCGGGTGAGAACAGATGACACAATCATAATCCTTAAGAAGTTCTATCCATCTTCGTTGCCTCATGTTTAACTCTTTCTGAGTGAAAATATATTTTAAACTCTTGTGATCAGTAAAGATTTCAAATTGTCGACCATACAAATAATGTCTCCAAATCTTTAGAGCAAAAACAATTGCTGCCAATTCCAAATCATGAGTTGGATAATTCAATTCATAACCTTTTAGTTGCCTAGAAGCATAAGCAATCACTCTCCCTTCCTGCATCAAAACACATCCAAGGCCCTTTCTTGAAGTATCAGTATAAACTACAAATCCCTCACTACCACTTAGAATAGTGAGAATAGGGGCACTAGTCAATCTTCTTTTTAACTCTTGAAAACTTTGCTCACAATCATCACCCCATACAAATTTCACATTCTTTTTAGTGAGATTGGTGAGAGGTTGAGCGATTCGAGAAAATACCTCCACAAATCTCCTGTAATAACTTGTCATGCCCAAGAAGCTTCTAACTTCTGTTACATTTGTTGGTACATCCCATTCAACTACAGCTTCCACTTTCTTTGGATCAACAGATATACCCTTCCTTGAAATCACATGGCATAAGAAAGCAACTTCATTCAACCAAAATTCACATTTGCTGAACTTTGCATACAACTTCTTTTCTCTTAGTATGGACAATACATTTCTCAAGTGTTCCTCATGCTCCTGATTACTCCTTGAATACACCAATATGTCATCAATGAATACAATTACAAAGTCATCTAAGAGCGGTTGAAATATCCTATTCATTAGTTCTATAAAAGCTGCAAGGGCATTAGTCAAACCAAAAGGCATCACCAAGAATTCATAGTGACCATATCGAGTTCTAAAAGCTGTTTTTGGAATATCCTCCTCCTTGATCTTCAATTGATAGTAACCTGACCTCAGATCAATCTTAGAGAATACTTGTGCACCCTGCAGTTGATCAAACAAATCATCAATTCTGGGTATGGGATACTTGTTTTTGATGGTCACCTGATTCAACTGTCTATAATCAATACAAAGCCTCAATGTTCTATCCTTCTTCTTCACTAATAGTACCGGAGCACCCCATGGAGATACGTTGGGTCGTATGAAACCCTTATCTAATAATTCTTATAGTTGCTTTTCCAATTCCACTTACTCAAATGATATCATTCTATAGAGAGGCTTAGATTTTAGGATTGTCCCAAGGACCAAATCAAAAGCAAAGTCACGTTTGGAGGTAATCAAAGCAAGTCATCCTATGATACATTAGACAAGGAGATAAATCATGTCCAATACTCTCAAAATAAAAGATCGACTGATCAAATATGCAAAAAGTGATCATTTGTTATATAACAATCCATACTGGTATGATAAGAAGATAGCCAATCCATACAAAGTATAATATCAAAACTCAAAATCTCTAGGAGAACTAAATCAGCAAAAAGTTCAAGTTCTCCAATAAAAATCAGATAAGAGGACCAGATTCAAGTCTATTATCAAAGAATCTCTAATGATCGTATTTACATATAGCACATAATGCATGGGTCTAGATTGAATACCCAAGTGATAAGCAAAATATTCCGAATCAAATCATAGTGAGACCCATGGTCAAACAAATATTTGTATTCTTTCATAAACATGAATAATACCTTCGATCACTAATTCAGAAGTTTTAGAATCATATTCAGTGATAGCAAATACTCTGACATGGGCTGATGATTTATGTGGCAGTGACTCTTTCTTCTTGTTTAAAGGGCAGTCTTTTATTTTATGATCTAACTTTCCGTACGCAAAATAGACTCTAGCCACCCACAAACACAAACTTGTTTCATAATTTAACTTACAATTCACACATGATTGAGTCTTTTGTGGTGACTTCCCTTTTCAAATCCAAATGTCTTGACCCTCTTGTTATCACTTTCTGATTCATTTCCAATCATATTTTTATATGTAAACTTGTCCGTATTATTCTTGCCACTAATCTCCAAAAATTCTTTTCATTATTGCCATCAATGATCAGCCTCTACTTCCAATATAAGGAGGCAAAAGAAATCTTTTGATCATCAAAATAATTTTGTACATCAAATATCTTCTCCGTTTGCATCCATTTTTCTACCACCAATGAAATTAGGTTCACCATGCTTTCATTGCGCTACTCTGATTTAATATCCTCGATCAACCCTTTCATCACACTTAATTAATCAAAAGTAGATGAAGTAAGAGGACTAAATGTTCTCGTCATCTAAGATTCCTAAAAGGCAACAAAGAAAATTTCCACCAATCACTATAATTCACTAGACCTCAATATATTTTGCACGTCAACATATCAAATATTTCGGTAATCCTCAAACCATGCTCTGATACCACCTTTGTCACGCCCCTCAAAATATCCATGATATTAAAATTTTCATCACAAACTAATCCAGGATCCAAACTAACATTTGCATTCAAAAGCAAGAGGGATAAAAATATGTTTTAAAGCTGATTTACGGAAAGTCTTTGATTCAGTTAATAGGAAATTTATCTATAACATGCTCCTCGATATGAACTTCCCACAGCAATGGGTTAATTGGATTCAATCTTGCTTGGAAACTCCAAAGTTTTCGATACTCTTTAATGGCTCACCTATTGGTTTTTTTGGGAGCACGAATGGCATCCGACAAGGTGATCCACTCTCTCTGTATCTCTTTACTATTGCGATGGAAGGACTTAGCTGTATGTTGGAACATGTAGTCTTAAATGGCAGCATTAAGGTACCCAATGCTGGCTCTATTCATATATCACATATAACATTTGCAGAAGATTTACTTATCTTTCTCCTAAATGATCCTGGCTACTATTATGAATGACTTTGGTATGGTTTTTGGACTTCAGTTAAATCATGCGAAAAGTAAAGTATATATGAACCCTTACGTTGAGGATAAGGTCTTTATTGCACAAACTTTGGGGGTTAGTGAGAGAAGCCTGCCAGTTCCTTATTTGGGTCTCCCGCTCATATCCACAGGCATTCACAAAACTCACTGTCAGCCTATCCTGCAAAAAATAAAGAATAGAATTTCTTCTTGGAAAAATAGGCTTCTATCAAAAGCAGGACGACTCGAACTCATCCGTTCTGTATTGCACTCCTACTTTATATATTGGTGTAATGCATTTCTTTTGCCTGCTGAACTTCTCCAAGATATTGAACGGTTAATTAATGAACTTCTTCTGGAATGGCACAAATGATAAGGCAATGCATATGATAAATTGGGATAGCATTTGCAAACCGAAAGATGAATCGGGGCTAAACTTGAGAAATACTAAAGATTGGAATCAAGCATGCCTGGTACAACAATTGTGGGATCTTTTGCAAAACAAATGTTCCTTATGGTCACAATGTGTTTCTGCTAGGTATCTTTCAAAGGAATCAATCTGGGAAATTTCAATAAGAACATACCACTCTGCAGCTTGGAAAGGAATTTTAAAGGCAAGGAATTGGCTAATCAAACACATTTCATATGCAATCTCTTCTGGAACTAGTACTAACATGTGGTACGATCCTTGGGTGAATGGGAAGAGTATATTTCAATTATATGGCGATAGAATACGAAAAGATCTTGGGGCTCCCAAAGATTGGAAGGTTTCCGAGTTCATTGCTAACGGTACTTGGTGTCTCCCTAATCCTATTTCTCCCGAAATGTTATCACTTTGGCCGACTATCATAGCTATTCCAATCAGGAACAACTCTTCAGATACATTTATTTGGCCTCATGACAATGGCAAATTTAGTGCCACATCCGCATGGAATCAAATTAGGCAAAGAAATAACAAGTGGGTCCCAAGCAGTTGGACATGGGATCGACCGGGATCACAAAGACACTCCTTATGTACATGGCAGGCCCTTCTCAATAAACTACCTACAATAGATAATATGAAAAGAAAAGGTATCTATCATGTTAACCAATGCTCCCTTTGTTTGCAACAAGAAGAAACTGTTGACCACCTCTATTTTGCTTGTGATTATACAAAATGGATATGGAAGGAGATTCTCCAGCGATTTGAACTCAATAGACTGCCGCAACCAAACTTGCACCAAGAACTAGGCGACCTTATGCAATGTTTCTCAAGAAAATGGCCTCTTACACAACTGGCAAAGGTTACTTTCAGATGCGCTATTTGGTGGATGTGGAAGGAGAGATATAATAGAATCTTTGAATGTCAACATACAAACAATGCTCAACTCTTGAAAGAGATTATTAGAGACTCAAGATCCTGTATGGAGCATGATCTCAAAACCGAGCACTTCACCCGAAGAGTAAAAGATATTTTTATCAAATTTAATTTTGCTATTAGCTAAAGATCTTGGGAATGATGCCAAATAATGTACCCACAGGTAGTTATAGTCTACAGCATGTGTAGTCATAACTATCGCATTCGCACTCTATGAGTTACTTGGCTTTGTCTATGACTTGTATAGATAAAACTATTTGTAGAAACTTTACACATAATTAATTTACTTTTACTTACCAAAAAAAAAGAAAAATATTCTATCAAATTCACATCTATAAAACCAGTGCAGTTTATAATCATATATCACATCACTCGATAATTCACATTTATGGCAACCCAAGCCAAACTCGACAAACATGAACAACATTTATAAATCTACAAGCTAAATAAATTATACAATCAGAACTCCAATAATTCACCACAAGTTCATATCATCATAAACTAGACTTAACAGTCCGAAATTCTAAATAAGAGAGATCTTCTAACACTTTTACATAGTGTATCCATTTTGATTCATCGACAACATTTCATTACATACAAAACATGCTTATACAACAATAACATAATAACCAACAAAACTTGCCCATAATTCTGAATAGCTTTCCACTGCCTCAGCCCAATTCAAACATCTCAAAGAGTGACAAGCTGACCAGAAAGATTTTATATAACGTAGTGAGCTAAAAACAACTCAGCAAGTGACAAAACATATTCAGAACAAAAGGAATGGTTTCAAACAAGGTATCATAATGCAAGGCAAAATACAAGAATTTTCAAGATACCATATCATTAGGTACAAAATCATATGTGTCATGTCATTCAAAACCTATTTGGTTCATAACAAATGGAGCATAGAGTAATTGGAGCATATTAATAGCGTACGAGACGTTCCGGAGCATATCAGTGGCAAATAGGACATTTCAGAATATATCAGTTCATAGCAAATAGAGCACAGAGTAATTGAAGCATATCAATAGAGTATGAAATGTTCCGGAGCATATCAATGACATATGGAACATTTCGAAGCGTAACAATAACAAATGAAACAGATAGAAGGTGAAGTGGGATTCCAAACATAATATGATCCATCCATTTCTGAATGACCACCAAACATAATCTAGAGCATCGTAGGCTCTAAGCACATACCCTTTACCATTTATAGCAAAGGTCCAAATAATCCCACAAATACCAGAGTACAAAAGGGTATTGTGAACAATAATTTGAGACAATAGTAGATGAAGCATTTTGGAGCATATCAATGGCATATGAAATGTTACGGAGCATATCAATGACATGGAATATTTCGAAGCATAACAATAACAGATGGAATATTTCGGAGCATATCAATGGCGTATGAAATGTTCCGGAGCATATCAATGACATGGAACATTTCGAAGCGTAACAATAATAGATGGAATATTTCAAAGCATATCAATGGGGTATGAAATGTTTCGGAGCATATCAATAACAAATGAAACATTTCGGAACATATCAATAACAAATACCAAACAGAAGCTCAAACGTCGTATTTGACATTGCATTCATATCATTCTTATCCAAAGCATGTACAGAAGCATATAACCAAAGCTCTGGATATCATATCAAACATACATAAATAAGGTGTAGTGGGACCACAGACAGAATGTGATTCATCCATTTCTGAATGAACACCAAACAGAAGTCTCCCACGTCTGGGAGCTCCATCCACCCACGTCTAGGTGAAGTCAGAGGGGGCCGGCAGAGCATCGCAGGCTCTATGCATAACTCCCTTTACCATTTCTAGCAAAGGTTCACAAATCCCACAAACACCAGAGTACAAAAGGGCAGTATGAACAATAAATAGCATATATCAGAAGCACACGCGGAACAACAAAATGTACATGTGCCTTTACGAGTCAATATGAAGTAAGCAATAATCTTTCACAATTATATTCAGATTTGAAAGGAAATGAAAGCAAGGGCACACATGGAATCCAAGCAATCACATACAACTCAATTCAAATAAGAATGTTAGATGAATTCGATATCCAAAGGAATGAAACTAGAATAGGCACACATCGAAAGCAAATGCGGAACAATGGGTTATACTTGTGCCTGTATAAGTCAATGTGATATAGCATAAACGTTACACAATATGTTCAGGAATGGTAATAATTTATAGACAAGAGCAAACGAGAATTTAAACTTTAATATAAGCCACAATTGAGTGAAGGGAACTGAACAAAATCTATTTCCAAACGAACGAAAACAGAAGATGCGAAATCGATCAAAGCTCGATTTCTGACAGAATTCGAGAGGCTCATTGGATAAATACTTCAGATTGTCAATTATGCTCCAATACACTCAAGAAGGCTATTGTCGAAAGATATATCAATCTATTTTCTATTGAAACAAGTTTCGTACGAATCATGGTTTCTAACAAGAAGTTACCTTTGATTTGGTAACACAAGGTTAAAAACAAAATCACTGTTTTGTAGAATTCATAGGGTCGGATTCAACAGATAATAGGGTAGGCATTTGAATTCTAAAATTTTCAATCTATATGTCAAAAGAAAGGTCTACAAGTCTAGTTTCGAACGAAGTTAGTATGGTATAGATCAGAATTTCCAACAGGGAGTTATAGGTATTTTAGTATCGAAGGGTCAGAAATTTTGATCCCTCTTCTGCAGCATATATAGGTTCATTTGAAACAGATGTTCAGGTAAGTATTCGATGTCCAAATTCTACAAAATCTGTGTTAAAAGAAAGATATAAGAGTCTAATTTCAAGGAGCTAAGTCCTGCCTGAATCTACATTTGGTCCTAAAAATTATAGTTGAAACAGTGTATAGGGGTCAGTTTACCGAAAAAATTCTAGATCCTTGGTTTTATGTCTAAAGAGAGAAATATCAGGTTTTAAGCAGAAATCTTTCAGAATCAATATAAGAACAGAGACTAATATTTCTATAGGATGGAGTTAGAATACTTGCCTTTGAGAATTATGATCCTAAATGAGAAGATTTGAGCAAGAAACCTTAAAGCCCCAAATTTTTTTTTCTTCTTCTTCTTCCCCCTTTTTTCTTCTTCTTCTTCCCCCTTTTTTCTTCTTCTTCTTCTTCTTTCTTTCTCTTTGTTCATCCACGTAGCTGCCTTCTCTAGTTCCTTAAGAACGAAGGCAGAGAGGCTTAAACGGTGGGATTTGTATTTTTATGTATTTTGTAGTTTAGTCCTGGTATTATTATATTTACGATTAGGTCCTCAGGGTTTACATATAGGTCCTCAGATTTTTTTTTTTGAACAAATCCTCCAAATCTTATGAATAAGTTCTCAGATTCATACTTTGGCTCTTTTATCAAATTTAAAATAGATACTTATATTACTACTAGAAACTTATACGAAAATTCAAAAATGAGAGATGTTACACACATGCTGTAGACTATAACTCTTAACTATGGCCAACAAATAAAATTTAAAGTCAAGATATGCCAAGATTTCTTGTGGGAATAGCTTTTGACATCATGCCCAAGATCTTTAGCTAATAGCAAAATTAAATTTGATAAAAGTATCTTTTTCTCTTTGTGTAAGGTGCTCCATTTTGAGATCGTTCTCCATACATGATCTTGAGTCTCTAATAATCTCTATCAAGACCTGAGCATTGTTTCTGCGTTGACACTCAAAGATTCTGCTACATCTTTCCTTCCACATCCACCAACTAGCGCATCTGAATATAACCTTTATCAATTGTGTAAGAGGCCCTTTTCCTGAAAAACATTGCATGAGGTCAGCTAATTCAAGGGAGCATCGGTTAACATGATGGATACCTCTTCATTTCATATTATCTATTGTAGGTAGTTTATTCATAAGGGCCTGCCATGTACATAAGGAATGTCTTTGTGATCCCGGTCGATCCCATGTCCAACTGCTTATAAGCCACTTGTTATTTCTTTGCCTAATTTGATTCCGTGCAGATGTGGCATTAAATTTATCATTGTCATGAAGCCAAATAAGTACATATGAAGGGTTGTTTTTGATTGGAATAGTTGTGATAGTCGGCCAAAGTGATAACATTTCAGGAGAAATAGGAGTAGGGAGACACCAGGTACCATTAGCAATGAACTCGGAAACCTTCCAATCTTTGGGAGCCCCAAGGTCTTTTCGTATTCTGTCACCATATAATTGAAATATACTTTTTCCATTCACCCAAGGATCGTACTATATATTAGTATTAGTTCCAGTAGAGATTGTATAAGAAATTTGTTTGATTAGCCAATTCCTTGCCTTTAAAATTCCTTTCCAAGCTGCAGAGTGGTATGTTCTTGTTGAAATTTCCCAAATCGATTCTTTTGAAAGATACCTAGCAGAAACCCATTATGACCATAAGGAACATTTGTTTTGCAAAATGTCCCATAATTGCTTTACCAAACATGCTTTATTTCAATCTCTAGTATTTCTTAAGTTCTGCCCCCCTTCATCTTTCGGTTTGCATATGCTATCCCAATTTACCATATGCATTGTCTTATCATTTGTGTCATTCCAGAAGAAGTCCAATAGGCAGAAGAAATGCATTAGACCAATATATAGAGTAAGAGTACAACACCGAATGGATGAGTTCAAGTCGTCCTGCTTTTGAAAGAAGCCTATTTTTTCAGGAGGAAATTATATTCTTTATTTTTTGCAGGATAGGCTGATAGTGGGTTTTGTGAATGCCAGTGGGTTTTGTGAGTGGGAGACCAAGATATGTAACTGACAGATTTTTCTCACTAACCCCTAGGGTATGTGAGGGAAATCTTCAACTTAGCAACCATATACCCCGATAGCTAAAGAGCTATGATACATATGGAATGCAAATTGACTCCATCCAACGATTTGAAACAAGATGGATCGTTCAAGATTGATGTTAGGAAAACTATTCTAATCACATAATTAATAAAAATTTGATAAAGTAATTAGAATAGTACTTTGATTCCCTTAAAACGCCACAAACTGAGAAGCTTGATAAGTTGAAAGAAAAAACAAAGATTTTCTTGGGTTTTGAACGCCACAAACAGAAATGCTTGATAAGTCCAAAGTTCATGCAAGAACTTAAAAACAAAATACTCACCGGTACTGTAAGTTGAATATACTTCTCAATGTCCCCTTACAAAGAGAGTTAGCCTTGTTTATATAGTACGCCTAGTATAAAGGAAATGAATATATTAAATGACATTCATATTCCTAATGCATGAATGTAGATTATTCATGAATCTACATTGAATTGTTTTAAATAATTATTCATGAATAAGCCCATAATTCCTAATATGGTCCAATATGGCTGAATGACCTTTATTCTTCAAAGATGGCTAAAAATTTATCCTTCTCTCAAGGTTGGACTTTCTCTTCAAGATGTTGACTTATTTGAATCAGGTTGATTATTTTAGGCTCTTCTTGTATCCATAGAAACTTGACCAAGTTTTGACTATCTTGCTCCTTTTTTTATAAGTAAAAGTAAATTGATTTTGTGTAAAGTTTCTACAAATAGCTTTGTCTATACAAGTTATAGACGAAGCTGGGTAACTCGTAGAGTACTCATACGATAGTTATGACTACACATGCTGTAGACTATAACTCTTAACTGTGGCCAACAAATAAAATGTAAAGTCCAGATATGCAAAGATTTCCTGTAGGTATAGCTTTTAACATCATGCCCAAGATCTTTAGCTAATAGCAAAATTAAATTTGATAAAAATATTTTTTTCTCTTCGTATAAAGTGCTCCATTTTGAGATCGTTCTCCATACATGATCTTGAGTCTCTAATAATCTCTGTCAAGTGCTGAGCATTGTTTGTGCGTTGACACTCAAAAATTCTGCTACATCTTTCCTTCCACATCCACTAAATAACGCATCTAAATATAACTTTTGCCAATTGTGTAAGAGGCCCTTTTCTTGAAAAACATTACATGAGGTCACCTAATTCTTGATGCAAGTTTGGTTGCGGCATTCTATTAAGTTCAAATCGCTGGAGAATCTCCTTCCATATCCATTTAGTATAGTCAAAAGCAAAGTAGAGATGGTCAATAGTTTCTTCTTGTTGCATGCAAAGGGTGCATCGGCTAATATGATTGATACCTTTTCTTTTTATATTATCTATTGTAGGTAGTTTATTCAAAAGGGCCTGCCATGTACATAAGGAATGTCTCTATGATCTCGGTCGATCCCATGTCCAACTGCTTGGGAGCCACATGTTATTTCTTTGCCTAATTTAATTCTATGCGGATGTGGCACTAAATTTACCATTGTCATGAAGCCAAATAAGTATATCTGAAGAGTTGTTCCTGATTGGAATAGCTATGATAGTTGGCCAAAGTGATAATATTTCTGGAGAAATAGGAGTAGGGAGACACCAGGTACCATTAGCAATGAACTCGGAAACCATCCAATCTTTAGGAGCCCCAAGGTCTTTTCGTATTTTGTCACCATATAATTGAAATATACTTTTCCCGTTCACCCAAGGATCGTACCACAGGTAGTTTTGATATATCTGGATAAACATTTTCTATATTGATTATAATTATGAGTTATAGTCTACAGCATGTGTAGTCATAACTATCGCATTCGCACTCTATAAGTTACTTGGCTTTGTCTATGACTTGTATAGATAAAGCTATTTGTAGAAACTTTACACATAATCAATTTACTTTTACTTACCAAAAAAAAAGGATCGTACCACATATTAGTATTATTTCCAGTTGAGATTGCGTAAGAAATGTGTTTGATTAGCCAATTCCTTGCTTTTAAAATTCCTTTCCAAGCTACAGATTGATATGTTCTTGTGGAAATTTGTCAAATCGATTCTTTTGAAAGATATCTAGCAGAAGCCCATTGTGACCATAAGAAACATTTGTTTTGCAAAAGGTCTCACAATTGCTTTACCAAACATGCTTTATTCCAATATCTAGTATTTCTCAGGTTTAGCCCCCCTTCATCTTTCGGTTTGCAGATGCTATCCCAATTTACCATATGCATTATCTTATCATTTGTGTCATTCCAGAAGAAGTTAATTAGTAAGCGTTCAATATCTTGCAGAAGTCCAATAGGCATAAGAAATGCATTAGACTAATATATAGAGTAAGAGTACAATACCGAACGGATGAGTTCAAGTCGTCCTACTTTTGAAAGAAGCCTATTTTTCCAGGAGAATTATGTTCTTTATTTTTTGTAGGATAGGCTGACAGTGGGTTTTGTGAATGCCAGTAGATATGAGTGGGAGACCCATATATGTAATTAGCAGATTTTCCTCACTAACTCCTAGAGTATGTACAATAACGTCTTTGTCCTCAATGCAAGGGCTCATGTAGAGTTTACTTTTCGTATGATTTAACTGAAGTTGAATCATTCTAAAGAAAGATAAGAAGATCATTTGCAAAGATTATAATTGATATATGAATAGGGCCAGCATGGGGTACCTTAATACTGCCTTCAGAGACCGCATATTCTAACATACAGCTGAGTCCTTCCATTGTAATAGTAAAGATATATGGAGAGAGTAGATCGCCTTGTCGGATGCTATTCTTGTTCCTAAAAAAATCAATAGGTGAGCCGTTGAAGAGTATTGAAAACTTTGGAGTTTCTAAGCAACATTGAATCCAATTAACCCATTGTTGAGGGAAGTTCATACCGAGGAGCATCTAATATATAAAGTTCCTATTAACTGAGTCAAAGGCTTTTCATAGATCAGCTTTAAAACAGATTTTTGTCCCTCTTGCCTTTGAGTGCAGATTATTGACCAAGTCATTAGCGAGCAGAATATTATGATGTATACTTCTCCCTTTAATGAAAGCAGCCTGATTTGAACTAATTTTCTTGTGTACTACTTTTTGCAATCTATCTGCTAACACTTTGGAGATGATCTTATAAATAAAGTTACATAAAGATATAAGTCAATAGTTCTCTAGTGAATCAGCCCCTGCATTCTTAGGAATTAAAGAAATAAAAGTACAATCTCTCTAAGAATATGACCTGAAGAGAAAAGGTGTTGGCAAGCTTTAATCATATCATTACCAATAATAGACCATGTAATTTGATAAAATTCAGCAGGAAATCTGTCTGGTCCCAGGGCTTTTGTGCTTTGGTGACTTAAAGACAACTCTTACTATTTCGTCATTTGTAATTGGGGCATTGAGGATAGAAATGACACCCGAATCAAGCTTTCTAGTTGGCTCCACATGAATATTATTAGGTTGCCCCGCTTGACCGAGTAAGGAATAAAAAAATTGCTCAATATATGCTTTAACCTCATCTAAATTCTCAATAAGATTGTTATCTTTGTCTCTACATTTCCTGATGCGGTTAACGGCTCTTCGAGTAGCCTTACGTTGTGGATAAGGTCTTTATTGTGCAAACTTTGGGGGTTAGTGAGGGAAGCTTGCTAGTTCCTTATTTGGGTCTCCCGCTCATATCCACAGGCATTCACAAAACCCATTGTCAGCCTATCTTGCAAAAAATAAAGAATAGAATTTCTTCTTGGAAAAATAGGTTTCTATCAAAAGTAGGACGACTCGAACTCATCCGTTCGATATTGCACTCCTACTCTATATATTGGTGTAATGCATTTCTTCTCCATGATATTGAACGGTTATTAATGAACTTCTTCTGGAATGACACAAATGATAAGGCAATGCATATGGTAAATTGGGATAGCATTTGCAAACCGAAAGATGAAGGGGGGCTAAACTTGAGAAATATTAGAGATTGGAATCAAGCTTGTCTAGTACAGCAATTGTGGGATCTTTTGCAAAACAAATGTTCCTTATGGTCACATTGGGTTTCTGCTAGGTATCTTTCAAAGGAATCAATCTGGGAAATTTCAACAAGAACATACCACTCAGCAGCTTGGAAAGGAATTTTAAAGGCAAGGAATTGGCTAATCAAACACATTTCCTATGCAATCTCTTCTGGTACTAGTACAAATATGTGGTTTGATCCTTGGGTAAATGGGAAGAGTATATTTCAATTATATGGTGACAGAATACGAAAAGATCTTGGGGCTCCCAAAGATTGGAAGGTTTCTGAGTTCATTACTAACGGTGCTTGGTGTCTCCCTAATCCTATTTCTCCCGAAATGTTATCACTTTGGCCGACTATTATAGCTATTCCAATCAGGAACAACTCTTCAGATATACTTATTTGGCCTCATGACAATGGCAAATTTAGTGCCACATCCGCATAGAATCAAATTAGGCAAAGAAATAACAAGTGGGTCCCAAGCAGTTGGACATGGGATCGACCGGGATCACAAAGACATTCCTTATGTACATGGCAAGCTCTTCTCAATAAACTACCGACAATAGACAATATGAAAAGAAGAGGTATCTATCATGTTAACCGATGCTCCCTTTGTATGCAATAAGAAGAAACTGTTGACCACCTCTATTTTGCTTGTGATTATACAAAATGGATATGGAAGGAGATTCTCCAACGATTTGAACTCAATAGACTGCCGCAACCAAACTTGCACCAAGAACTAAGCGACCTCATGCAATGTTTCTCAAGAAAAGGGCCTCTAACACAACTGGCAAAGGTTACTTTCAGATGCGCTATTTGGTGGATGTGGAAGGAGAGATGTAACAGAATATTTGAATGCCAACACACAAACAATGCTCAATTATTGAAAGAGATTATTAGAGACTCAAGATCCTGTATGGAGTAAGATCTCAAAACGGAGCACTTTACCCAAAGAGAAAAAGATATTTTTATCAAATTTAATTTTGCTATTAGCTAAAGATCTTGGGAATGATGCCAAATTATGTACCCACAGGTAGTTTTGATATATCTGGATAAACATTTTCTATATTGATTATAATTATGAGTTATAGTCTACAGCATGTGTAGTCATAACTATCGCATTCGCACTCTATAAGTTACTTGGCTTTGTCTATGACTTGTATAGATAAAGCTATTTGTAGAAACTTTACACATAATCAATTTACTTTTACTTACCAAAAAAAAAAAAAAGATTAGACCAAAAGCATATTAATCTAAAATGAGAGGTGAGGGAAGCCTGCCAGTTCCTTATTTGGGTCTCCCGCTCATATCCACAGGCATTCACAAAACCCACTGTCAGCCTATCCTGCAAAAAATAAAGAATAGAATTTCTTCTTGGAAAAATAGGCTTCTATCAAAAGCAGGACGACTCGAACTCATCCGTTCTGTATTGCACTCCTACTCTATATATTGGTGTAATGCATTTCTTTTGCCTGCTGGACTTCTCCAAGATATTGAACGGTTATTGATGAACTTCTTTTGGAATAGCACAAATGATAAGGCAATGCATATGGTAAATTGGGATAGCATTTGCAAACCGAAAGATGAAGGGGGGCTAAACTTGAGAAATACTAGAGATTGGAATCAAGCATGCCTGGTACAACAATTGTGGGATCTTTTGCAAAACAAATGTTCCTTATGGTCACAATGGGTTTCTGCTAGGTATCTTTTAAAGGAATCAATCTGGGAAATTTCAACAAGAACATACCGCTCTGCAGCTTGGAAAGGAATTTTAAAGGCTAGGAATTAGCTAATCAAACACATTTCGTATGCAATCTCTTCTGGAACTAGTACTAATATGTGGTACGATCCTTGGGTGAATGGGAAGAGTATATTTCAATTATATGGTGATAGAATACGAAAAGATCTTGGGGCTCCCAAAGATTGGAAGGTTTCTGTTAGAACCCTTGCAGATTCTAAACTTAGGGTTGATCTCTTTAGGGGATCGGCCTCCTTGGAACTCTATAGGAGTTCCTCCCTCCAAGTTGCTGCTCAAAGGCTGCAGAAAAGATTCATCTATTGCTTATTAAAAGAGAAGGAATAAATGGCTATTTATAGGGCTTCTAAACCCTAACTCCTAATAGGACTCCTACTTAAAACTCATACTTCTAACCAACTCCTAATAGGACTACTAATCAAGACTCCTATTCCCTTACAACTCTTAATTCTTCTCTAGGAAAACACCTCCTACATGAATGCCCCTCTCAATTAGGACTCTCCTAGCTAGAGTCCTAGCAGAATGTCCCTCTCAATTAGGACTCTCCTAGCTAGAGTCCTTACAGTTTTACATGGATGTCCCTCTCAATTAGGACTCTCCAAGCTAGAGTCCTAACAGACCCGCCCTCTTCAAATCAGCCTTGTCCTCAAGGCTGATGATTCAAGAATTCTAGGAATTTGATCTTCAAGTCGTCATAGTTCTCCCAAGTGGCATCTTCTATTGGTAGGTTCGCCCACTGTATTAGAACTTCATTAGTGGGTCGTCGTCGTCGAGTCACGATCCGTTGATCAATAATGGCACTTCGCTGGGTCTGGAGTTCTCTTTGGGTAGTCATATTTGGTGGGTGGCTTTGGGCTGTCTCCAAGCACCTATTTACAACTGTCTCGCCGTCGATTTGTGGGTGATATGCCATACTCCTTTTCAATTTAGTACCCTGCATATAGAATAACTTGGTCCAAAATCTACTCGTGAAGATGCAAGTAGAATTTATCATAAGCACAATGCGTCCCTTATAGTGTAATTCTTTTGAGTCCCAATTGTAATGAGCCACGGAGCTTGATACTTCCTCCAATTTTTTTATAATCTTACTAGTCTCTGAATCTTCCTGCCATTCCATCTTAATATCCTTAAGAAAGTTGCTGGTCGGAAGTGAAATGGTCAAAACTTCAGCTTGCTCGGGTAGCTGCGAAAGTGCATCTGCAAGAACATTCTCTTTCCCCTTTTTGTAAGTTATTTCATAATCAAATCTAAGAAGTTTTGTTACCCATTTTTGTTGCTCAGGGGATGATATCTTTCGCTCCAAAAAGTACTCGAGGCTTTTATGGTCGGTTTTAATTTGAAATCGTCGACCAATCAAGTAGGGTCTCCACCTCGTTGCTGCGCGCACAATGGCAAGCATCTCCTTATCATATGTTGACTTATTTTCATGGGAGGGAGATAATGCCTTGCTAGTGTATATGAGTGGTTGACCATCTTGCATGAGAATGGCTCCAATTCTGACTCCAGATGTGTCGGCCTCAATAATGAAGGGTCGGTTGAAATCTGGTAGTGTTAGCACCGGCGTCGTCGTCATGGCTGCCTTAAGTTTGTCGAAGGCAGCAGAGGCTCTGTCCAACCATTGGAAGACATCTTTTTCTAGTAAGGAAGTAAGTGGTGCACTGATCTTTCCATAGTTTTTCACGAACTTGCGGTAGTAGCCTGTTAAACCCAGAAAGCCATGTAGCAATTTTATGTTTCTCGAGGTCGGCCAGTTTTGCATTGCTCCAATTTTGAAGGGGTCCACTCCCACACCTTCCTCTGATATGATATGCCCAAGATATTCCACCTTTTGTTGAAGAAAGCAAAAATTCGTGGTTGTTGTGTGTTCAAAAGGTGGTTTTCCATATGTCTTCTTCGCATGCTCGTATTTGATGATACCCGAATCAAAGGTCCAGCTTTGTAAAGATTTGTGCTCCCTTTCATCTAGCAATTCATCTACTATTGGAATAAAGTATTTGTCCTTGATGATTATGCCATTGAGAGCTCGGTAATCAACACATATTCGCCTTGTTCCGTCCTTCTTGCGTACAAGTAACACTGGCGAAGAGTAGAGGTTGCAACATGGCCGAATAACTCCTGTTTCGAGCATCTCTTTTATAATCCTTTCTATTTCATCCTTCTGGAGATGTGGATACTGATATGGCTGAGCATTTGCTGAAGATTTGCCTGGAAGAATCATTATACAATGATCATGCCGACGGGTAAGAGGTAGGTTGTGCGGTTCGTCAAATATATTTGAAAATTCAGCAAGCAAAGGAAGTAGATTTGGATCTTCAAATTCTGTTGGCTCTCCCTTAGTTTGCTGCTCAAGTTGTACCAAAAAGCCGCTGCATGCTTTATGCAAAACATTCTCCATTTGTTGTGTGCAAATCGTTGTTATGTCGCCCCCACGTTTCCCGTGCAATGTCACTTGTTTCTCCTTACTGTAAAATTTCATAATTAGTTGCATAAAATTCCAAGAAATATCACCTAATGTCATCAACCATTTTATTATGAGCATGGCCTCACAAGAGGGAGAAGGAAGAAATATGCAATCATCTCTTGGTAAGGCCTCATGATCATCAATAGTTTCACTTGCGGGCGCCTACGATCATATTTCAAAATCCATCCGTTGGCGACCTTAACGACAAACCTGCTGCAATTCTCAATAGGTAAGTTCATATGGACAGCAACCTTACTGTTTAGGAAGTTATTAGTGCTGCCCGTCTCGATGAGAACAGTGATCGGTTGTTGTTTGAGAAGGCCTCCAACTTTCATCGTTTGCGGGTTTGAGTAGCCAGCTAGTGTTTGTACCGTAACTTCGGTCGGTTGTGGCTCTTCTTCTGCATCTTTTTCTTCATGTTCAAGGCTCTCTTCTGAATGTTCAATGACCTCTTCTTCTATCGGTTCAATCATAAGAAGTCCTCCTTTACTATAGCGATGCTTACAGCTCCACGGCTCGTCACAATGCCAACATAACCCCTTCGCATATCGCTCCCGAAGCTCTTCTCCTGTTAACCTCTTTGGTGCAGGGACTTGGTCGATAGTAGAGGGGCTGAGGGCTTCAATATTACTGGTTGAGGAGTGACCCTAGTCCTCCGAGCTTCATGGTTCAATTGCTCCTTTTGATGTCGTGCGAAAGAGATGGCTGCCATAAGCGTGTACAGTTGTCGCGCTTTAACTTCTCCTCGGATCTCCAGCTTCAAGCCCTCAATGAAGGTCCTCAATAGCTGTTTTTGAGACCAATCATGATTTTGATTAGATAACCTTTCAAACCTGGTTTGGTACTCCTGAATGGTGGAGGTTTGTCGGATCTTTGCCAGTTGTTCGTCAATATTCTCGTAATCAGTTGGTCTGAAGCGGATCAGCAGTCCTTCTTTGAATTGTCGCCATGAAATGACTCCATAAGTATGTTCAAACCAGTCAAACCATTGTATAGCATCCCCTTCAAGATGTATAGCTGCAATTTTCACCATAGATGCATCTGCGATTTTGTGGTACCGAAAATATCGCTCCGCGCGTGAGATCCAACCAATCGGGTCTCCTTCTTCCCATCTAGGGAAGTCCACTCTCATGCATGGATAGTTGGGGTCGGTCATAGAGCCTCCCCTCCCTTGGAAGTCATCTCTTCGGGCTTGGTGTGATTGGGCAAAGCTCTCTCCTTGATATGATTTCTTCGGGCTTAGTGGTCGGCCCAATCTGAGTTAAAGAGCGTCCGAATCTTATCCTCCATTCGCGCCTCCAAGGCTTCAAATTTAGCATTGATTGCCTCCTTAGATGCCATAGTATATGGCCCCAAATCAATGATATTAAGATCTCTCTTTTGCTGTTGGGTTAAAGGCATGTATAGGTTGAGAGAAGTGATGGTCGAAAGTGTTGGTGGATTGGTGGATGTAGGCTACGGTTTAGGCTTGTTTTGTGACTGTTTTGGGTGCAGTTTGAGGGTGTGGTTTTGTAGAGTTTTAGGGCTGTGGATGAAAGTTTTGGATCTGTGGTAGATGGTAGCAAAGGTTTGACAGAAATCCATGAAAGTTGCAGCAAGTATGTGCTGTCTTGTAAGAGTAGAATTGTCGTTGAAGAAACAATGGTTTCTCGACGTAATTTCCACCAAAAACTTGGGAGAATTGAGGAGGGAATTGATAGCAAAATCACAGTTTATATGACAGCAAAGATATCTAATTTAATCAAGAAAATTTCGGCAGTATAACAGCAAGGAAATTGGTGCAAGTTGCAATTGCAGAATTATCGTCGAAAAATTTCAGCGGGTGATATGAATGAGCAAGTTGATTATAATTCTGCCAAAGACCCTTTAACTATTCATCGAGGACCAATGACAAGAGCGAAATCTAAAAGGATGAAAGAAGCCTTAACTTGTTTATTAGAAGACATTTGGAAGGAGCAAGCTAGTCAAAACTTGGTCAAGGTTCTATGGATACAAGAAGAGCCTAAAATAATCAACCTGATTCAAATAAGTCAAAATCATGAAGAGAAATTCCAACCTTGAGAGAAGGATGAATTTTTAGCCATCTTTGAAGAATAAAGGTCATTCAGCCATATTGGACCATATTAGGAATTGTGTGTTTATTCATGAATAATTATTCAAAACAATTCAATGTAGATTCATGAGTAATCTACATTCATGCATTAGGAATATAAATGTCATTTAATATATTCATTCCCTTTATACTTGGCCTTTGTACTATATAAACAAGGCTAACTCTCTTTGTAAGAGCACACATATTGGAGAAGTATATTCGACTTACAACACCGGTGAGTGTTTTGTTTTTAAGTTCTTGCATGAACTTTGGACTTATCAAGCATTTCTGTTTGTGGCGTTCAAAACCCAAGAAAAATCTTTGTTTTTCCTTTCAACTTATCAAGCTTTTTAGTTTGTGGCGTTTTAAGGGAATCAAAGTACTATTCTAATTACTTCATCAAATTTTCATTGATTATGTGATTAGAATAGTTTTCCTAACTTCAATCTTGAACGATCCATCTTGTTTCAAATCGTTGGAGGAGGTCAATTTGCATTCTATATGTATCATAGCTCTTTAGCTATCGGGGTATATGGTTGCTAAGTTGAAGATTTCCATCATTTGGTATCAGAGCTCGGCTCAAGTTTGAGGTTTGCGTATCTATTTATTTGCTATCTTTTAGATTTTCTTTTCTTTTCTCTTCTTCTTCTATTTGGCCAATATCTATAAAAAAAAAAAAGAGATCAAAAAAGTCAAAAAAAAAAAAAAAAAAGAGAGAAAATCAAAGGCTAAAAAAAAAAAAAAAAAAAAAAAGAGAGAGGGAAATCAAAGGTCAAAAAAAAAAAAAAGAGATCAGAATTAAAAAAAAAAAAAAAAATTGCGGATTCAAAGAATACTTGCAAATTACAGAATTTGATCTTTGTTTATTTGAACTTCTATTTCGATTTGGAAATCTTTCTTCATTTCTAAAAAAAAAAAAAAAAAAAAATCTAGTCTTTGCTTATGATTAAAGTGCATTACACACATCTTTAAATTGACCTATCTTTTGTTTGCTTTTAAAGCTGTCCAATTTCACTATTTTTTTTTGAATTGCCATAATCTGAATTGTTTGTTTAGGTACCTTAGTTAATCTAAGAACTCAAATAACAAAACAAGAGAGGTAAAAGACAAGAGCGGTAAGATCAGTATAGAGAAAAGCCAAAAAAATTATGAGAAACATGAGTGGAGTGAATCAAATCTAGAGTGAAAAAAAAAAAAAAAAAAAAAAAAACGTGAGGGAGTGTTGGTGAGGTTGTTCTAACTTTGTTTTTCAGGTTGTACACATGTCTAAAGATAAAGAAGCGAGTTCTTCATCCAATGATCTTTTAGTTCAAGCAATGCAGCAACAATTTGAACGTATGTTCAAAGTGATGGGAGATGTAAGAGATCATCTAGAAAGGCATGATGATGCAATTAATAGATTGCAAGGTGAACCACGACGTGGGAGACAACCAACCTTTGTCAATGACGAATATGATGGTGGCGATGACGTGGATGATGACCAAGTTACTCTAATTGGTCAAGATATTAATCCTAGAAGACAAACTAGGAGAGGACGTTTTGATGGTGTGGACAGAAACATAGGCAGCATCAAAATGAAAATTCCTTCTTTTCAAGGGAAGAATAATCCAGATGCCTATTTGGAGTGGGAACGAAAAGTGGAGATGATATTTGAATGTCACAACTACTCTGAAGAGAAAAAGGTAAAATTAGCCGCTGTTGAATTTTTTGATTATGCTATTGTTTGGTGGGATCAATTGTGTAAAGACAGGCGTAGAAATGGTGAAAGGCCTGTGGAGACTTGGTTGGAGATGAAACAAATCATGAGGAGGAGATTTGTCCCTAGCTATTACTATAGGGATTTGCATCAACGGCTGCAAACCTTGACACAAGGTTCCATGAGTGTTGATGAGTATCACAAGGAGATGGAGATAACCATGATAAGGGCTAATGTGGATGAAGATCGTGAGGCCACCATGGCTCGATTCCTAAGTAGATTAAACAAGAACATTGCTGATCTTGTAGAATTGCAACATTATGTGGAGATTGAAGATATGGTGAATGTGGCCATGAAGATTGAGAGGCAACTCAAAAGAAAAGGCACAAGGTATGATTCAAAATCTTATTCGGGTTCTTCTTCTTCTTGGAAACCGAATTGGAGTAAAAAGGATGATAAACCCATTGTTAAGCCTAAAATTGATGAGACTAAAGGTAGAAATGAATTAGGCAACAAGGGTAAAGGTGAGAATCTACCTAATCAAACTAGAGGTATTAAGTGTTTTAAGTGCCTTGGGCATGGACATGTGGCACGCGAGTGTCCTAATAAAAGAGTTATGATCATGAGGGATGAAATTGTAGAATCTGAAAGTGAGAAAGATGATGATGAAGACATTCTAGAGGATACTAGTGATATAGAGTATGCTAAAGGTGAAAATCTAGTTGTTCAACGTATACTTAGTTTGCAAAATGAAAATGATGAACATGGTGAACAACGTGAAAATCTGTTTCATACTCATTGTTTGATTGCTAACAAGTTGTGTAATGTGATTGTTGATAGTGGAAGTTGCACAAATGTGGCAAGCACCTTGCTCGTGGAGAAACTGAAATTACCTACTATCAAGCATTCAAAACCGTACAAGTTACAATGGTTGAATGATAGTGGTATAGTAAAGGTAAATCGACAAGTGTTAATTTCCTTTTCAATTGGTAGATATAAGGATGAAGTTTGGTGTGATGTGGTACCTATGTATGCTAGTCATATGTTATTGGGGAGACCATGGCAATACGATCGAAGGGTAATACATGATGGATTCAAGAACCGTTATTCTTTGATCATAGATGGACAGAAATATCAGCTTGGACCTTTGCCTCCAAAGACAATTTTTGAGGACCAAATGCGCATAAAACAACAATATGAGGAGCTTGAGTCTTCATTAACCAAAACTTTGGGGAGGGAAAAAGAAAGGGAGAAAAAAGAAAATGATGAGTTGAGTAATAAAAATGAGAGTATACTTATAAAAAAAAATAAAAATGAGAGTATTGGGAAATACAAGGGGAGAGAAAACAAAGAAAGTTTGAGTGAAAGAAAAATGAGTGTTTATGCCAAAATGAGTGATGTGAAGAAAGCCTTAACCATGAGGCAGCCCTTACTTGTACTTATGTACAAGGATGTTCTGATTGCTTCTAACAAAATTGACAAGAGTTTGCCTAGTGTTATTGTTGATCTTTTGCAGGAAAATGAGGATCTCTTTCCCGAAGAAATTCCTAATGGTTTGCCACCAATTAGAGGAATTGAGCATCAAATTGATTTCATTCCAGGTGCAAGCATACCAAATAAGCCAGCATATAGATGCAACCCCGAAGAGACCAAGGAAATCCAAAAACAAGTAAGTGAGCTTATGAAAAAAGGGTATGTGCGAGAAAGCATGAGTCCGTGTGCAGTTCCTGTTCTGTTGGTGCCTAAAAAGGATGGATCATGGAGAATGTGTGTTGATTGCCGAGCCATCAACAAAATCACGGTAAAGTATAGACATCCTATTCCTAGGCTAGATGATATGTTGGATGAATTGCATGGTTCTTGTGTGTTTTCAAAAATTGATTTAAAATCTGGATATCATCAAATAAGAATGCATGAAGGTGATGAATGGAAAACCGCTTTTAAAACTAAACATGGTTTATATGAATGGTTGGTTATGCCTTTTGGCCTAACTAATGCACCTAGTACTTTCATGAGATTGATGAATCATATTTTACGTGCTTACATTGGAAAATTTGTAGTGGTTTATTTTGATGATATACTTGTGTATAGCAAAAGTTTAAATGAGCATGTAACACATTTAAAAGCTATTTTTGACGTGCTTAGAAAAGAAAAGTTATATGCTAATATAAAGAAATGCACTTTTTACACTAATAAAATTACTTTTCTTGGATATGTTGTTAATGATAAAGGAATACATGTTGATCAAGAAAAAGTGAAAGTAATTAGGGAGTGGCCAAAACCTACCAGTGTTAGTGATGTTAGAAGTTTTCATGGTCTTGCTAGCTTTTATAGAAGATTCATTAAGGATTTTTCTACAATTGCTGCACCAATAACTGAATGCATAAAAAAAAATATGGGATTTAGATGGGGTGAAAAACAAGATGATGCTTTTAATTTGCTTAAAGACAAACTCTGTTCAGCACCTTTGCTTGCTTTACCGAACTTTGCTAAAACTTTTGAGATTGAGTGTGATGCGAGTGGAATAGGAATTGGAGGAGTCTTAATGCAAGAAGGCAGACCCATTGCATTCTTTAGTGAGAAGCTAAGTGGAGCAAGTCTTCACTACCCAACATATGACAAGGAGTTTTACGCTTTAGTAAGAGTGTTAGAGACATGGCAGCACTATCTTTGGTATAAGGAATTCATTATACACACCGATCATGAGTCCTTGAAATATCTCAAAGGACAAGGAAAACTAAACCGTAGGCATGCAAAATGGGTGGAGTTTATTGAATCCTTTCCATACATCATCAAGTATAAACAAGGTAAGGAAAATGTGGTTGCCGACACTCTTTCTAGAAGGTATGCTCTAATTTCTCAACTTGATGCAAAATTATTGGGTTTTGAGTATATTAAAAATTTATATAATTCTGATCATGATTTTGCTAATGTTTATGGGGCATGTGAGAAAGGGGGTTTTGATAAGTTCTTCAAGCATGATGATTTTCTTTTCAAAGAAAATAAGTTGTGTATTCCTTAATGTTCAATGAGAGAATTACTTGTGAGAGAGGCACATAGTGGAGGTTTAATGGGGCATTTCGGGATTAGAAAAACTTTAGATGTGTTAAGTGATCATTTCTTTTGGCCACATATGAAAAGAGATGTTGAGAGATTATGTAAGAAATGCATTACTTGCAAACAAGCTAAATCTAAAGTAATGCCTCATGGATTGTATACTCCTCTTCCTATAACTAGTGAGCCTTGGGTTGATATATCCATGGACTTTGTCTTGGGTTTACCAAGGTCAAAAGGGGGGAGAGATTCTATTTTTGTTGTTGTTGACAGGTTTAGCAAGATGGCACATTTTATTCCTTGCCACAAAACAGATGATGCAACACATGTTGCGGGGCTGTTTTTCAAAGAAATTGTAAGATTACATGGCATTCCAAAGACAATTGTGAGTGATAGAGATGTGAAGTTCCTTAGCCACTTTTGGAAAACACTTTGGAGCAAGTTGGGTACAAGGCTATTGTATTCAACCACTTGTCACCCACAAACAGATGGACAAACGGAGGTGGTAAATCGAACTTTATCAACACTTTTGAGAGCCATAATTCAAAAGAATTTGAAAAATTGGGAGGAATGTTTGCCACATGTGGAGTTTGCTTATAACAGAAGTGTACATGCTACAACAAACCATTCCCCATTTGAAGTTGTATACGGGTTCAATCCATTAACTCCTATGGATTTGCTACCTTTACCTTTGGAAAAGGCCAATTTGGATGGTAAGCAAAAAGCTGATTTTGTCAAAGCATTGCATGAAAGGGTCCAGATACAAATTCAAAAGAAAACTCTACAATATGAGAAACAACACAACAAAGGCCGAAAGCAAGTAGTATTTGAACCTGGTGATTGGGTTTGGTTACACTTGAGGAAGGAAAGATTTCCTAACCAAAGGAAGTATAAACTAATGCCAAGAGGAGATGGTCCATTTCGAGTCTCTCAAAAAATCAATGACAATGCATACAAGTTGGAACTACCGGGTGAGTATGGTAATGTTAGTGCAACCTTCAATGTTTCTGATTTATCTTTGTTTGATGCAGGTGATGAAGACACTGATTCGAGGACGAATCCTTTCAAGGAAAGGGGGAATGATATGAATGAGCAAGTTGATTATAATTCTGCCAAAGACCCTTTAACTATTCATCGAGGACCAATGACAAGAGCGAAATCTAAAAGGATGAAAGAAGCCTTAACTTGTTTATTAGAAGACATTTGGAAGGAGCAAGCTAGTCAAAACTTGGTCAAGGTTCTATGGATACAAGAAGAGCCTAAAATAATCAACCTGATTCAAATAAGTCAAAATCATGAAGAGAAATTCCAACCTTGAGAGAAGGATGAATTTTTAGCCATCTTTGAAGAATAAAGGTCATTCAGCCATATTGGACCATATTAGGAATTGTGTGTTTATTCATGAATAATTATTCAAAACAATTCAATGTAGATTCATGAGTAATCTACATTCATGCATTAGGAATATAAATGTCATTTAATATATTCATTCCCTTTATACTTGGCCTTTGTACTATATAAACAAGGCTAACTCTCTTTGTAAGAGCACACATATTGGAGAAGTATATTCGACTTACAACACCGGTGAGTGTTTTGTTTTTAAGTTCTTGCATGAACTTTGGACTTATCAAGCATTTCTGTTTGTGGCGTTCAAAACCCAAGAAAAATCTTTGTTTTTCCTTTCAACTTATCAAGCTTTTTAGTTTGTGGCGTTTTAAGGGAATCAAAGTACTATTCTAATTACTTCATCAAATTTTCATTGATTATGTGATTAGAATAGTTTTCCTAACTTCAATCTTGAACGATCCATCTTGTTTCAAATCGTTGGAGGAGGTCAATTTGCATTCTATATGTATCATAGCTCTTTAGCTATCGGGGTATATGGTTGCTAAGTTGAAGATTTCCATCAGCGGGATACGATGAAAATTTGCAGCAACATAAAATCGTTTTTAGAGATGAATTTCTTAATAGATCAATCTTAGATGGAAGCCAAGATGATCTATGAAGTGTATAAGAAATTTCATTCAAAAAGATTGCAAATAGATGGGTTAAGGCAACGATATGCATCTGAAATTTTCTGCAGCATAGATTTTCAAGTGCAGCAGATTGGACATAAAAGATCAGTAGTTTATATTGAGAATTTTTCGATGAAACCAAAGGGAAATCTACTGTTAGGAAGTGTCAAAGATGTCATAAAAATTTCGTAGAAATTTGGATAGAAAAAGCACAGTAGCAAGATCAAACAAATGGTGCTATGCGGCTTGAATTCTACAATTCAAGTGCAGCAGATTGGACATAAAAGATCAGTAGTTTATATTGAGAATTTTTCGATGAAACCAAAGGGAAATCCACTGTTAAGAAGTGTCAAAGATGTCATAAAAATTTCGTAGAAATTTGGATAGAAAAAGCACAATAGCAAGATCAAACAGATGGTGCTATGCGGTTGGAATTCTGCAATGTATCTTTCGTCGTAGAGATGAAAACTTTGTGACGAAAAGTTTATGCAGCAATATAGGAACGATTTTTTTTTTTTTTTTGGATTTTCGAATAAGGATAACTAAATTGCAGCAGCAGTAAGGTAGGAAACCAGAACCTGTTGCAATTCACGGGGAGATCAAAGGATGATCCGTGGTGGTGGAGATGATGACGGAATTCGGTGACGATCTTTTAAGCAATTGTGGGAATTGCTTTGGATGGTTGTAGAGGGTTGATGGATGGCTGTGGAAGGGCAGCGAGACGCCAAGAACGCTGCTCTGATACCAGGTGTTAGAACCCTTGCAGATTCTAAACTTGGGGTTGATCTCTTTAGGGGATCGGCTTCCTTGGAACTCTATAGGGGTTCCTCCCTCCAAGTTGCTGCTCAAAGGCTGCAGAAAAGATTCATCTATTACTTATTAAAAGAGAAGGAATACATGGCTATTTATAGGGCTTCTAAACCCAAACTCCTAATAGGACTCCTACTTAAGACTCATACTTCTAACCAACTCCTAATAGGACTCCTAATCAAGACTCCTATTCCCTTACAACTCTTAATTCTTCTCTAAGAAAACACCTCCTACATGAATGCCCCTCTCAATTAGGACTCTCCTAGCTAGAGTCCTAGCAGAATGTCCCTCTCAATTAGGACTCTCCTAGCTAGAGTCCTAACAGTTTTACATAGATGTCCCTCTCAATTAGGACTCTCCAAGCTAGAGTCCTAACAGTTTCCGAGTTCATTGCTAACGGTACCTGGTGTCTCCCTAATCCTATTTCTCCCGAAATGCTATCACTTTGGCCGACTATCATAGCTATTTCAATCAGGAACAACTCTTCATATATACTTATTTGGCCTCATGACAATGGCAAATTTAGTGCCACATCTGCATGGAATCAAATTAGGCAAAGAATAACAAGTGGGTCCCAAGCAGTTGGACATGGGATCGACCGAGATCACAAAGACACTCCTTATGTACATGGCAGGCCCTTCTCAATAAACTACCTACAATAGACAATATAAAAAGAAGAGGTATCTATCATGTTAACCGATGCTCCCTTTGTTTGCAACAAGAAGAAACTGTTGACCACCTCTATTTTGCTTGTGATTATACAAAATGGATATGGAAGGAGATTCTCCAGCGATTTGAACTCAATAGACTGTCGCAACCAAACTTGCACCAAGAACTAGGCGACCTTATGCAATGTTTCTCAAGAAAAGGGCCTCTTACACAACTGGCAAATGTTACTTTCAGATGCGCTATTTGGGTGATGTGGAAGGAGAGATGTAATAGAATCTTTGAATGTCAATACACAAACAATGCTCAGCTCTTGAAAGAGATTATTAGAGACTCAAGATCCTGCATGGAGCATGATCTCAAAATCGAGCACTTCACCCGAAGAGAAAAAGATATTTTTATCAAATTTAATTTTGCTATTAGCTAAAGATCTTGGGAATGATGTCAAATAATGTACCCACAGGTAGTTATAGTCTACAGCATGTGTAGTCATAACTATCGCATTCGCACTCTATGAGTTATTTGGCTTTGTCTATGACTTGTATAGATAAAGCTATTTGTAGAAACTTTACACATAATCAATTTACTTTTACTTACAAAAAAAAAAAAATCTAAAATGAGAGGTTCAAATCAACATTTACTTCAAAAACTCATGCATTACGTATACATATGTATGGATTAATCCTAAGCATTATCACATATCATATTATCATCCCTAATATTGGATCATTCAACATTTCAAAACATAACATGCATGAAACCTTTGCAATATACTTTTCATGATCAAATTTTTTAATTTTTCAAAGATGCTACAAAGGAAAAATATGATATGATTTTTGAAAAATATTTTTTTTATTTCCTATTCCTACTACCTAAATTAAGCACTCATGAAGGGCTTTAAGTAATTTCAAAATAATTCAAGAGAGTTGAGTTACTCACCTTGTAGTCGAAGCCCGTCAAAGCCCAATTCATCGTTTCGCCTTTGGAAGTTTTTGATTCATCCTTGGTTGCCTTCCTTTTCTTTGGCCTCTTCCTCCGTTCAAGTTCATTATTTATTTTAGATTTTTGTTTAATGAACTTATAAAGAGTTAGTGTTCGAAGTTTAAGTTCATCATTGTCCTCATCACTTGAGTCATTGCTCAAGTGGTATTCATTTGTCCGGAGTTCCAAATCCTTCCTATTCTTTGGAAGGTAGTTCAAGTGTTCATTGTGTTCATCATGTGCATTGCGCACCATTTCATATGTCATCAATGAGCCGATAAGTTTTTCAAGTGAAAAAATATTTAAATCTTTTGTTTTTTGTATTGTCGTTACTTTTGATTCCCAAGCTTTAGAAAGTGATCGTAAAACTTTACTAACAAGTTCAAAATTCGAGAAACATTTGCCAAAAGCTTATAAACCATTGACGACATCCGTAAAACGGGTGTACATGTCAACAATGGTTTCGCTCGGCTTCATTTGAAAAAGCTCGAAATCATGCATTAAAATGTTAACTTTCGAGTCTTTGACTCTACTAGTTCCCTCGTGCGTGATTTCAAGTGTTCGCCAAATATCAAAAGTCGTTTCGCATGTAGAAATTCGATTGAACTCATTTTTGTCCAAAGCACAAAATAAGGCATTCATAGCCTTTGCGTTTAAAGAAAAATACATCTTCTCCAAATCCGACCATTCGTTCATCGGTTTAGAGGGAAGTTAAAAACCGTTTTCAACGATATTCCATAAATCTAAATTCATAGAAATCAAGAACTCTCATTCGAGTTTTCCAATAAGTGTAGTCCAATCCATTAAACAACGGTGGACAAACAACCGAAAAGTCCTCTTGAAAGCCATGAAGAGCCATTTCTCTCGGGTGTAAATCCGAAATGAGAAATACCGAGCTCTGATACCAATTGTTAGGATCGGAGCAGCACTAAGAAGGGGGGGGGGGGGTGAATTAGTGTAGCGGATTAAAACTTCGGTTTTGATAAATCTTTCGTATGATGAAAAGCAATATCAATGGAAATCGATTTTAGAAGCTTGATAACTTAGAAACATTTGGAAGCATAGTAACTAAGTAGAGAAGTTTGCAGTATGTAAATGGCAAGAGTAGGATGCAAACCAGATAACGCAGCAGTTTTTAAAGTGGTTCGGTCAAAATGACCTACATCCACTTGCGAAGCCTTCTTCGAAGAGGCTTCCAACTTCCACTAGAAAATTTCTTGTAGGGGAAGGACTAATACCCCTCTTACAACCTTTACAAGTGGTTCACACTCTTACAATTCTTTTCAACAAGATGGGAGGAGGTGAACACTTAAGCAATATGAAAAACAAGGCTTGCAAAGGCTGTTCTAAGGCTCTTAACAATTGATTTTCAAAAGGTTGTTATCTCAACTGAGATTTGAGGGGTATTTATAGGCCTCAAGAGGATTCAAATTTGGGCTCCAAAATTTGAATTCTCTTTGGTTCCCGATGCTGGCGATGCCACCGCCCAGCCAAGCGGTGCCACCGCCTGGCTCTCGGGTGCTAGGCGGTGCCACCGCCTACACTATTTCAGCTCACTAGTTGGGCTCCAAAATTGGCCCAAACCAGTCCGAACTAGAGCCCAATTGGCCCCTACTTGGTTTATAGGATTAACACCTAATCCTAACCCTAAGTAACATGCTAACTACGAATTTAAAGACATTTTCTAAGCTATTACAAAGTCCGTAAGTCAAGACTTCTTCCGGCGAGCTTCCGGCGAACTTCCGATGATTTTCCGATAAACTCTCGGAAACCATTCTGCGGACTCCCAACAAGCTCCTAGACTTCACGATTTGATCTTGACGAGTTCCAACGAGCTTCTTCGACAAGCTCCGTAAACTTCCAACAAACCTTCCGGCGAGCTTCCGAAAAACCCTTCGGCAAGCTCCCTACTCATTCTCGGCTAGTTCCGGTAGCATTCCCGATGAACCTTCGGATTTCTGTCGAACTCTCGAACTCGCAATGAATCCTTCGTGCTTGACTCTGACACTTTATTTTGCTTTATGTCTTCATCGTTATCGTAGTTAATCCTGCACACACAAGCTAAAACTCTACTCCAATCTAGACAATTATTACAACGCGAATTGACATTCTGTTGCCCGGCACGTCATTGGTTGGCGCTTCGTCCGATTCTTCGGTGCATCGTCCTCTCTTGTGGCTTGTTGCCCAATTGGCGATTGACCTCCGTAACCCCGATATCCTTGGCGCAATTTCGCTCTCCTTGGCCCGATGCCCGACGTCCGAAGCCTTCTGCCGTCCAATATCTTGATGTGATCTCCTCCGGCGCAACGTCAATTCCTCCTGCGTTAACTGTCTAATCCTGATCGAGTAGACCTGCATCACTCAAAATGCAGTTTAAATTATAAACACATATCAAGTGGTTTCATCATCAAAATACAAGATTCAACAATAGTAAGTACGAAACTTCGATGAAAATCATAAGTTAAATGATAAGGGACGAATTTTACTATGACAGAAGATAAAAATTTTTAATATAAATTTCATGATATAGATGTAAGGCATGCTTTCAATATGATCAATCAATCTTGTGATGTTTTAAAGGATTTTGCAAGGCATATAAGTCACACAAGTTTTTGTAATTCATATAAGTCATGCTATCGATATGGTGTAAGTCATCACTTAGTCATCACTTCTCCCCCTTTGTCATCAACAAAAAGAGACAAGCCAGCTAATTGATGATCATAGAATTCGCTAAAAATGATCATTGAATCATTAAAATTAAAAAGATTTAGCATTGGAATAGCTATAATAGTCGGCCAAAGTGATAACATTTCGGGAGAAATAGGATTAGGGAGACACCAAGCACCGTTAGCAATGAACTCAGAAACCTTCCAATCTTTGGGAGCCCCAAGATCTTTTCGTATTCTGTCACCATATAATTGAAATATACTCTTCCCATTTACCCAAGGATCAAACCACATATTTGTACTAGTACCAGAAGAGATTGCATAAGAAATGTATTTGATTAGCTAATTCCTTGCCTTTAAAATTCCTTTCCAAGCTGCTGAGTGGTATGTTCTTGTTGAAATTTCCCAGATTGATTCCTTTGAAAGATACCTAGCAGAAACCCAATGTGACCATAAGGAACATTTGTTTTGCAAAAGATCCCACAATTGCTGTACCAGACAAGCTTGATTCCAATATCTAATATTTCTCAAGTTTAGCCCCCCTTCATCTTTCGGTTTGCAAATGCTATCCCAATTTACCATATGCATTGCCTTATCATTTGTGCCATTCCAAAAGAAGTTCATTAATAACCGTTCAATATCATGGAGAAGTCCAGCAGGTAGAAGAAATGCATTACACCAATATATAGAGTAGGAGTGCAATACCGAACGGATGAGTTCGAGTCGTCCTGCTTTTGATAGAAACCTATTTTTCTAAGAAGAAATTATATTCTTTATTTTTTGCAAGATAGGCTGACAATGGGTTTTGTGAATGCCTGTGGATATGAGCGGGAGACCCAAATAAGGAACTGGCAAGCTTCCCTCACTAACCCCTAAAGTTTGCACAATAAAGACCTTATCCACAACGTAAGGGCTCATATATACTTTACTTTTCGCATGATTTAACTGAAGTCCAGAAATCATACCAAAGTCATTCATAATAGTAGCCAGGTTCTTTACTAAAGTTAGTTCATTTTGGAGAAAGATAAGCAAGTCATCTGCAAATGTTATATGTGATATATAAACAGAACCAGCAATGGGTACCTTAATGCTGCCATTTAAGACTGCGTGTTCTAACATACAGCTAAGTCCTTCCATCGCAATAGTAAAAAGATACGGAGATAGTGGATCACCTTGTCGGATGCCATTCGTGCTCCCAAAAAAATAACAAGTGGGTCCCAAGCAGTTGGACATGGGATCGACCGGGATCACAAAGACATTCCTTATGTACATGGCAGGCTCTTCTCAATAAACTACCGACAATAGACAATATGAAAAGAAGAGGTATCTATCATGTTAACCGATGCTCCCTTTGTATGCAACAAGAAGAAACTGTTGACCACCTCTATTTTGCTTGTGATTATACAAAATGGATATGGAAGGAGATTCTCCAGCGATTTGAACTCAATAGACTACCGCAACCAAACTTGCACCAAGAACTAAGCGACCTCATGCAATGTTTCTCAAGAAAAGGGCCTCTAACACAACTGGTAAAGGTTACTTTCAGATGCGCTATTTGGTGGATGTGGAAGGAGAGATGTAACAGAATATTTGAATGCCAACACACAAACAATGCTCAATTATTGAAAGAGATTATTAGAGACTCAAGATCCTGTATGGAGCAAGATCTCAAAACGGAGCACTTTACCCAAAGAGAAAAAGATATTTTTATCAAATTTAATTTTGCTATTAGCTAAAGATCTTGGGAATGATGCCAAATTATGTACCCACAGGTAGTTTTGATATATCTGGATAAACATTTTCTATATTGATTATAATTATGAGTTATAGTCTACAGCATGTGTAGTCATAACTATCGCATTCGCACTCTATAAGTTACTTGGCTTTGTCTATGACTTGTATAGATAAAGCTATTTGTAGAAACTTTACACATAATCAATTTACTTTTACTTACAAAAAAAAAAAAAGGTTTAGCATTTAATAGTAAACAAAATTCATCATTCAAATTTGCCAAAAATAGTTTATCCAAAAGAAATCATCATTTATGCAGATCATAACAGTAATTATCTAAAAGGAAGTATCAGTTATCGTTCAAGCGATGACAAACTTTGAACTTGTTGTTAAAAGTAAACAGAACAGAATAAAAAGATACATCAATTTAATCCTTAGGAGGTAATCCACAGTGCTGATACATGATATCTATTATTTCATTCATTTGTCGTAGTGTCTTCAAAATTTCAACTTGTTGATTTTGAATTTGTTCTTGCTATGATTTGAGTTGATCTTGCTGGAATTTGATCTGAGACAGTTCCGCCATAATGAGATTTTCAGAGGAGGAAACAGGAGCTGAAGGTGCTGCGCCAAAGGGACTAGGAGGAGGAGATTCATTTCCCATAAGAATTGTTGTTTCGGGGTGTTCTATTGGTGGAGGAATTGGATCAGTCCTTCTAGGCTGCCTAACCCATATGCCATTGCTAAATGTGCACCTAAGTCTTTTCAATAGGTTTTTATTTATTATGTTATATCGATCATTTTGAATAGATTCTTCATCGGGTGGGATGCAAATGTCATAGGCATGAAGAATTCTAGTGATTAACCTCCCATATGGCAACATAGTATCTTTAGCCATAATATCCTGCATGTGTTACCGAATTGAGTACCCAAAACAATTATGCTGACCGGTCATAATCCAATACATGGTACTTATCTCTATTTGACTTATTTCGTCAAGATGAAATTGTTTGGGGAATATGATGCTTGTGATAATGTGATGAAGAATTTTAGAGTTGAAAGGCAGTAAGTGTTCACAGCTCTTGGGTAGGAAGCCAAGGTTTGGATTTGCAAAAATTGTTTCTGCGGCTTCGGTATAGGGTGCTCCTATTGTGTTGACATCCCATTTACCTTTAAAATAGCATCCCCTATCTTTTTCAGTTATGCCAATTAGCTCACAAATAGTGCTATCAAATATTCTAATGGGTGTTCCTAGAAGGTAAGTGCTTAGGCTATCGTTGTCCTCATATAGGTTGGCATAGGACAATCTAACTAACCGTGGATAGATTGATTCATCTAATTGTAGTAGAGGTAGAGCTTCTAGGTGTGCAAACCACCTAATGGGTTCTAAGTCCTCTAGTTCATCCAGATCAACGTATTTTCCCTTATGGATATATCGTGTTTCAAATTTTGGAAAGCTAAGGGCTACCTCTTTTGATCTAAAAAGATCAATGGTCATATGAATCTCCTTCCTTTTTCCTTTTGATCTCTTAGGAGCCATTATATAGACAAGATGATGATGAAATTGTGAAAAATAAGCAAGGGAAAAGAGAAAAGAAAAGAGGGATTTCAAGTGTTACCTTATAGAGATTATGTTGAGAGATGGAAAGCTTGGACCACCAAGAATCCTTCTCTAATGCTTCTAAGAGTTAGAATGAGGGTTAGAGGGAATGGGAGAGGGTTTTGAGAGCTTTTTCTTCGGGTTGGGGGCGGTGTCACTGCCGGCCCTAACCCCTCGGGTTAATAAGGGTCGCTCGGTCGGTGCCACCGCCATACCGAGCGGTGTCACCGCCTGGCGCCCGAGCGCTCAAGCGGTGCTACCGCCGGATCTGGCGGTGCCACCGTTGGCATCCCGTGGAGGAAAGAAAAAAAATTTTTCTTCCTCCCTTTTGTTTAGCTTCTTCCCTCAAGATAATAAGTTATACTTTAATGGATCATTTTGAATTGAAGTAGAAGGAAGAAATCAAATTCACAAAAGAAAGGAAAAGGACGAGTCATTTTTCGTGAAGCTCATTTTAGGGACAATTTAACATGCCTAATTCCCTTCTAATGAATTCAAATTGGTCTTCGTTCAAAGCTTTTGTAAATATATCTGCTAATTGATGCTTTGTGTCAATGAATTCTAGAACAACATCATTGTTAAGGACATTATCGCATATGAAATGATGCCTAATGTCGATGTGCTTAGTTCTAGAGTGCTGAATTGGATTTTTAGTAAGACATATGGCACTAGTATTATCACATTTTATGGGAATGTTTTTAAAGTGAATTCCATAGTCTTCTAATGTATTTTTCATCCAAATAACTTGTGCACAGCAATGTATTCGGCTTCCGCCGTAGATAGTGCAACTGAATTTTGTTTCTTGGAAGTCCAAGAAACAAGTGCATGTCCTAAAAATTGGCATGTTCCGGATGTACTTTTTTTATCTATCCTGCATCCGCCAAAATCGGCATCTGCATAAGCTATTAGATCGAATTTTTCAGATTTTGGAGACCACAATCCTAAATTTGGAGTTCCTTTAAGATACCTAAATATTCTTTTAACACTCTTAAGATGAGATAATTTAGGATTAGATTGAAACCTAGCGCAAAGTCCTACACTAAACATAATATCTGGTCTAGTCGCGGTGAGGTAGAGTAGACTACCTATCATTCCCCTATATGTTTTTTGATCGAAATTTTCACTATTTTCATCCATATCTAACTTAGTCGCAGTACTCATAGGGGTGTTTATTGCTTTTGAATTATCCATGTTAAATCGTTTTAACAATTCTAATGTATATTTGGATTGGTTAAGAAATATACCATCACTAAGTTGTTTGATTTGTAATCCTAAAAAGAAAGTTAATTCACCCATTAAACTCATTTCAAATTCATGACTCATACATTTGGCAAATGATTCATATAGTGATTCATCCGAAGAGCCAAAAATAATATCGTCAACATAAATTTGCACAATAAGAAAATTATTTTTAAAATATTTAATAAACAATGTAGTATCAACCTTGCCTTTGGTAAAATTATTTAAAATAAGAAAGGAACTACGCCTTTCATACCAAGCTCTAGGAGCTTGTTTCAAGCCATAGAGAGCTTTAGTCAATTTGAATACATGATTAGGAAGAAAAGAATTTTCAAATCCGAGAGGTTGTTCGACATATACTTCTTCGGAAATAAAACCATTCAAGAAAGCACTTTTGACATCCATTTGAAACAGTTTAAAATTATTACTACTAGCATAAACAAGGAGCATCCTTATGGCTTCTAATTGAGCCACGGGAGAGAAGGTTTCTTCGTAATCGATACCTTCTTCTTGGTTGAAACCTTTGGCCACTAATCTAGCCTTGTTTCTAACCACGATACCATTTTCGTCTTGCTTGTTTTTAAAGACCCACTTAGTACCTATGACTAAGTGGTCACTTGGTCTAGGAACAAGCTTCCATACCTCATTTCTCTCAAATTGGTTCAATTCTTCTTGCATTGCAATGACCCAAAAATCATCTTTTAAGGCTTCGTCAATGCATTTAGGTTCAATTTGAGAAAGGAAAGCGGCGTTAGCACAAAAATTCTTGAAAGAAGAACGAGTTTGAACCCCTTTTGTTGTATCTCCTATAATTAGCTCCTTTGGATGAGCATCTACATACTTCCATTCTTTGGGTAAAGAAATTTCGGAAGAAGATGCATTCAAATAGCTATTTTGAGGAGGGGGTTCATTTAAATTCAAATTATCAAAACTAAGATCATCATCAAAATCATTTTTCTTTAAATAAAAAATTTCATTAAAAACTACATGAATAGACTCTTCTATTACTAAGATTCTTTTGTTAAAAACCCGAAAAGCCTTAGAAACGGAAGAGTAACAAAAAAGATGCCTTCATCGGATTTAGTATCAAATTTTCCTAAGACATCCCTTTCATTCAAAATAAAGCATTTACAATCGAAAACTTTAAAATAGGAAATATTTGGTTTTTTGTTATTCTACAATTCATAGGGAGTTTTTGATAAAGATGGTCTTATTAGGACTCTATTCATGATGTAGCAAGCCGTATTTACGGCTTCGGCCCGAAAATACTTAGGTAAACTATGTTCATTTAACATAGTTCTTGCCATTTCTTGTAGGTTTCTATTTTTTCTTTCAACTACTCCATTTTGTTGGGGATTCCTCGGAGTGGAGAAGTTGTGATTGTATCCATTAACTTCACAAAAATTTTGAAAGTCACGGTTTTGAAATTCGCCACCGTGATCACTCCGAATTGATGAAATCATGAAACCTTTTTCGTTTTGAGTGAGTTTACAAAATTTAGCGAAGCACTTGAAGCAATTACTTTTGTGGACTAAGAAATAGGTCCAAGTGTATCTAGAGTAGTCATCCACAATCACAAAAGCATATTTGCTTCCACCTAGACTTGTTGTATCAATTGGTCCAAATAAGTCCAAATGGATCAATTGTAACGGTCTAGTGGTGCTAATTTGATGTTTTGGTTTGAAGCTTATTTTTATTTGTTTGCCTAGTTGACATGCATCGCATACCTTATCCTTAATAAACTTCATATTCGGAATCCCTCGTACTAATTCTTGAGATGAGATTTTAGATATTATTTTCATGCTTGCATGGCCTAATCTCCTATGCCAAAGCCAAGCATCATTATTTACGGCGGAGAAACACATTTCATTACTTAGTTCATTAAGATTGATGGTATAGACATTATTTTATTTTAAAGCAATCATAGTCATGTTATGATTTGGTTTTTCAATAATGCACATATTTGATTCAAATATAACGATATAACCTTTATCGCATAATTGACTAATGCTCAACAAATTATGTTTCAATCCATCAACTAGTAACACATCATCAATAGAAAAACTTGATTTGTTACCTATGGTTCCCTTACCAATGATTTTGCCTTTGTTGTTGTCTCCGAAGGTGACATAGCCTTCGTCCATGCTAGTGAGCTTGGAGAATTGGGATGGATCTCCGGTCATATGCCTTGAGCATCCACTATCAAGATACCATCTCTTGCTCCTAGCATGTGATGGTGTATGTTTCTACAAGAAGGAATTATTTTTAGGTACCCATTTACTTTTGGGTGCCTCAAAAACTAACCACGGTAATCACCTCAAAAACTAACCTAACTTGTTTATCATATTGCATAGACTTGATCATGGTTCCTTGAGGAACCCAAATTAATTTGTTCGGACTAATTTTCTTGAATGGACATTGGTAAGTTATATGTCCAATCAAGCTGGGAAAACTAATAACATTCAAGTGGAGCCGACTAGAAAACTTGATTCGGAAGCTATTTCAATCCTCAATGCCCCAATTACAGACGACGAAATTGTATGTGTTGTCTTTAAGTCACCAAAGCACAAAAGCCCAGGTCCAGATGGATTTCCAGCTGAATTTTACCAAATTGCTTAGTCTATTATTGGAAATGATGTGATCAAGGCTTGCCAACATTTTTTCTCTTCAGGTCAAATTCTTAGATTGGACTCTTATTTCTTTAATCCCGAAGAATGCAGGGGCAGATTCACTAGAGAACTATCGACCCATATCATTATGCAACTTTATTTACAAGATCATCTCCAAAGTATTGGCAAATAGAATGCAAAAGGTAATACACAAGATCATTAGCCCAAATCAAGCTGCTTTCATTAAAGGGAGAAGTATACATCATAACATTTTGCTTGCTAATGACTTGGTCAAAGATTTGCATTCAAAAGCAAGAGGGACAAAAATATGTTTTAAAGCTGATTTACGGAAAGCCTTTGATTCAGTTAATAGGAAATTTATCTATAAGATGCTCCTCGATATGAACTTCCCACAGCAATGGGTTAATTGGATTCAATCTTGCCTGGAAACTCCAAAGTTTTCGATACTCTTTAATGGCTCACCTATTGGTTTTTTTGGGAGCACGAATGGCATCCGACAAGGTGATCCACTCTCTCCGTATCTCTTTACTATTGCGATGGAAGGACTTAGCTGTATTTTGGAACATGCAGTCTTAAATGGCAGCATTAAGGTACCCAATGCTGGCTCTATTCATATATCACATATAACATTTGCAGATGATTTACTTATCTTTCTCCTAAATAATCCAACTTCAGTAAAGAACCTGGCTACTATTATGAATGACTTTGGTATGGTTTCTGGACTTCAGTTAAATCATGCGAAAAGTAAAGTATATATGAGCCATTACGTTGAGGATAAGATCTTTATTGCACAAACTTTGGGGGTTAGTGAGGGAAAGTCTTCCAGTTCCTTATTTGGGTCTCCCGCTCATATCCACAGGCATTCACAAAACCCACTGTCAACCTATCCTGCAAAAAATAAAGAATAGAATTTCTTCTTGAAAAAATAGGCTTCTATCAAAAGTAGGACGACTCGAACTCATCCGTTCTGTATGGCACTCCTACTCTATATATTGGTGTAATACATTTCTTTTGCCTGCTGGACTTCTCCAAGATATTGAACGCTTATTAATGAACTTCTTCAGGAATGGCACAAATGATAAGGCAATGCATATGGTAAATTGGGATAGCATTTACAAACCGAAAGATGAAGGGGGGCTAAACTTGAGAAATACTAGAGATTGGAATCAAGCATGCCTAGTACAACAATTGTGGGATCTTTTGCAAAACAAATGTTCCTTATGGTCACAATGGGTTTCTGCTAGGTATCTTTCAGAATCAATCTGGGAAATTTCAACAAGAACATACCACTCTGCAACTTGGAAAGGAATTTTAAAGGCAAGTAATTGGCTAATCAAACACATTTCGTATGCAATCTCTTCTGGAACTAGCACTAATATGTGGTACGATCCTTGGGTGAATGGGAAGAGTATATTTCAATTATATGGCGACAGAATACGAAAAGATCTTGGGGCTCCCAAAGATTGGAAGGTTTCCGAGTTCATTGCTAACGGTACTTGGTGTCTCCCTAATCCTATTTCTCCCGAAATGTTATCACTTTGGCCGACTATCATAGCTATTCCAATCAAGAACAACTCTTCAGATACACTTATTTGGCCTCATGACAATGGCAAATTTAGTGCCACATCCGCATGGAATCAAATTAGGCAAAGAAATAACAAGTGGGTCCCAAGCAGTTGGACATGGGATCGACCGGGATCACAAAGACACTCCTTATGTACATGGCAGGCCCTTCTCAATAAACTACCTACAATAGACAATATAAAAAGAAGAGGTATCTATCATGTTAACCGATGCTCCCTTTGTTTGCAACAAGAAGAAACTGTTGACCACCTCTATTTTGCTTGTGATTATACAAAATGGATATGGATGGAGATTCTCCAGCGATTTGAACTCAATAGACTGCCGCAACCAAACTTGCACCAAGAACTAGGCGACCTTATGCAATGTTTCTCAAGAAAAGGGCCTCTTACACAACTGGCAAAGGTTACTTTCAGATGCGCTATTTGGTGGATGTGGAAGGAGAGATGTAATAGAATCTTTGAATGTCAACACACAAACAATGCTCAACTCTTGAAAGAGATTATTAGAGACTCAAGATCCTGTATGGAGCATGATCTCAAAACCGAGCACTTCACCCGAAGAGAAAATATATTTTTATCAAATTTAATTTTGCTATTAGCTAAAGATCTTGGGAATGATGCCAAATAATGTACTCACAGGTAGTTATAGTCTACAGCATGTGTAGTCATAACTATCGCATTCGCACTCTATGAGTTACTTGGCTTTGTCTATGACTTGTATAGATAAAGCTATTTGTAGAAACTTTACACATAATCAATTTACTTTTACTTACCAAAAAAAAAAAACAAAAGTTGCAATTGCTTTGGTTTTGAACATGTAAGATAGGACCTTTAATGAAGGTGGTTGGATTTTGGTGAGTACTTCTCACAAATCCGATTCCACTCCTTTTAGGAACGTAACCCTTATTTGTAAGGATCATGTTTAAGGACTTGCTACCGACCTCGAATTTCTTCAAGGTGTCCTTAAGTACCAAGTTCTCATTTTGGAGAGTTTCTAGATCATGGCATTTAGCACATGGAGCTAGACTATCATGATATTCAGTTTTTAATTTATCAAAATCACAAGTAAGACTATCATGCTCCTTTTTTAGCAATTTATATTTTCTACTAATTGTCTTACATGCATCAAATAACTCATGGAAGGCATTTAATAATTCATGATAAGGTAAATCTACATTAATTAAATCCGTTACCTCTTCTTCGAAGGCCATTAGGGCGTAATGAGCAACTTGCTCGGTGTTGGACTCCTCTCCTTCAGACGTGCTTGAATCATCCCATGTTGCCTTGAGCGCCTCCTTCTTTGATGCTTTCTTTTTGGCTTGTGGACAATCGTTCTTGTAGTGTTCCGGTTTCTTGCACTCATAGCAAATTACTTGGTCCTTCTTGTGTTTGAATTTATTTTTTGTATTATTTTTAAATTTGTTTTTTCTTAAATATTTTTTAAATTTTTAAGTCAAAAGTGCAATGTCATTGTCACTGTCCTCATCACTTGATGTTCCTTTCAAGTGGTCTTCTTGTGATGTGAGTGTCATATCCTTCCTGTTCTTTGGAAGGGGGTTCTCGAGCTCGTCATGAGCTTGACATGTCATTTCGTAGATCATTAAAGACCCAATGAGTTCTTCAAGAGGGAATGTTTTAAGGTCTTTGGCCTCTTGAATGGCCGTAACTTTTGGATCCCAACTTTTTAGAAGAGATCTTAAGATTTTAGTTACTAGTTCAAAGTTAGTAAAACTTTTACCAAGAGCTTTGAGTCCATTGATGACATCCGTGAACCGAGTGTACATGTCTCCGATGGACTCACTTGGTTTCATTCGAAAAAGTTCGTAAGAGTGCACAAGGATGTTGATTTTGGACTCTTTCACTCGGCTAGTGCCTTCATGAGTGACTTCAAGAGTTCTCCAAATATCAAAAGCCGAATCACAAATTGAAACGCGATTAAATTTATTTTTATCTAGTGCACAAAACAAGGCATTCATAGCTTTTGCATTTAAAGTAAAAACCTTTTTTTCCGATTCATTCCATTCGCTCATCGGAAGAGAAGATTTTTGAAATCCATTCTTAACAATAGACCAAAGCTCAAAGTCCATAAAAATGAGGAAGATCCTCATGTGAGTCTTCTAATATGTGTAATCCGACCCATTAAACAAAGGTGGTCGTGCAATAGAATGGCCCTCTTGCATGCTGGAGTAAGCCATCTCTTTTGGGTATTAAACCAAATACGAGAGATAACCTTGCTCTGATACCAACTGTTAGGATCGGAGCGGCACTAAGAGGGGGCGTGAATTAGTGCAGCGGATTAAAACGTTGCTTTCGACAAATCTTTTCATACGATAAGAACGGAACTTGAAAAGCTTAACTTGAAAGCGTATTCTTAAAGTTGCGCAGCAAAGGTAATAAGGAACTAAAGCATGTAAGAAGGTTTGCAGTAATGTAAATAGCAATAACGAAATGCAAACCAGAGATCACGCCGATTTTAGAGTGGTTCGGTCAAATGACCTACATCCACTTGCGAGGCCCCTCTTCGATGAGGCTCCCACCTTCCACTAGCAAATCTCTTGAAATGGAAGGGCAAATACCCCTCTTACAACCTTTTACAAGCAGTTCAACCTCTTACAAATTTTCAGCAAGAAAGAAGGAGGAGAACTCTCTAGCAAATTGAAAACAAGAAAGGCAAAGACTCTTCTAAGACTTTTCTCTCAATCATTTGCTGCTCAAAGAGTTGTGTTCTCAGCTGAGACTTGAGGGGTATTTATAGGCCTCAAGAGGATTCAAATTTGGGCTCCAAAAAATTTCAATTCTCTTATGTTCCCAATGCTGGCGGTGCCACCGCCCAGCGCTCGGGTGCTGGACGGTAAAACCGCCCAGCCCAGGAGGTGTCATCGCCCAGCTCTCGGGCCGCCTGGCTCTCCGGTTCACTGGTTTGGCTTAATTTTCGCCCAAACCAAATCTGACTTTGGGCCCAGTTGGCCCCTAACCAGGATATAGGATTATCTCTTAATCCTAATCCTAATTACAAATGAACTACATAACAAAATACATCCTAAGCAAGTTTTCAACCGCAAACGTCGAGTCTTGTTCCGGCGAGCTTTCCGACGAACTTCTTCCGACGGACTCCCATCAAGCTCCCGAACTTGTGATGACTTTAACGAGTAGCCGAGCCTTCTCGGTGATCTCCGTGAACCTCCGACAATCTCTTCGGCGAACTTTCAAAAATTCCGACAGGTTCCCGATTTCTTCTCGGTTGGTTCCGGTAGCATCTCCGATGATTCTTCGGACTCTTAAACGTCCATCGAACTTGACTCCAGTATCCTTGATTTATGTTTTCTGGTTATCGTAGTTAATCCTGCAAACTTAACTCAATAATATGGATTAGATCAATTAATCCACCAATTGATTATATCATCAAAATCCGAGATTCAACAATGCAAACATTTCAAGTATTTAGCAATCATAGCATTTCATCACATGACAAGATATCAATTTGTAGAATTGTGATGTAAGCTCTAGATATCTTAACATAGTGCAAATATGGCATAGTGCAAATATGGCACTCATAGCAATTCTATCATCAATTTACCATGTATTTCTCCCCCTTTGTCATCAACAAAAAGGAGAACTATTTAAGCAAACTTTAAGCATAAGTGCGGTAATGATTCATGTCATTTTTCAACAATGAGTAATAGGATACCAATTATACAAACATCTCAAGGAAAATATGACATGGAGATAGCTTTCATTACTTCTTCCTTTTTATTTATCATTATCTTTTTACATGAAGGAGGAAAGCCATTTGTGAGCTTACTTTAATGAAGTTAAAATCGATAAGAGATTAAATCATGCTTCATTTTTACAAGGATCAAGATATGTATGTGAATCAAATCCTTGCAAGTATTAAAAAAGATCTTCCTTTTTCAAGAAGGAATTCATATGAAGGAATAATTTCATCAAATCCACTTATCGAAAAAATATTTTTCACACGATAAGTCTATGAGAGATGCATTTGTTACTTGATTCCATATATCAATGATATGAAAAAAACTCGATATGACATATGCTTATGAAAGCTACATTAAGTCTGGAAGAGAAATACTAAATCATGTTAAGATCAAGAAAATCCGAAAATGAAATTTAACACTTTCATGCATTCAGACATGGTTTTGTTATAGATTTTCAAACACAATCATGAAGATAAAACATGCTCATTATAACTTGAAATCATTGTGGGATCTTTTGCAAAACAAATGTTCCTTATGGTCACAATGGGTTTCTGCTAGGTATCTTTCAAAGGAATCAATCTGGGAAATTTCAACAAGAACATACCACTCTGCAGCTTGGAAAGGAATTTTAAAGGCAAGGAATTGGCTAATCAAACACATTTCGTATGCAATCTCTTCTGGAACTAATACTAACATGTGATACGATCCTTGGGTGAATGGGAAGAGTATATTTCAATTATATGGCGACAGAATACGAAAAGATCTTGGGGCTCCCAAAGATTAGAAGGTTTCCGAGTTCATTGCTAACGGTACTTGGTGTCTCCCTAATCCTATTTCTCCCGAAATGTTATCACTTTGGCCGACTATCATAGCTATTCCAATCAGGAACAACTCTTCAGATACATTTATTTGGCCTCATGACAATGGCAAATTTAGTGCCACATCCGCATGGAATCAAATTAGGCAAAGAAATAACAAATGGGTCCCAAGCAGTTGGACATGGGATCGACCGGGATCACAAAGACACTCCTTATGTACATGGTAGACCCTTCTCAATAAACTACCTACAATAGACAATATGAAAAGAAGAGGTATCTATCATGTTAACCGATGCTCCCTTTGTTTGCAACAAGAAGAAACTGTTGACCACCTCTATTTTGCTTGTGATTATACAAAATGGATATGGAAGGAGATTCTCCAGCGATTTGAACTCAATAGACTGCCGCAACCAAACTTGCACCAAGAACTAGGCGACCTTATGCAATGTTTCTCAAGAAAAGGGCCTCTTACACAACTGGCAAATGTTACTTTCAGATGCGCAATTTGGTGGATGTGGAAGGAGAGATGTAATAGAATCTTTGAATGTCAACACACAAACAATGCTCAGCTCTTGAAAGAGATTATTAGAGACTCAAGATCCTTTATGGAGCATGATCTCAAAACCGAGCACTTCACCCGAAGAGAAAAAGATATTTTTATCAAATTTAATTTTGCTATTAGCTAAAGATCTTGGGAATTATGCCAAATAATGTACCCACAGGTAGTTATAGTCTACAGCATGTGTAGTCATAACTATCGCATTCGCACTCTATGAGTTACTTGGCTTTGTCTATAACTTGTATAGATAAAGCTATTTGTAGAAACTTTACACATAATCAATTTACTTTTACTTACCAAAAAAAAGATAAAACATGAGATCATGAAAATTTTTATATCCAAAACATATAATTTTCAACATGTTATTAAGGCATGTAATAGTATAAAATTCTCATTATAGCAATTAAGTGAATGAATTAAGCAAGTAAAAAAAATGAGTTCATGCATTCGGACACATCAACATTCCTAATACTCTTTTAATGAAATCAAATTGTGACACAGGAGTGTCTAATTTACTACAATCTGATTATATGAGCCTTGATTATGATCTAGTATCTTTTTCAGTCAATAATGATGCCTTATAATCTTTATCTCAGCACACTCAAATATGACAGCTCATCAGCATATTCTCTGCACAAAGTTAAAGCTGTTTCAAGGTGCTTTTCTTCAAGACAAAGGAATGCATTAAAGAAGTTGGTTGGCAGCTGTGAACATTTCTTCATTACTAATGAAAGCATTAAAATAGTTGGTTAGTAGCTGTAAACACTTAATTTCGAAATTCCCTATACATGAAGGGTTGTTTCATGCACTAGTATTTATTTTGGTGTTTAGGACTTAGAAAGGATTTTTAAAAACTGATGATATCTGGGCAGAAGCTCTTAGAGAACCCCTTAAACTCTGTATCTCTTGGATGCGTCCTTGAGTGGTGAGTCTTTTATTTTCTAGTTCTGTATCCTCGTTTAATTTCCGTTGGGTGGTGAACTTTCTGTATCCCATTGCGATTTTAAACTTGGTGGTGAGCTACTTTTCGTTTTTATCTAAGCTGCTTCGTTAGTGCTTCTGGTATCAATTCTTCCTTGTCTACTGTGACATTTTCTATCTGAACAAATTTTCCATCGGTGTTATTTGGAAATCCATTCTGCATTTTTACCCTCCCCGGTATCAAATTGTTCTTCACTTAGAGGCTTTGTAAAAACATCAGCTAGTTGATGTTAAGTATCAATGAACTCTATAATTACATCATGATTAGTGACATGATCTCATATAAAGTGATGTCTTATATCAATATGTTTTATTCTTGAGTGTTGAATGAGATTCTTTGTTAAACATATTACACTTGTATTATCACATTTAATGAGAATATTTTTAAGATAAACTTTATAATCTTCTAATGTGTTTTTCATCCATACAACTTGTGCACAGCATGCACTAGTTGTAATATACTCAACCGAGTTTTGTTTCTTAGATGACCAGGAGATAAAGCATGTCCGAAAAATTGACATGTTCCTGATGTGCTTTTTCTATCTAGTCTACACCCAACAAAATCTGTATCAGCATAAGTAATAAACTTATAATTCTTAATTTTTGGATACCATAATTCTAGATTTGTGGTACCTTGAAGATATCTTAGTATTCTTTTAACTGCTTTGAGATGAGATATCTTAGGGTTCGATTGAAACCTAGCACAAAGTCCTACATTGAACATGACATATGGTCTAGTTGTAGTGAGGTAATGATACTGGTGAGGGTAAAATGTAGAATATATTTCCAAATAACACCGATTGAATAATTTTTTTTTCAGATAGAAAATGTCACAGTAGACAAGGAACGAACTGATACCGGAAGCACTAACGAAGCAACTTTGATAAAAACTAAAAGTAGCTCACCACCAAGTTTAAAATCACAATGGAATACAAAAAGTTCACCACCTAACGGAAATTAAACGAGGATACAGAACTAGAAAATAAAAGACTCACCACTCAAGGATGCATCCAAGAGATACAGAGTTTAAGGGAGTTCTCTAAGAGAGCTTCTGCCCAGATATCATCAGTTTCTGAAGTCCTTTCTAAGCCCTAAACCCCAAAATAAATACTAGTGCATGAAACAACCCTTCATGCATAGGGAATTTTGAAATCAAGTGCTTTACAGCTGCCAACCAACTCCATTAATGTATTCCTTAGCCATGAAGAAAAGCACCTTGATATAGCTTTACAATTGCCAACCAACTCTATTAATTTATTCCTTTATGCAGGGAATATACTGATGAGCTGTCTTATCTGAGTAGGCTGAGTTGAAGATTATGTGGCAATATTATTGGCTGAAAAAAATATCATATTATCAACATGGTCTATATGAATAGATTGTAGTAAATTAGACACTCCCGTATCAATCTACCCTGGTTGAAAAAGACTTGTCCTTAAGTCCTTGTTTGTTTCATCATCATGATAATAAAAAGGACTTAAATCAGCCACATTAAATGTTGGGGATACTCCGTAATCTTTAGGTAGCTCAATCTCATAAGCATTTTTGCCAATTTTCTTAAGCACCTTGAATGGACCATCAGCCTCTTTGATTTCAGTTTTCCAAATTTACCCGATGGAAACCTCTCCTTCCTTAGATGAATCCAGACCAAATCACCTGCATTAATGTTAGAACCCTTGCAGATTCTAAACTTGGGGTTGATCTCTTTAGGGTATCGGTCTCCTTGGAACTCTATAGGGGTTCCTCCCTCCAAGTTGCTGCTCAAAGGTTGCAGAAAAGATTCATCTATTGCTTGAGAAAAGAGGAGAAATACATGGCTATTTATAGGGCTTCTAAACCCTAACTCCTAATAGGACTCCTACTTAAGACTCATACTTCTAACCAACTCCTAATAGGACTCCTACTCAAGACTCCTATTCCCTTACAACTCATAATTCTTCTCTAAGAAAAAACCTCCTACATAAATGTCCCTCTCAAGTAGGACTCTCCTAGCTAGAGTCCTAATAGAATGTCCCTCTCAATTAGGACTCTCCTAGCTAAAGTCCTAACAGTTTTACATGAATGTCCCTCTCAATTAGGACTCTCTAAGCTAGAGTCCTAACAAACCCGCCCTCTTCAAATCAGCCTTGTCCTCGAGGCTGATGATTCATGAATTCTGGGAATTTGATCTTCAAGTCATCATAGTTCTCCCAAGTGGCATCTTCTATTGGTAGGTTCGCCCACTGTATTAGAACTTCATTAGTGGGTCGTCGTCGTCGAGTCACGATCCGTCGATCAATAATGGCACTTCGCTGGGTCTGGAGTTATCTTTGGGTAGTCATATTTGGTGGGTGGCCTTGGGCTGTCTCCAAGCACCTATTTACAACTGTCTCGCCGTCGATTTGTGGGTGATATGCCATACTCCTTTTCAATTTAGTACCCTCAATATAGAATAACTTGGACCAAAATCTACTCGTGAAGATGCAAGTAGAATTTATCATAAGCACAATGCGTCCCTTATAGTATAATTCTTTTGAGTCCCAATTGTAATGAGCCACGGAGCTTGGTGCTTCCTCCAATTTTTTTATAATCTTACTAGTCTCTGAATCTTCCTGCCATTCCATCTTAATATCCTTAAGAAAGTTGCTGGTCGGAAGTGAAATGGCCGAAACTTCAGCTTGCTCGGGTAGTTGCGAAAGCGCATCTGCAAGAACATTCTCTTTCCCCTTTTTGTAAGTTATTTCATAATCAAATCTAAGAAGTTTTGTTACCCATTTTTGCTACTCAGGGGATGATATCTTTTGCTCCAAAAAGTACTTGAGGCTTTTATAGTCGGTTTTAATTTGAAATCGTCGACCAATCAAGTAGGGTCTCCACCGCGTTGCTGCGCGCACAATGGCGAGCATCTCCTTATCATATGTTAACATGTTTTGATAAGGGGGAGACAATGTTTGCTAATGTATGTGAGTGGTCAACCATCTTGCATGAGAACGTCTCCCATTTTGTCTCCAGATGCATCGGCCTTAATGATGAAGGGTCGGTTGAAATCTGGTAGCGCTAGCATCGATGTCGTCGTCATGGCTGCCTTAAGTTTATCGAAGGCAGCGGAGGCTCTGGCCAACCATTGGAAGACATCTTTTTCCAGTAAAGAAGTAAGTGGTGCACTGATCTTTCCATAGTTTTTCACGAACTTGCGGTAGTAGCCTGTTAAACCCAGAAAGCCATATAGCAATTTTATGTTTCTCGGGGTCGGCCAGTTTTGCATTGCTCCAATTTTAAAGGGGTCCACCGTCACACCTTCCTCTGATATGATATGCCCAAGATATCCCACCTTTTGTTGAAGAAAGTAAAAATTTCTAGTGGCCATTGTGTGTTCGAAAGGCAGTTTTCGGTTTGACTTCTTCGTACACTCGTATTTGATAATACCCGGATCAAAGGTCCATCTTTATGAAGATTTGTGCTCCCTTTCATATAGCAATTCATCTAGTACTGGAATAGGGTATTTATCCTTGATGGTTATGCCATTGAGAGCTCGGTAATCAATGCATATTCGCCATGTTCCATCCTTCTTGTGTACAAGTAGCACCGGTGAAGAGTAGAGGTTGCAACTCGGCTGAATAACTCTTGTTTCGAGAATCTCTTTTATAATCCTTTCTATTTCATCCTTCTGGAGATGTAGATACTGATATGGCCAAGTATTTGCTGAAGATTTGCCTGGAAGAATCGTTATACAATGATCATGCCGACGGGTGAGAGGTAGGTTGCACGGTTCATCAAATATATTTGAAAATTCAGCAAGCAAAGGAAGTAGATTTGGATCTTCAAATTCTATTGGCTCTTCCTTAGTTTGCTGCTCAAGTTGTACCAAAAAGCCGCTGCATGCTTTATGCAAAACATTCTCCATTTGTTGTGTGCAAATCGTTGTTATGTCGCCCTCACGTTTCCCGTGCAATGTCACCTGTTTCTCCTTACTGTAAAATTTCATAATTAGTTTCATAAAATTTTAGAAAATATCACCTAATGTCGTCAACCATTTAATTCTGAGCATGGCCTCATGATTGTTAAGAGTGAGAAGGAAGAAATCTGCAATTATCTCTTGGTCCTTCAGCAATAGTTTCTCCTGCGGGCGCCTACAATCACAATTCAAAATCCGTCCGTCGATAACCTTAACATCAAACCTGCAGCGATTCTCGATAGGTAATGCTATCCGAACAACAAGCTTACTATTTAGGAAGTTAGTAGTACTGCCCATGTCGATGAGAATAGTGATCGGTTGTTGTTTGAGAAGGCCTCCAACTTTTATCGTTTGCGAGTTTGAGTAGCTGGCTAGTGCGTGTACTGTAACGTCAGTCGGTTGTGGCTCTTCTTCTGCATCTTTTTCGTCATGTTCAAGGCTCTCTTTTGAATGTTCAATAACCTCTTCTTCTATCGGTTCAATCATAATAAGTCCTCCTTTACTACAGCGATGCTCACGGCTCCACGGCTCGTCACAATGCCAACATAACCCCTTCGCATATTGATACCGAGGAGGGAAAAAATGCAGAATGGATGTCGATAGAAAACCGATATAACAGTTGTTCAGATAGAAAATGTAACAAAAGGCAAGGAACGCACTTTGAAGAAACTTCGATAAAACGATATATAGCTCACCACCAAGTTTAAAAATCAAAAGGGATACAGAAGATCACCACCCTAATGATAATAAACAAGGATACAGAACTGAAAGCGAAAGACTCACCACTCAAGGACGCATCCAAGAGATATAGAGTTCAAAAGAGCACTCCAAGAGAGCTTCTGCCAATATCCTCAGTTTTCTAAAAGTCCTTTCTAAGTCCTAAACACCAAAATAAATACTAGTGCATGAAACAACCCTTCATGCATAGGGAATTTCGAAATTAAGTGTTAACAGCTTCTAACCAACTATTTTAATGCACTCATTGGTAATGAAGAAATGTTCACAGCTGTCAACCAACTCCTTTAATGCATTCCTTTGTCTTGAAGAAAAGCACCTTGAAACAGCTTTAACATTGTGCAGAGAATATGCTGATGAGCTGTCATTTTTTTTGTGTGCTGAGATAAAGATTATGAGGCATCATTATTGATTGAAAAAGATACTAGATCATAATCAAGGCTCATATAATCAGATTGTAGTAAATTAGACACTCCCGTGTCACATATCGCTCCCGAAGCTCTTCTCCTGTTAACCTCTTTGGTGCAGGGACTTGGTCAATGGTAGGGGGGGCTGAGGGCTTCAATATTACTGGTTGAGGAGCGACCCTAGTCCTCCGAGCTTCATGGTTCAATTGCTCCTCTTGATGTCGTGCGAAAGAGATAGCTGCCATAAGCGTGTACGGTTGTCGCGCTTTAACTTCTCCTCGGATCTCCGGCTTCAAGCCCTCAATGAATGTCCTCAATAGCTGTTTTTGAGACCAATCATGATTTTGATTAGATAACCTTTCAAACCTGGTTTGGTACTCCTGAATGGTGGAGGTTTGTCGAATCTTTGCTAGTTGTTCGTCAATATTCTCGTAATCAATTGGTCTGAAGCGGATCAGCAGTCCTTTGAATTGTCGCCATGAAAGGACTCCATAAGTATGTTCAAACCAGTCAAACCATTGTATAGCATCCCCTTCAAGATGTAAAGCTGTAATTTTCACCATAGATGCATCTGCGATTTTGTGGTACCGAAAATATCGCTCCGCGCGTGAGATCCAACCAATCGAGTCTCCTTCTTCCCATCTAGGGAAGTCCACTCTCATGCATGGATAGTTGGGGTCGGTCATAGAGCCTCCCCTCTCTTGGAAGTCATATCTTTGGGCTTGTGTGATTGGGCAAAGCTCTCTCCTTGATATGATTTCTTCGAGCTTAGTCGGCGGCCCAATCTGAGTTCGGTAAAGAGCGTCCGAATCTTATCCTCCATTCGCGCCTCCAAGGCTTCGAATTTAGCATTGATTACCTCCTTAGATGCCATAGTATATACCTCCAAATCTATGATGTTAAGATCTCTCTTTTGTTGTTAGGTTAAAGGCATGTATAGGTTGAGAGAAGTGATGGTCGAAAGGGTTGGTGGATCGGTGGATGTAGGTTACGATTTAGGCTTGTTTGGTGGCAGTTTTGGGTGCAATTTGAGGGTGTGATTTAGTGGAGTTTTAGGGCTGTGGATGAAAGTTTTGGATCTGTGGTAGATGGCAGCAAAGGTTTGACAGAAATCCGTGGAAGTTGCAGTAAGTATGTGCTGTCTTGTAAGAGTAGAATTGTCGTCGAAGAAACAATGGTTTCTTGACGTAATTTCCACCAAAAACTTGAGAGAATTGAGAAGGAAATTGATAACAAAATCACAGTTTATATGACAGCAAGGATATCTAATTTAATCAAGAAAATTTCGACAGTATAACAGCAAGGAAATTGGTGCAAGTTGCAATTGCAGAATTATCGTCGAAAAATTTCAGCGGGTTACAATGAAAATTTGCAGCAACATAAAATCGTTTTTAGAGATGAATTTCTTAATAGATCAATATTAGATGGAAGCCAAGATAATCTATGAAGTGTATAAGAAATTTCATTCAAAAAAGATTGCAAATAGATGGGTTAAGGCAATGATATGCAGCTGAAATTTTCTACAGCATAGATTTTCAAGTGCAGCAGATTGGACATAAAAGATCATTAATTTATATTGAGAATTTTTCGATGAAACTAAAGGGAAATCCACTGTTAGGAAGTGTCAAAGATGTCATAAAAATTTCGTAGAAATTTGGATAGAAAAAGCACAGTAGCAAGATCAAACAGTTGGTGCTATGCGGCTTGAATTCTGCAATTCAAGTGCAGTAGATTGGACATAAAAGATTAGTAGTTTATATTGAGAATTTTTTGATGAAACAAAAGGGAAATCCACTGTTAGGAAGTGTCAAAGATGTCATAAAAATTTTGTAGAAATTTGGATTGAAAAAGCACAGTAGCAAGATCAAACAGATGGTGCTATGCGGCTGAAATTCTGCAATGTATCTTTCGTCGTAGAGATGAAAACTTTGTGACAAAAAGTTTATGCAGCAATATAGGAACAATTTTTTTTTTTTTTTGGATTTTCGAATAAGGATAACTAAATTGCAGCAGCAGTAAGGTAGGAAACCAGAACCTGTTGCAATTCACGGGGAGATCAAAGGATGATCCGCGGTGGTGGAGATGATGGCGGAATTCGTTGACGATCTTTTAAACAATTGTGGGAATTGCTTTGGATGGTTGTAGAGGGTTGATGGATGGCTGTGGAAGGGCAGTGAGACACCAAGAACGCTGCTCTGATACCAGGTGTTAGAACCCTTGCAGATTCTAAACTTGGGGTTGATCTCTTTAGGGGATCGGCCTCCTTGGAACTCTATAGGGGTTCCTCCCTCCAAGTTGCTGCTCAAAGGCTGCAGAAAAGATTCATCTATTGCTTGAGAAAAGAGGAGGAATACATGGCTATTTATAGGGCTTCTAAACCCTAACTCCTAATAGGACTCCTACTTAAGACTCTTACTTCTAATCAACTCCTAATAGGACTCCTACTCAAGACTCCTATTCCCTTACAACTCCTAATTCTTCTCTAAGAAAAAACCTCCTACATGAATGTCCCTCTCAAGTAGGACTCTCCTAGCTAGAGTCCTAATAGAATGTCCCTCTCAATTAGGACTCTCCTAGCTAAAGTCCTAACAGTTTTACATGAATGTCCCTCTCAATTAGGACTCTCCAAGCTAGAGTCCTAACAATTAAACTCCACATGTTTTCTGTGTTTGCTAGCAGCTTGCATGTACCTCTCATTTTGTTTCTCAATGGTTGCTTTCACACCCTCATGCAGCTTTTTTATCTGCTTAGCTCTTTCATCAACATCTCCACTAAATTACTTTGTTATAAAATGAGGGATTAAGTCCAAAGGACCAGCAGAATTAGTACCATAAACTACCTCAAAAGGACTCTTATCAATACTAAGATGCATAGAACGATTATAGGCAAACTCAATTTGTGAAAGAATGACATCCCACTACTTAATATTCTTGCCAACATAGCTTCTAAGCAAATTTCCTAAGCTTTTGTTTGTTACCTTAGTTTGCCCATCGGTTTGTGGATGATGCGAGCTGCTGAAATTCAAAGAAGTACCCAGCTTCCTCCAAAGAGTTCTCCAAAAATGACTAACAAATTTTGAATCTCTATCAAACACCATAGTTCTTAGAATACCATGCAATTTAACAATCTCCTTAAAATATAAATCAACAATATGAGATGCATCATTCGATTTATTACATGGAACAAAGTGAGACATTTTTGAAAATCTATCAACAACAACCATGATAGAATCCTTGTTCCTTTGAGTTCTTGGCAGTCCCAAAACGAAATCAAGACTAACATCCTCCCATGAAGCATTTGGCACTAGCAATGGAGTATACAAACCAGAATTTTGACTTCTTGTTTTTGCCAAATGACACAATCGGCATTGCTTCACATGTCTATCCACATCTCTGAACATTTTAGGCCAGTAGAAATTTGATTGAACAAGAGCTAGAGTCTTGTCCCTACCGAAATGTCCTCCCAAAACACCACCATGAGCTTCAGCTAGAATTACTTGTCTCAAAGAACAAGATGGAACACACAAAGCATTAGCTCGAAAAAGAAAACCATCAAAGATAAAAAATTATTAAAAGAAACCTGATTTACAATTATGCCATATCGAGCTGAAATCCATATCGTTCTCATATAGATCTTTGAATGTTTCAAATCCAACCACTTTGACTTCCATTGTTGATAATAAAGAATGCTTTCTGCTCAATGCGTCAGCAACTACATTTTGAACACCAGATTTGTGCTTGATTATAAAGTTGTAAGATTGTAAAATGTCTACCCAAGCTGCATGCCTCTTATTTCGCTTGTGCTAGTGATTAATGAACTTTAATGCCTCATGATCAGAATATAGAACAAATGGCTTGACAAGAAGGTATTGACTCCAATGAGACAAAGCTCGATAAATTGCATAAAACTCCTTATCATAAGTAGAGTATTTTTTTCTCGTATCATTCAGCTTTTCACTAAAAAATGAAATGGGTTTTCCGTCTTGGCTCAAAACAGCACCAATTCCCACATTAGATGCATCACATTCAACTTCAAACACATTATCAAAATTTGATAGAACTAATATAGGAGCTTCAGTCACTTTTCTTTTCAAAAGCTCAAAAGCATCATTAGCTTCACTAGTCCATTTGAATTTATCACATTTCAGACATTCGGTGATTGGAGCGATAATAGAGCTGAAACCCTTGATAAATCTTTTGTAAAATGAAGTTAAGCCATGGAAACTCTTCACATCAGGCAACGGAGCAGGTGTTGGCCAACTGAGAATAGCCTCTACCTTACTTTGATCCATTATGATTCCATCTTTTGAAACAATATACCCCAGAAACACCATACTAGTAGTAAAGAAATCACACTTCTTTAGATTAGCATAAAGTTTTTGATGCCTCAAAATAAGAAAGATCTCTTTCAGATGATTCATATGCTCCTCTTCGCTCTTGCTGTACACCAATATATCATCAAAATAAACTACAATAAATATTCTAAAGCATGGCTTAAGTATGTGATTCATAAATCTCATGAAGGTGCTAGGAGCATTAGATAGCCCAAATGGCATAACCAATCATTCATATAAACCTTCTCTAGTTTTAAATGCTGTTTTCCACTCATCTCCGGGCCTCATTCTTATTTGGTGATAGCCACTCCTCAAATCAATTTTTGAGAAAATACAAGCACCACACAATTGATCTAGTAAATCATCTAACCTCGGAATAGGAAAGCGATAGTCCACTGTGATTTTATTGATGGTGCGACTGTCCACGCACATTCTCCAAGAACCATCCTTCTTTGGCACTAACAAGGTTGGAACCCACCAGGACTCATACTCTCCCGGATTAACCATTTTTTAACCAATTCATCAACTTGCCTTTGAAGTTCTTCATGCTCCTTGAGACTCATTCTATATGCTGCCTTATTAGGTAGAACAGCCCCCGGAATAAGATCAATGTGATGCTGGATATCTCTCAAGGGTGGAAGGCCATGTGGAATCTCTTCTAGTATAACGTCTTCAAACTCTTCCAGCATTTGTTTCATGATTACTGGTGTCTCTTTTGTTGTTCATTTTCCTCAACTACTACTAAAGCCATAACATGACCTCCCTTGTCTAATTCATCTTTGCATTCACCATAGGACATAAAAGCGCTAACTTTCTTCTTTGGTGTACTGATTTCGGATGGTTGTAATGGAGCTAAAATAAACTTCTTTTCATTCACCTTAAAAGAATAAGTATGTTTGTAGCCGTCATACAACACCCTTCTATCAAATGCCAAGGTCTTCCCAACAACAAGTGACAAGTATCCGTAGGAGCAACATCACACCATACTTCATCTTCATAATACTTGCCAATAGAAAATGAAACTAAACATCTTTTCGTTACATTGATGTCATTTCCTTTTTGCAGCTAACATAATTGGTATGGATGTGGATGAGGGATGGTATCCAACTTTAGCTTCTGCACCATCTCTAAAGATATCACATTTTCAAAGCTGCCGCTGTCGATGATCACCAAGCATACCTTGCCAAGAGAAGTGCATTTAATGTGAAACACATTTTTTCTCACCCAACTTTCATCGTCGGCCACATAAGACACTTGTAAACTACGTTGCAATACAATAGACAAACCATGATCAGCATAAGTAATCTCTTCCTCATCACCATTATATTTTGGTTCGTCCTCAGCTTCATCTTCTCCTCCATCACTATGATCTTCAACCAAAGTTACAATCCTCCTATTTGGACAATCTGAAGCAATATGCCCAAAATCATGACATTTGAAGCATTTTCGGCCACATGGGGTAGAAGAATTAGGTGTTTTTTTGCTGCCAGCAGATTCTTCACCCTTTTCTTGCACCTTCGATATCACCTTGCTTTGGACAATAGGCTTGGAACTTCCTCCTTTTATGTAGCATTCTTTTGAGTCATACAGAAAACTCTTTTCAAACTTCTGTTGCTTTTCAAATTTTAATGCCAGCTTGCTCACATCATTTAAAGACCAATATGGCTGTAGTTGAACAACTTTAGCAATCTCATACTTCAGACCTCCTAAGTATCTTATAATTGTTTGCTCTTCCGGTTCCACAAGTTCTTCTTTTAACATCAAATTATCGAATTCTGCAATGTACTCCTCTACACTATGATCTTTTTGCTTGAAATCATGTATTTTGAGAAAGATCTCTTGCCTATAATTATGATGTAAATATTTTCTCTTCAGCTCCCTTTTCATTTTCTCCCATGTAACGATCTTACTCTTCCCCTCACGTTCTCTTTGTTTTTTTCAGATTTTCCCACCAAAAAGATGCATTCCGCCTGAGTTTGAGTGCCACAAGTTTGACCTTCTTTTGTTCTGGTGGTTCATAAAAATTGAAAATTCATTCTACTGTATTAAGCCAATCAATAAAGTCATCAACATCTATTTTACCTTCAAATTCTGGAATATCTAATCTGGGGTTATATTTATTCTGCCACGCATCTTGGACTCCATTTCTTCTCTGACATCTTCTCGACTCCCTTGGAAGAGGAGGTGTATCATCATCAGAAGTAAACTCTCGAGCGTCATTTTCATGCTGATTATGTCTACTTTGAAGTTCGTCGATTATTTCATTTTTTTCTTGTAGGCTACGCAGTAATTTTCATAGCTGTAGCCTCAACGACTCAGCGTCATGCCATTCCGTCTTGCCATGATCTCTAGCCTTTAGCTTTGATACCAAACTAATACCGGTTAGGGTAAAACGCAGAATAGATTTCCAAATAACACCGATGGATTAATTTTTTTTTCAGATAGAAAATGTCACAGTAGACAAGGAACGAACTGATACTGGAAGCACTAATGAAGCAACTTTAATAAAAATGAAAAGTAGCTCACCACCAAGTTTAAAATCGCAATGGGATACAAAAAGTTTACCACCTAAGACCTTGTGTCTCAACAAACTCAGGCCCAAACAATCCTCGCCAGTAAAGATATTCTTACTCAACAAACTCAGGCCACAACAAACCTCGCCAACAAGGATATTCTGCCTCAACAAACTCATGCCCCAACTGACCTCTCTAGCCAAGCTGCCCCAATAAGTACTAACCAGGATATTATGCCTCAACAATCCTATCGCGCTTCAACAAACTCTGCTAACCATGACTACTTGACTCAAGGTATTTTAAAGTTTAAACATCTGCAAGCTATAGATGAAGTGAATAAATATAGAAATAAAGTCTTAAAAGGTAAAGATATTATGCGGGAGGAAAATACAAAATCAAAGGATAAGAAAAAGGATGGAACTGTCCATCCAAAGTCATAGGATGAATACCCTACTTCCTTTTCTATTTGTTATATTTTTGATGAAAATAACCTGTTGGAATGTTCGTGGACTTAATAAGCCTGAAAAATGTCGGGAGCTCAAAAAAATAGTCAAGTCTATTGAATGTGATATTGTTATTCTAGTGGAAACAAAAATTAAACAATCGCGCATTCAAGCTCAAAAGAATCTAATATGGCCGGATGCAGAACTGTTTACCAATAACTCTCATGAAACTTTGGGTAGAATATGGGTATTATGGCATCCTAATTCTATTAATGCTTGGTTTATTTCTACTACTGATCAATTCATCCATCTTAAGGTAGAGGACAAAAAGAATGACTGTCAATTCAATTTCACTGATATATATGCTTCAAACAGTATGCAAGAAAGAAATACACTGTGGACTAATCTAACTAACATTGCAGATGGCTGTCTTAATGTACCTTGGATTGTTCTTGGTGACTTTAATACTGTTCGGTACACAAATGAAAAAGTACAGGGTAGACAGCTTTTAGAAAGTCAGCTTCAAGGTTTTAATGATTACATAGATACTACTGCATTGACTGATATGAAATTTATGGGTAATTGGCTCTCTTGGAGTAATCAAGGTGCTGCTACCAGAAAAATAATGGCTCGACTCGATAGATGTCTGATTAATCAAGAATGGTTAATAGTTTATCCTGATTCACTTCTTGAGTATGATGCTCCATTGTTTTCTTATCATTCTTTAATGTACATACACGTAGATAAAGCAACACCAGAAGGCAAGAAACCGTTTAGATTCTTTAACATGTGGAGTACTCATCCTCAATTCCTTGATGTTATCAGATCAGCTTGGAATGTTAATGTGCATGAATCCCCCTCTTACTGTCAAAAACTCAAAGCCTGCAAAGCAGCACTTAAGGAGTGAAATACAAATACCTTTGGCAATATTACTACCCGAGTTCAATTTTGCAGAAAAGAACTATTGGCAATGCAATATGAACTGCAACTTTAGCCCCATGATGAGAATCTTATCGACAAAGAGACAGAAGCTAGAAATAATTTCATGCAAGCCTTAAGCAGGAGGAAAGTTTTGCAAAACAGAAGTCTCGACAGCATTGGCTTACTTTAGGGGATTCCAATACTAAGTTTTTTTATGCTTCCAAGGGCTCATATATACTTTACTTTTCGCATGATTTAACTGAAGTCCAGAAATCACACCAAAGTCATTCATAATAGTAGCCAGGTTCTTTACTGAAGTTGGTTCATTTTGGAGAAAGATAAGTAAGTCATCTGCAAATGTTATATGTGATATATGAACAGAACCAGCAATGGGTACCTTAATGCTGCCATTTAAGACTGTGTGTTCTAACATACAGCTAAGTCCTTCCATCGCAATAGTAAAAAGATACGGAGATAGTGGATCACCTTGTCGGATGCCATTCGTGCTCCCAAAAAAACCAATAGGTGAGCTATTAAAGAGTATCGAAAACTTTAGAGTTTCCAGGCAAGATTGAATCCAATTAACCCATTGCTGTGGGAAGTTCATATCGAGGAGCATCTTATAGATAAATTTCCTATTAACTGAATCAAAGGCTTTCCATAAATCAGCTTTAAAACATATTTTTGTCCCTCTTGCTTTTGAATGCAAATCTTTGACCAAGTCATTAGCAAGCAAAATGTTATGATGTATACTTCTCCCTTTGATGAAAGCAGCTTGATTTGGGCTAATGATCTTGTGTATTACCTTTTGCATTCTATTTGCCAATACTTTGGAGATGATCTTGTAAATAAAGTTGCATAATGATATGGGTCGATAGTTCTCTAGTGAATCTGCCCCTGCATTCTTTGGAATTAAAGAAATAAAAGTACAATTCATCTCTCTAAGAATATGACCTGAAGAGAAAAAATGTTGGCATGCCTTGATCACATCATTTCCAATAATAGACCAAGCAGTTTGGTAAAATTCAGCTGGAAATCCATCTAGACCTGGGCTTTTGTGCTTTGGTGACTTAAAGACAACACATACAATTTCGTCGTCTGTAATTGGGGCATTGAGGATTGAAATAGTTTCCGAATCAAGTTTTCTAATCGGCTCCACATGAATGTTATTAGTTTTCCCAACTTGATTGAGTAAAGAATAAAAAAATTGCTCTGTGTGTGCTTTAACCTCTTCTAAATTCTCAATAAGATTATCATCTTTGTCTCTGCATTTGCTGATACGGTTAACAGCCCTTCGAGTAGCAATTGAAGCATAGAAAAATTTAGTATTGGAATCTCCTAGTGTAAGCCAATGCTGTCGAGACTTCTGCTTTGCAAAACTTTCCTCTTGTTTTAAGGCTTGCATGAAGTTATTTCTAGCTTCTGTCTCTTTGTAGATAATATTCTCATCATTTGGTTGAAGTTGCAGCTATTGTTGCAATGACATTAGTTCTTTCCTGCAATGTTGAATTGTGGTGGTAATATTGCCAAAGGTATTTGTATTCCACTCCTTTAGTGCTGCTTTACAAGCTTTGAGCTTTTGACATAAGATGTAAGGGGGGGATCCATGCACATTAACATTCCAAGCAGAACTGATAACATCAAGAAATTGAGGATGAGTACTCCACATGTTAAAGAATCTAAACGGTTTCTTGCCTCTTGGTGTCGTTTTGTCTGCGTGTATATACATTAAAGAATGGTCAGAAAACAAAGGAGCACCATACTCAAGAAGTGATTCTGGGAAAACTGTTAACCATTCATGATTAATCAAACACCTATCAAGCCGAGCCATTATTTTTCTGTTAGCTGCACCTTGATTACTCCAAGAGAGCCAATTACCCACAGATTTCATATCAAATAAAGCTGCAGTGTTAATGTACATTAAAACTTTGAAGCTGGCTTTCTGAAAGTTGTCTACCCCCCTCTTTTTCATTTGTGTACCGAACAGTATTAAAGTCTCTAAGAACAATCCAAGGTACATTGAGACAGTCATTTGCAATATTAGTCAGGTCAAACCAAAGAGTATTTCTTTCTTGTATACTATTTGAAGCATATATACCAGTGAAATTGAATTGACAGCCATTCTTTTTATCCTCTACCTTAAGATGAATGAATTGATTAGTAGCAGAAATAAACCAAGCATTAATAGAGTTAGGATGCCATAAGACCCATATTCTACCAAAAGTTTCATTTGAGTCATTGGTAAACAGTTCTGCATCCGGCCATATTAAATTCTTTTTAGCTTGAACGCGCGATTGTTTAATTTTCGTTTCTACTAGAATAACAATATCACATGCGGCAGACTTGATTATTCTGTTGAGCTCCCGACATTTCTCCGGCTTATTAAGTCCGCGAACATTCCAACATGTTATCTTTATCAGTAATAAAGAAATGAAAAGGTGGTAAGGTATTCATCCTACGACTTTGGATGGACTGTACCATCCTTTTTCTTATCCTTCGGTTTTGTATTTTCCTCCCGCATAATATCCTTACCTTTTATGGCTTTATTCCTATATTTATCCACTTCATCTACAGCTTGCAGATTTTTAAACTTTAAAATACCTTGAATCATGTGGTCTTGATTGGCAGGGTTTGTTGAAGCACGATAAGATTGTTGCAGCACAATATCCTGGATAGTACTTGTTGGAGTAGCCTGGCTAGAGAGGTTTGTTGGGGCATGAGTTTGTTGAGACAGAATATCCTTGTTGGCGATGTTTGTTGTGGCCTGAGTTTGTTGAGGAAGAATATCCTTGCTGGCGAGATTTGTTTGGGCCTGAGTTTCTTGAGTTATTGTGGACGAATCCAATGATATTGAAAGAGATGAAGTTCCTGGCTTATGTTTCTCCTGTCCACTAGTACCAAGGGAAACCTCTATTGTGGAAGGCTCCGACATTATAGGAAGAGATATAGTTTTGGATTTGTCCTTCTGTCCGCGGTGCTGTCCTTGCGAGTCGGAATGCTCAATAGTCTTCGCCACCATCGGTGCTACTTCCATTAGAGAAGACTCGCTTTGTTGCTGAGGTGCTTGACGTGGTCGATAGATCTTTGTGATTTGTTTTGGAGTTTGCTGACAAGCTCCATTTGCATGACCAAAAGATAAGCAATGCTGACATCGTTGTGGCTTCCAGGAATATGAGACATGTACCTTCCGAGTGTTCCCGTCAAGATCACGATAGAAAACCTCATTTGGAAGATCTTCGTCGGAAGAAACCAGTACACATGCTCGTGCAAATGCTAATCTCGTCTGAGCAGCTGGTGCTTTGTCGATGTAGAGTGGCTGTCCCAGAGTGCTGCATAACTTTGCAATAAAACGGCGACTCCAAAGATGTAGAGGAAGACCTTGAAAGGATACCCATAATGGAATAGACTGTAGGCTATCTAACTCCAAACGGACATCAGGAGACCAGCGTCGTAGAATCATTGGATGGCCGCGAATAGTCCAGAATCCTTCGAGGACCCGTTGTAAATCTTCTTCAGAGTATAGCTTGCAAACAAAGAATCCGTTCTCCAGCATATGAAGATCAAATGATGATATTCCCCATCGAGTTTTGATAAATGAGGATAGTGGGAAATAAGATGTTTTGAGACCTACCACATAGCCAACAATCGCCATAGACCATGTCTCAATAAGCTCTGCTGAATCAGCAGTCTCGTATACAGCAATCTTCTTATCAACCTGAACTTCTGGAGTAAAGAATTCCAAGCTTAGATCCGGACTTCCAACCAGAGCATTGAAGAGGCTAGTCCAAGGCCTAGGGTCACTGGAAATGAGGGCAGGCTGCCGCGATCTAGAGCGCGACCTACTTCGATGCTGTTTCGTCGAAGGAGTTTCTCTCTGGAGAGAATATGGAGGAGGAGCCAATTGAGGGGTAACGGTAGGGAGTCTTACCATCGTATCAACCCTCCCGCCACCGTCGCCAGCCCTGGAGGCCGTCGCTGCCATGTTTGATCCCTCTTCTGGTCGCGGCTATAGAATCGTCTCCATAGGGAAAAGCCACCGTCGCAGTATATCAGATCGCCGATACAGTACCGTCTCCCTAGGAAGATCTGGTTGCCGCTATAGTAACGCTGCAGGAGTTAGATTGCCCTAGGGAGATCTCGTCGCCGCTACAGTATCGTCGCTGCTACAGTGTCGTCGCCGCCGCTACAGTACCGTCACCCTTGGGAGACAGCCGACGCTGCAAGAAATCAGATCGCCGCTACAGTGTCGTCACCCGTCGCCTGTAGGAGAAAGCCGACGCTGCAGGAGTCAGATCGCCCTAGGGAGATCTAGCCACCGCTACAGTGGTCGCCCTAGATCTGGTCGCCGCTACAGTGTCTTCGCCGCTACAGTGGTCGCCCTAGATCTGGTCGCCGCTACAGTGTCGTCGCCGCTACAGTGGGCGCCCTAGATCTGGCCGCCGCTACAGTGTCATCGTCGCTACAGTGGTCGCCCTAGATCTTGTAGATTTCCTCGGATACAGAAAGTTCACCTTGCATGATGAACATTCTTGGTTTACATAAAGTTCACCATTCATGAAATACATTAAGAGAAAGATAGTTTGAAAAAGAAATACAACAAACTCATGCATTCGGATAATTTAACTTCCCTAACTCCCTTCTAAAGAAATCAAATTATTTTTCATTTAAAGATTTTGTAAAGATATCGGCCAATTGATGTTTTGTATCAATGAATTCTAAAATTACATCATGGTTATTAACATGATCTTGTATAAAGTGATGCCTAATGTCAATATGTTTAGTTCTAGTGTATTGAATAGGATTTTTCGTTAAATATAATGCACTCGTGTTATCACATTTTATAGGAATATTCTTAAAGTGAATCTTATAATCCTCTAATATATTTTTCATCTATACAACTTGTGCACAACATACACTCGTCGCTATATATTCGACTTCGGTCGTAGATAGTGAAACCGAGTTTTGTTTCTTGGAAGACCAAGAGACAAGAGCATGACCTAAGAGTTGACATGTTCCGGATGTGCTTTTTCTATCTAATTAATCTACATCCAGCAAAATCTGCATCAGCATAAGTAATTAATTCAAAGTTTTTAGATTTTGGATACCATAATCCTAGATTAGTGGTTCCTTTAAGATATGTAAGAATTCTTTTAACTGCTTTAAGATGAGATAGTTTAGGATTAGATTGAAACCTTGCACAAAGCCCTATGCTAAACATGATGTCTAGTCTAGTGGCGGTGAGGTATAATAAACTACCTATCATACCCTTATAAGCTTTTTGATCAAATCTTTCTCCACTTTCGTCAATGTCTAATTTAGTAGAGGTACTCATAGGTGCATTGATAGCCTTTGAACTATCTATTTTAAACCATTTTAGCAAGTCTAATGCATATTTTGTTTGACTAAGAAAAATATCATTACTAAGTTGTTTGATTTATAAGCCTAAAAAGAAAGTTAGTTCACCAATTAAGCTCATTTCAAACTCTTGGCTCATACTTTTGGCAAATGATTCATATAGAGATTCATTTATAGAACCAAAAATAATATCATCAATATAAATTTGAGTAATAAAAAAATTATTTTTAAAATTTTTAATAAATAATGTAGTATCGACCTTGCCTTTAGAGAAATTATTTTGGATAAGAAATGAGTTAAGTCTCTCATACCAAGCCCTTGGGGCTCATTTCAATTCATAGAGAGTTTTAGTCAATTTAAACACATGATTATGAAGATTATTATTCTCAAATCCAGGAAGTTATTCAACATAAACTTCTTCAGAAATAAAACTATTAAGAAAAGTACTTTTGACATTCATTTGAAATAACTTAAAATTATTACAACTAGCATAGGCAAGGAGCATCCTTATGGCTTCTAATCATGCCACAAGAGCGAAGGTTTCTTCATAATCGATACATTCTTCTTAGTTGAAACCCTTAGCTACTAATCTAGCCTTATTTCTAACCACGATACCAAATTCATCTTGCTTGTTTCTGAAGACCCATTTAGTACCAATAACTAAATAGTCGTTTAGCCTCGGAATAAGCTTTCATACCTCATTTCTCTCAAATTGATTCAACTCTTTTTACATTGCGATAACCCATGAATCATCTTTCAAGGCCTCGTAAATGCATTTAGGTTCAATTTGAGAAAGAAAAGCGACGTTGGCATAAAAATTTTTAAGAGAAGAATGAGTTTGAACCTCTTTTGATGTGTCTCCTATGATTAGCTCCTTAGGAGGAGCAATTGCAAACTTCCTTGGGTAAGGATATTTCAGAAGAAGATGCATTCAAGTTGTTAGTTGAAGGAGAATGTTAATTTCAATTCAAAGCATCAAAATTAAGATCATCATCAAACTTATTTTTCTTAAATTCGAAAACTTCATTAAAGATAATATGAATAGATTCTTCTATAACTAAAGTTCTTTTATTAAAAATATAAAATACTTTAGAAATAGAAGAATAGTTAAGAAAAATCCCTTGATCAGATTTTGCATCAAACTTTCCTAAGGCATCTTTTTCATTCAAGATAAAACATTTATAACCAAAAATTTTAAAATATAAAACGTTGGGTTATTTATTGTTCCACAATTCATAAGGAGTTTTGGAAAGTAATGGTCTTACTAGAACCTTATTCATGAAATAGCATGTCATATTAACAGCTTCGACCCAAAAATATTTGGTTAGGCTATGTTCGTTCAACATGATTCTTGCTATTTCTTGTAAGTTTCTATTTTTTCTTTGTACTACTCCATTTTGTTAAGGATTTCTTGGAGTAGAAAAATTATGGTTGTGTCCATTAGATTCACAAAAATTTTAAAAATCACAGTTTTAAAATTCGCTACCTTAATCATTCTGAATTGATGAAATCATAAAGCCTTTCTCATTTTAAACAAGTTTACAAAATTTTGAAAAATACCAAAAGAAATCACTTTTGTGTGCCAAGAAGTATGTCCAAGTGTATCTACTATAATCGTCCACAATTACAAATGCGTATTTACTACCTCCTAGGCTTGATGTATCAATTGGGCCAAACAAATCCATATGGATCAATTGTAATGGTCTAGAGGTGCTTATTTAATTCTTTGGTTTGAAACTAGATTTTATTTTTTTCCTAATTGACATGCATCACACACATTTTCTTTAACAAACTTAATGTGAGGAATACCTCTTGCATATTCTTAAAATGAGCTTTGAGAGATTAGTTTCATGCTAGCATGACTAATCTCCTATGCCAAAGCCAAGCATCATCATTCAAAACTGAAAAACATATTTCATTACAAAGATCATCAATGTTGATAGTATATACTTTATTTTATTTTAGGGCAATTATAGATGTGTTTTTGTATGGTATTTCAATAATGTAATTATTGGATTCAAATCTAATGATGTATCCTTTATCACACAATTGACTAAGGCTCAAAAGATCATGCTTTAAGCTATCAACCAACAATACATCTTCAATCAAAAAATTGGATTTGTTACCTATGATTCCTTTGCCAATGATTTTACCCTTGTTGTTGTCTCCGAAGGTGACATACCCTTCGTCTAGGCTAGTGAGCTTAGAGAATTGAGATAGATCTCCGGTCATATGCCTTGATCATCCACTATCAAGGTACCATATCTTGCTCCTAGCTTATGATGGTAAATATTTCTATAAAAAAGGGTGATTTTTAGGTAGCCATTTGACCTTGGGTACCTAAAAAATTAATCTACTTAACTTATCATTTTGTATGGAGTTCTTTATAGTTTCTTTAGAAATCCAAATCAATTTATGTGGACTATATCTCTTAAGTGGACATTTATAGGCAATATGTCCAAGTTTATAACAAAAGTTACATTTGGTGTGGGGTGATTCATGCAAGGTAGGGCCTTTAATAAAGGTGGCTAGATTTTTGTGAGTGCTACTCACAAATCTGATTCCGCCTCTTCTATAAATGTGGCCCTTATTAGCAAGGATCATGTTCAAGGACTTGCTACCAACTTCAAACTTTTTCTAAGGTTTATTTGAGTATTAAATTTTCCTTTTTAAGCATTTCTAATTCATCACATTTCGTGCAAGGAGCTAAATTATCATCATGCTCAATTTTTAGTCTACCAAAATCACTAACAAGAGAAGCATGCTCCTTTTTCAACAATTTATATTTTTTACTAACTAATTTACATTCATCAAAGAAATCATGAAAAACACTTAGTAGTTCATCAAAAGATAAATTTGCATCCAATGAACTTCTTACCTCATCTTCGATAGCCATTAGTGCATAGTGAGCAACTTGCTCGATGTTGGTTAACTCCTCTTCTTCGGATGCACTTAAATTATCCTAAGTTGCTTTAAGAGCCTTCTTCTTTGGTTGCTTCTTCTTTGCATGGGGACATTCACTTTTGAAATGTTCCAGATTCTTACATTCATAGCATATAACTTGATTTTTCTTGGATTCAAATTTATTTTTAGAGTTATTTTTAAATTTATTCTTTTTTATAAACTTTTTGAATTTTCTTGTCAAGAGTGCCAAGTCATCATCGTAGTTCTCATCACTTGAATTTTTTTTCAAGTGGTCTTCTTGAGTTCTTAGTGTCATATCCTTCCGGTTCTTTAGAAGATTGCTCTTAAGCTCTTCATGAGCATTGCAAGTCATCTCATAGGTCATTAGTGACCCAATAAGCTCTTTAAGAGGAAAGTTGTTTAAATTCTTGGCCTCTTGAATGACCATTATTTTAGGGTCCCAAGTCTTTGGAAGGGATCTCAAGATTTTATTAACAAGTTCAAAGTTTAAAAAATATTTATCAAAATCTTTTAAACTATTGATGATATCCGTAAAACGAGTGTATATGTCGATAATAGTCTTGCTTAGCTTCATCTGAAACAATTTATAAGTATGAACTAAAATATTTATCTTTGACTCCTTAACTCTACTAGTGCCTTCATGAGTGATTTTGAGTGTGTGCCAAATATCAAATGTCGTTTCACAAATAGATACTCGATTGAACTCATTTTTATCGAAAGCGCAAAACAAGTCATTCATAACCTTGTCATTTAAAGTGAAAGTCTTCTTCTCCACCTCATTCCAATCACTCATTGGAAGAGAAGATTTTTAAAAGCCATTTTCTACAAGATTCTATAATTCAAAATCCATTGAAATTAAAAAAATCCTCATTCTAGTCTTCTAATATGTGTAATCCGTTCCATTGAACATGGATGAATGTGTAATTGAATGACCCTCTTGGTTATCGATAAATGCCATATCTCTTAGGTTTTAAATCAAATGAGAGCGACTTTGCTCTGACACCAATTGTTAGGATCAAGAGTGACATTAAGAGGGGGGGGGGTGTGAATTAGTGCATCGGAAAAATTACGTCGATTCCAAAGACTTCGTACGATAAAATTGGTTTCGACTCAAATCATTTGTTTCACTTTGAATAAGTAGAGAATAAAAGGTTAGGTAGTTTTCAATGTAGTAAAGTTGAATGAGTAAAGAGAATTTGTAGTAAGGAAAGAACACACCAGAATTTATAGTGGTTCGATCGATGTGACCTACATCAACTTCTGATTTCTCCTCCGTCGAGGTCACCGGCGTCAAATAATGGTTTTCCTTCAATAGGTGAAGACCAACCACCTCTTTACAATGCTTTCTCCTTTTCACGGGTTTAGGAGATAACCCTTACAAGCCTCATACCTCTCTTGAATGATCTCAACTCTTAGAAAGGGAGGAGGAGGACTCTTACACTTTTACAACATTTTAACACCCTAAGAATTCAAGATTATGTTAACACTCTCATGCCCTTTCATGCAAAAAAGGGTAGGATATTTATAGGCCCCAATGGCTTCAAAATTGGAGCAAAAACAGTGTCATATCATCGGATTTCGTGGTACTAGTGATACCACCGCCATTACTGGGCGGTACTTGTTGAATCTCAGATTTTGATGATGAAACCAATTGATAAGTATTTATGTTTTAATTTACGTTTTGAGTGATGTAGGATGCTTCAATCAGGATGAGACAATTAAAGCAGAAAAAATCATGTTAGGCCGGGGAAAAATGTAACATCCCATTAGTCCCACATCGGAAGTGGGCAATGTGTATGATTAGCTTATAAGGGTTTGATGAGTATACTACATTAACTCCCGCTTAAGCATTTTGGCCCGTGGTTAAAGGACCAAAATGGAGTTATTGGCCAGTTGGCTCATTAGATTTGGGTCGTGACATTTGGTATCAGAGCCGACCTAGCATTTGGGTAGGGTGAGAGGGCTCGAGTAGGAAAGGGCTACCCGTTGATGGAGTCGAGAACTCATCATGGCGTGGAGCCACCACTGAGTTAATCCTCACATGCACTATGCTAAGATTCGATCTGGGATATGTCGGGCCTTGACGAGGACGTCAAGCTAATTGAGTTGGGGATATTGTAACATCCCATTAGTCCCACATCGGAAGTGGGCAATGTGTATGATTAGCTTATAAGGGCCTGATGAGTGTACTACGTTAACTCTCGCTTAAGCATTTTAGTCTGTGGTTGAAGGACCAAAATGGAGTTATTGGCCAGTTGGCTCATCAGACTCGGGTCGTGACAGTTGGTATTAGAGCCGACTTAGCATTTGGGCAGGGTGAGAGGGCTCGAGTAGGAAAGGGCTTACCCATAGATGGAGTCAGAGAACTCATCACAGCGTGGAGCCACCACTGAGTTAATCCTCACATGTACTATGCTAGGGTTTGATCTGAGTTATGTCGGGCCTTGACAAAGACGTAGCTTATAAGGGCCTGATGAGTATACTACGTTAACTCCCACTTAAGCATTTTGGTCCGTGGTTGAAGGACCAAAATAGAGTTATTGTGGGAATTGCTTTGGATGGTTGTGGAGGGATGATGGATGGCTGTAGAAGGACAACGCGACGTCAAGAATGCTGCTCTGATACTAGGTGTTAGAACCCTTGCAAATTCTAAACTTGGGGTTGATCTCTTTAGGGGATCGACCTCCTTGGAACTCTATAGGGGTTCCTCCCTCCAAGTTGCTGCTCAAAGGCTGCAAAAAAGATTCATCTATTGTTTATCAAAAGATGAGGAATACATGACTATTTATAGGGTTTCTAAACCCTAACTCCTAATATGGCTCCTACTTAAGACTCCTACTTCTAACCAACTCCTAATAGGACTTCTCTTAAGAAACATCTAGGTGAAGTCAAAGGGGGCCGGCAGAGCATCGCAGGCTCTATGCATAACTCCCTTTACCATTTCTAGCAAAGGTTCATATTATCCCATAACACCAGAGTACAAAAGGGTAGTATGAACAATAAATAGTATATATCGGAAGCATACGCAGAACAACAAAACGCACATGTGCCTTTACGATTCAATACGATGTAAGCAATAATCTTTCACAAATGTATTCAGATTTGAATGGAAATGAAAGCCAGAGTACACATGGATTCCAAGCAATTATATTTAGCTCAATTTAAATAAGAATATTAGATGAATTCAATGTCCAAAGGAATGAAACTGGAATAGGCACACATCGAAAACAAATGCGGAACAATGGGATATATATGTGCCTATATGAGTCAATACGATATAGCATAAACGGTACACAATAGTTTTCAAGAATGCAAATAATTTTAATGACAAGAGCATACAAGAATTTAAAGCGGTAATATAAAGCTCAATTGAATAAGAAAGCTAAAAGATATCAATTTCCAAAGGAATGAAACCAGAATATGCGAAATCGACCAAAGTTCGATTTCTGGCAGAATTCAAGAGGCACATTGAACAAGCTTACTCAGAAATATTTCATTGGAAAGATATTTCAATCTACTTTCCGATAAAATAAGCTTCATATGAATTGAACTGTCCAACAGAGAGTTACAAATAATTTGGTAAACAAGGGTCGGAGAACAAAATCTTTGTTTGGCAGAATTCAAAAAGTCAGATTCAACAGATAACTGGGTAGGTGCTTGGACTCCAAATCTTTCAATCCATATATCAAAAGAAAGATCTACGAGTCTAGTTTCTAATTAAATTAGTTTTGAACAAATCGGAGTTACCAACATCAACTCATAGGTAGCTCGGTATCAAAAGGTCAGAAATTATGATCCTTATTTTGTAGAATCTATAGGCTCATTTGAAACAGAAGTTTGGGTGGGAAAATTACTCTGAATTCTTAAAATAAGTTATCAAACGAAAGATTTATGAGTCTATATTCTGATTAAATAAGTTTTTTCCAAATCAGAGGTCCATAGATGAAGTTATAACTATAAAAAGGTAGAAAGGTCAGAATCTCAGAAGTTGCACAGATTCAAATCGTTACGTCTAAACATGAGATATATCAAATGCAAGGTTAGAACAATTCAAAGTTCCTCATATTCAAAACAAATGTAGAGATAAAATTATAGTAAGGAAAGATCAGGAAATATTAGAAAGCTTGCATAGGAAGGATCGGAACACTTGCTTTTCAAATATTTTGATCCGAAGAACCAAAGAAAGTGCTAGCCCAAATCCTTCTACTTTTCCTCCATGTCCTCTCCCTGTTTCGTTTTCTACATATGTCTTCTCTTTTTCCTCCACAACTGCAGCTCATGCAGAACATAGAGGTATAGTCACCTGCTCTCTTACTCTCATTCCTTCATTTTCTTTTTCAAATGCAGCTGTCGCAGCCATCGCCGCTACCACTACCACAGTTGTAGCCACGACCGTAGCTGCTGTCACAACCGCAGCCCCTTCCATTGCACTACTTCCTTCCTCTCTTCTCTCGTTCCTACTTTTTCTTTCCCAAACACAGCTGCCGCAGACGCAACCGCCACTACTGCAGTCGCAATCATGGCCACAGCTCCTTTTTTTTTCCCTTTCCTTTCTTTCTCTTTCCCAAAAGCAGCTGCTGCAGCCACCATCGCTGCTGCAATTACCACAGCCGCAGTCGCAGCCACCACAGCCACAGCCTCTTCTTCCTCCCTGCTCTGTTTCCTCTCCTTCTCTTCTAGCTGCTGCTGCCACTACCGCAGCTGCCTCCCCTTCTCCTCTTCCTCTCTTCTTCCCTTTTCCTTTCTCTTCTTCTTCCTTTTCTTCTCTTCTTTCCCAGCTGCACTGCTGCAGTCACAGCCTCAGCCACGGCCGCAGCCTCTTCTTCCTCCCCTGCTCATCTTCCTCTCCTTCTTCTCTTTCAACTGCAGCTGCCATCGCCGCAGCCGCAGCCCCTTCTTCCCCTTCTCTTCTTCCTCTCCTTCCCTTCTTCCTTCCTCTTCCTCTTTCCCTGCCACAGCTGCAGCTGCCACACCCGCAGCTGCAGCTACTTCTTTCCCTTCTCCTCTTCCTTCTCCTTCCTTTCTTCTTCTTCTCTTCTTCTCCTTCCTCCCCTTCTTCTCCCCGACGAACAGCACCTCCTCTCCTCTGTTTCCTGCTGCAGGAAACAGAGGTGCCGTCTCTTCACCCGCTTCTACCTTTTCCCTTCCTCTTCTTCTTCTTCTCCTTCTTCTTCTTCTCTTCTTCCCTTCTCCTACCCGACACCCCACACCTTCTCATTGCAGCCCATGCCGCAGCCATCCTTCTTTTTTTTTTTCTTTTTCTCTTCTTCTTTTTCCTCTTCTTCTTCTTCTCCTCCCCAATGCCCCACACCTCCTCTCCTCTGTTTCTGCCTGCAGGAAACATAGGTGTTGCAGCCCTAGCTGCTGCCATTTCTCGCTCCTCTCCCACTTCCCTCTCTTTTACTTCTTCTTCTACTCTTTTCCCTCTTCTTCCTCCACTCTTCTTTTCCCTCTTCTTCTTCTTTTCTTCTTCTCCTCTTCTTCCTTTCTCCTCCCCAACGCCCCACACCTCCTCGCTGCAGCCCTTGCCGCAACCACCTCCTCTTTTCTTCATCTTCTTCTTCTGCTTCTCTTCTTCTCCTCTTCTTCCCTTCTCCTCCCCGACGCCCCACACATGAGCTCCTCTGTTTCCTCCTACACGAAACAGAGGTGCTGCAGCCCTAGCTACTGCAGCTATCTCTTTTTCCTCTCCCTCTTCCCTCTCTTCTTCTTCTTCTTTTCATCTCTTCTCCATCTTCTTCCTCTCTTCTTTTCCCTCTTCTTCTTCTTTTCTTCTCTTCTCCCTCTACTTCTCTTCTCCTCCCCACGCCCCACAGCTCCTCTCTCTGTTTCTCGAGAAATAGAGACCGTTGGGGGCGGTGGGATAAAACCGAAATTTTTGGTCTTTTGTTTTTTTTGTAACTTAATAGTTTAGTCCTTGAAATTTTTATATTTACATATAGGTCCTCCGATTTAAAAATAAATCTTTATTAATAATTTTCAAAAGTGAGGGATATTACACGGTGGACTTCCGGCAAACTCCTGGACTTGCGACGATCCACTTGGCGAGTTCCAACGAGCTTCTTTGGCAAGCTCCTTGACTTTTCAGATTTGTTCCCGTAGAACCTCCGATGACCGTTCGGACTTCTGTCGAACTCTTGAACTCCCAACGTGATCATAGTCTTGACTTCGGCGTAACTCCTACTGCATGTCATACTTCTATCATAGTTAATCTTGTACAAGTAAAACAAAACTTCGATTGAGACAATTAATCCTAAGCAATTAACCAAGTTGTCCAATATGTCATTAGTCCCTCGACACTTCGTCCGATTCTTCGACGCATCGTCCTCTCCTATGGCCTATTGCTTAATCGGCCAGTTGACTCTGGAACTCCGATATCCTTGGCACAATACTCGCTCTTATTGGCCTGATGCTCGAGTCCACGGCCTAAGGCCTTTTGTCGATACGTCGACCGATCCACTGGCTTGACATCCAATCTTCTAACATGTTCCTCCGGCCCAACATAATTTTTTCTGCTTTAATTGTCTCATCCTAATTGAAGCATCCTGCGTCACTCAAAACATAGATTAAAATATAAACATAATTATCAATTGGTTTCATCATCAAAATATAATATTCAACATCAACAAGGTTGTCTCCTAAACCTATAAAAAGGAGAAGAGAGGTGTAAAAGGATAGTTGGTTTTCGCCCATTGAAGGAAGATCAGTAATGGAAGCCGGTGGCCTCGAGTGAAGAGGAATCGAAAGTGGATGTAGGTCACAATGACCAAACCACTATAAAATCAATTTGCTGCCTTTTACTTTACTCTTTACCTTGGCTGCAAATCATTTTACTTGCTTACTACTCTACTTCCTCATTATACGCTTACGAATGTGTCTTTAAGTTAACATCTTTCCGATCGATTTTCAACGAACGAATATTTTTCGAAATCGATAACTTTTATTCGCTACACTAATTCACCCCCCCTCACTGCTAATGGTACCTGGTGTCTCCCTACTCCTATTTCTCCAGAAATATTATCACTTTGGCCGACTATCACAGCTATTCCAATCAGGAACAATGTTAGAACCCTTGCAGATTCTAAACTTGGGGTTGATCTCTTTAGGGGATCGGCCTCCTTGGAACTCTATAGGGGTTCCCCCCTCCAAGTTGTTGCTCAAAGGCTGCAGAAAAGATTCATCTATTGCTTAAGAAAAGAAAAGATTCATCTCTTACTTCCCTTACAACTCCTAATTCTTCTTTAAGAAAAAACCTCCTACATGAATGTCCCTCTCAATTAGGACTCTCCTAGCTAGAGTCCTAACAGGTTGGCTTAGGTAGGTTTTACATGAATGTCCCTCTCAATTAGGACTCTCCAAGCTAGAGTCCTAACAAACAACTCTTCAGATATACTTATTTGGCTTCATGACAATGGCAAATTTAGTGTCACATCCGCATGGAATCAAATTAGGCAAAGAAATAACAAGTGGCTCCCAAGCAGTTGGACATGGGATCAATCGGGATCATAGAGACATTCCTTATGTACATGACAGGCTCTTCTGAATAAATTACCTGCAATAGACAATATAAAAAGAAGAGGTATCCATCATGTTAACTGATGCTCCCTTTGGATGCAACAAGAAGAAACTGTTGACAGAGTGCTGCATAACTTTGCTCGTGCAAATGCTAATCTCGTCTGAGCAGCTGGTGCTTTGTCGATGTAGAGTGGCTATCCCAGAGTGCTGCATAACTTTGCAATAAAACGTCGACTCCAAAGATGTAGAGGAAGACCTTGAAAGGATATCCATAATGGAATAGACTGTAGGCTATCTAACTCCAAACGGACATCAGGAGACCAGCGTCGTAGAATCATTGGATGGCCGCGAATAGTCCAGAATCCTTCGAGGACCCGTTGTAAATCTTCTTCAGAGTATAGCTTGCAAACAAAGAATCCGTTCTCCAACATATGAAGATCAAATGACGATATTCCCCATCGAGTTTTGATAAATGATGATAGTGGGAAATAAGATGTTTTGAGACCTACCACATAGCCAACAATCGCCATAGACCATGTCTCAATAAGCTCTGCTGAATCAGTAGTCTCATATACAGCAATCTTCTTATCAGCCTGAACTTCTGGAGTAAAGAATTCCAAGCTTAGATCCGGACTTCCAACCGGAGCCTTGAAGAGGCTAGTCCAAGGCCTAGGGTCACTGGAAATGAGGGCAGGCTGCCGCGATCTAGAGCGCGACCTACTTTGATGTTGTTTCGTCGAAGGAGTTTCTCTCTAGAGAGGATATGGAGGAGGAGCCAATTGCGGGGTAACGGTAGGGAGTCTTACCATCGTATCAACCCTCCCGCCACCATCGCCAGCCCTAGGGGCCGTCGCTGCCATGTTTGATCCCTCTTCTGGTCACGGCTATAGAATCGTCTCCATAGGGAAAAGCCACCGTCGCAGTATATCAGATCGCCGATACAGTACTGTCGCCCTAGGGAGATCTGGTCGCCGCTATAGTATCGTCGCCCTTGGGGAGAAGCCGACGCTGCAGGAGATCCGATCACCACTACAGTAAGGGAGATTAGATCGTTGCTATAGTATAGTCGCCCGTGGGAGAAAGCCAACGCTGTAGGAGTCAGATCGCCTTAGGGAGATCTCGTCGTCGCTACAGTGTCGTCGTCGCTACAGTACCATCGCTGCTACAGTGTCGTCGCCGCCGCTACAGTACCGTCGCCCTTGGGAAACAGCCGATGCTGCAGGAAATCAGATCGCCACTACAGTGTCGTCGCCCATCGCCCGTGGGAGAAAGCTGATGCTGCAGGAGTCAGATCGCCCTAGGGAGATCTGGCCGCCGCTACAGTGTCCTCGCCGCTACAGTGGTCGCCCTAGATCTGGCCGCCGCTACAGGATGAAGAATACTTACTATGGAATTCACTTGAAAAATATTCTCATAAAATGTGATAATACAAGTGCCATATGTCTTACCAAAAATCCAATTCAACACTCAATAACTAAGCATATCAATGTTAGGCATCATTTCATATGTGATCATGTCCTTAACAATAATGTCGTTCTAGAGTTTATTGACTCAAAGCTTCAATTAGCAGACATTTTTACAAAAGCCTTAAATGAAGACCAATTTGAATTCATTAGAAGGGAACTAGACATGTTAAATTGTCCCTGAGAATAAGCTTGTTTGAATGTATTTTCTGAAAAGTTTTTTTTTTCCTCTTTCCGGTCTTTTGTGGATTTGATTTCCTCCTTCTCTTTCGATTGCAAATGACATATTAAAGTACAACCCAAGATCCCATCCTATCTTGAGCCAAACACCTCTGAAAAACAAAAAGGGGAAGGAAAGAAAATTTTTCTTTCTCTTCCATGGCATGCCAGCGGTGGCACCGCTAGAACTGGTAGTAGCACCGCCTGAGCGCTCGGTCGCCAAGCGGTGGCACCACTCGGATTGGCGGTGGCACCGCCCGAGATCCCCTTTATAAGAAAAGGGGTTAGGGCCAGCGACGGAACTGCCTCCAACCCATGAGAAATTGGTTCAAGCTCTCCCACAACTCGTTCAAAACTTCTCTAACCCTCATTCCAACCTTTAGAAGCCTAGGAGAGGGATTCTTGTTGGTTCAAGCTCTCCATCTTTTAAGGAATTTTTCATAAGTTAAAATCTGAAATCTTTCCTTCCTCTTCTTATTATTTTGCCAACTCTTCATAGTTTCATATTCTTGATCCACCAGCTTGTCTAGATAATGGCTCCTAAGAGATCAACAAGATCAAAAGGAGATTCATATGACCAAAATCTTTTTAGATCCAAAGAAGTAGCTCTTAGGTTTCCAAATTTCAAAACAAGAACTATACATAAGGGTAAACATATTGATCTAGATGAACTAGGAAACCTAAAACTCATTAGGTGGTTTGCATATCTAGATGCCTTACCTCTCCTATAAATCAATGAACCAATTTATCCTAGGTTAGTTAGGCTATTTTATGCAAACTTATGTGTGGACAACGAAAGCCTAAGTACTTACCTTTTAGGAAAACAAATTAGAATATTTGATAGTACTATTTGTGAACTAATTGGAATTTCTGAAAAGGATAGGGGCTGTTACTTAGCAACCATATACCCCGATAGCTAAAGAGCTATGATACATATGGAATGCAAATTGACCCCCTCCAACGATTTGAAACAAGATGGATCGTTCAAGATTGAAGTTAGGAAAACTATTCTAATCACATAATCAATGAAAATTTGATGAAGTAATTAGAATAGTACTTTGATTCCCTTAAAACGCCACAAACTAAAAAGCTTGATAAGTTGAAAGGAAAAACAAAGATTTTTCTTGGGTTTTGAACGCCAAAAACAGAAATGCTTGATAAGTCCAAAGTTCATGCAAGAACTTAAAAACAAAACACTCACCGGTGTTGTAAGTCGAATATACTTCTCCAATATGTGCTCTTACAAAGAGAGTCAGCCTTGTTTATATAGTACAAAGGCCAAGTATAAAAGGAATGAATATATTAAATGACATTTATATTCCTAATGCATGAAATGTAGATTACTCATGAATCTACATTGAATTGTTTTGAATAATTATTCATGAATAAACACACAATTCCTAATATGGTCCAATATGGCTGAATGACCTTTATTCTTCAAAGATGGCTAAAAATTCATCCTTCTCTCAAGGTTGGAATTTCTCTTCATGATTTTGACTTATTTGAATCATGTTGATTATTTTAGGCTCTTCTTGTATCCATAGAACCTTGACCAAGTTTTGACTAGCTTGCTCCTTCCAAATGCCTTCTAATAAACAAGTTAAGGCTTCTTTCATCCTTTTAGATTTCGCTCTTGTCATTGGTCCTCGATGAATAGTTAAAGGGTCTTTGGCAGAATTATAATCAACTTGCTCATTCATATCATTCCCCCTTTCCTTGAAAGGATTCGTACTTGAATCAGTGTCTTCATCACCTGCATCAAACAAAGATAAATCAGAAACATTGAAGGTTGCACTAACATTACCATACTCACCCGGTAGTTCCAACTTGTATGCATTATCATTGATTTTTTGAGAGACTCGAAATGGACCATCTCCTCTTGGCATTAGTTTATACTTCCTTTGGTTAGGAAATCTTTCCTTCCTCAAGTGTACCCAAACCCAATCACCAGGTTCAAATACTACTTGCTTTCGGCCTTTGTTGTGTTGTTTCTCATATTGTAGAGTTTTCTTTTGAATTTGTATCTGGACCCTTTCATGCAATACTTTGACAAAATCAGCTTTTTGCTTACCATCCAAATTGGCCTTTTCCAAAGGTAAAGGTAGCAAATCCATAGGAGTTAATGGATTGAACCCGTATACAACTTCAAATGGGGAATGGTTTGTTGTAGCATGTACACTTCTGTTATAAGCAAACTCCACATGTGGCAAACATTCCTCCCAATTTTTCAAATTCTTTTGAATTATGGCTCTCAAAAGTGTTGACAATCAACACACATTCTCCATGATCCATCCTTTTTAGGCACCAACAGAACAGGAACTGCACACGGACTCATGCTTTCTCGCACATACCCTTTTTTCATAAGCTCACTTACTTGTTTTTGGATTTCCTTGGTCTCTTCGGGGTTGCATCTATATGCTGGCTTATTTGGTATGCTTGCACCTGGAATGAAATCAATTTGATGCTCAATTCCTCTAATTGGTGGCAAACCATTAGGAACTTCTTCGGGAAAGAGATCCTCATTTTCCTGCAAAAGATCAACAATAACACTAGGCAAACTCTTGTCAATTTTGTTAGAAGTAATCAGAACATCCTTGTACATAAGTACAAGTAAGGGCTGCCTCATGGTTAAGGCTTTCTTCACATCACTCATTTTGGCATAAACACTCATTTTTCTTTCACTCAAACTTTCTTTGTTTTCTCTCCCCTTGTATTTCCCAATACTCTCATTTTTATTTTTTTTGATAAGTATACTCTCATTTTTATTACTCAACTCATCATTTTCTTTTTTCTCCCTTTCTTTTTCCCTCCCCAAAGTTTTGGTTAATGAAGACTCAAGCTCCTCATATTGTTGTTTTATGCGCATTTGGTCCTCAAAAATTGTCTTTGGAGGCAAAGGTCCAAGCTGATATTTCTGTCCATCTATGATCAAAGAATAACGGTTCTTGAATCCATCATGTATTACCCTTCGATCGTATTGCCATCGTCTCCCCAATAACATATGACTAGCATACATAGGTACCACATCACACCAAACTTCATCCTTATATCTACCAATTGAAAAGGAAATTAACACTTGTCGATTTACCTTTACTATACCACTATCATTCAACCATTGTAACTTGTACGGTTTTGAATGCTTGATAGTAGGTAATTTCAGTTTCTCCACGAGCAAGGTGCTTGCCACATTTGTGCAACTTCCACTATCAACAATCACATTACACAACTTATTAGCAATCAAACAATGAGTATGAAACAGATTTTCACGTTGTTCACCATGTTCATCATTTTCATTTTGCAAACTAAGTATGCGTTGAACAACTAGATTTTCACCTTTAGCATACTCTATATCACTAGTATCCTCTAGAATGTCTTCATCATCATCTTTCTCACTTTCAGATTCTACAATTCCATCCCTCATGATCATAACTCTTTTATTAGGACACTCGCGTGCCACATGTCCATGCCCAAGGCACTTAAAACACTTAATACCTCTAGTTTGATTAGGTAGATTCTCACCTTTACCCTTGTTGCCTAATTCATTTCTACCTTTAGTCTCATCAATTTTAGGCTTAACAATGGGTTTATCATCCTTTTTACTCCAATTCGGTTTCCAAGAAGAAGAAGAACCCGAATAAGATTTTGAATCATACCTTGTGTCTTTTCTTTTGAGTTGCCTCTCAATCTTCATGGCCACATTCACCATATCTTCAATCTCCACATAATGTTACAATTCTACAAGATCAGCAATGTTCTTGTTTAATCCACTTAGGAATCGAGCCATGGTGGCCTCACGATCTTCATCCACATTAGCCCTTATCATGGTTATCTCCATCTCCTTGTGATACTCATCAACACTCATGGAACCTTGTGTCAAGGTTTGCAGCCGTTGATGCAAATCCCTATAGTAATAGCTAGGGACAAATCTCCTCATGATTTGTTTCATCTCCAACCAAGTCTTCACAGGCCTTTCACCATTTCTACGCCTGTCTTTACACAATTGATCCCACCAAACAATAGCATAATCAAAAAATTCAACAGCGGCTAATTTTACCTTTTTCTCTTCAGAGTAGTTGTGACATTCAAATATCATCTCCACTTTTCGTTCCCACTCCAAATAGGCATCTGGATTATTCTTCCCTTGAAAAGAAGGAATTTTCATTTTGATGCTGCCTATGTTTCTGTCCACACCATCAAAACGTCCTCTCCTAGTTTGTCTTCTAGGATTAATATCTTGACCAATTAGAGTAACTTGGTCATCATCCACGTCATCGCCACCATCATATTCATCATTGACAAAGGTTGGTTGTCTCCCACGTCGTGGTTCACCTTGCAATCTATTAATTGCATCATCATGCCTTTCTAGATGATCTCTTACATCTCCCATCACTTTGAACATATGTTCAAATTGTTGCTGCATTGCTTGAACTAAAAGATCATTGGATGAAGAACTCGCTTCTTTATCTTTAGACATGTGTACAACCTGAAAAACAAAGTTAGAACAACCTCACCAACACTCCCTCACGTTTTTTTTTTTTTTCACTCTAGATTTGATTCACTCCCCTCATGAAAGAAAAATGAGTGTTTATGCCAAAATGAGTGATGTAAAGAAAGCCTTAACCATGAGGCAGCCCTTACTTGTACTTATGTACAAGGATGTTCTGATTGCTTCTAACAAAATTGACAAAAGTTTGCCTAGTGTTATTGTTGATCTTTTGCAGGAAAATGAGGATCTCTTTCCCGAAGAAGTTCCTAATGGTTTGCCACCAATTAGAGGAATTGAGCATCAAATTGATTTCATTCCAGGTGCAAGCATACCAAATAAGCCAGCATATAGATGCAACCCCGAAGAGACCAAGGAAATCCAAAAACAAGTAAGTGAGCTTATGAAAAAAGGGTATGTGCGAGAAAGCATGAGTCCGTGTGCAGTTCCTGTTCTGTTGGTGCCTAAAAAGGATGGATCATGGAGAATGTGTGTTGATTGCCGAGCCATCAACAAAATCACGGTAAAGTATAGACATCCTATTCCTAGGCTAGATGATATGTTGGATGAATTGCATGGTTCTTGTGTGTTTTCAAAAATTGATTTAAAATCTGGATATCATCAAATAAGAATGCATGAAGGTGATGAATGGAAAACCACTTTTAAAACTAAACATGGTTTATATGAATGGTTGGTTATGCCTTTTGGCCTAACTAATGCACCTAGTACTTTCATGAGATTGATGAATCATATTTTACGTGCTTACATTGGAAAATTTGTAGTGGTTTATTTTGATGATATACTTGTGTATAGCAAAAGTTTAAATGAGCATGTAACACATTTAAAAGCTATTTTTGACGTGCTTAGAAAAGAAAAGTTATATGCTAATATAAAGAAATGCACTTTTTGCACTAATAAAATTACTTTTCTTGGATATGTTGTTAATGATAAAGGAATACATGTTGATCAAGAAAAAGTGAAAGTAATTAGGGAGTGGCCAAAACCTACCAGTGTTAGTGATGTTAGAAGTTTTCATGGTCTTGCTAGCTTTTATAGAAGATTCATTAAGGATTTTTCTACAATTGCTGCACCAATAACTGAATGCATAAAAAAAAAATATGGGATTTAGATGGGGTGAAAAACAAGATGATGCTTTTAATTTGCTTAAAGACAAACTCTGTTCAGCACCTTTGCTTGCTTTACCGAACTTTGCTAAAACTTTTGAGATTGAGTGTGATGCGAGTGGAATAGGAATTGGAGGAGTCTTAATGCAAGAAGGCAGACCCATTGCATTCTTTAGTGAGAAGCTAAGTGGAGCAAGTCTTCACTACCCAACATATGACAAGGAGTTTTACGCTTTAGTAAGAGTGTTAGAGACATGGCAGCACTATCTTTGGTATAAGGAATTCATTATACACACCGATCATGAGTCCTTGAAATATCTCAAAGGACAAGGAAAACTAAACCGTAGGCATGCAAAATGGGTGGAGTTTATTGAATCCTTTCCATACATCATCAAGTATAAACAAGGTAAGGAAAATGTGGTTGCCGACACTCTTTCTAGAAGGTATGCTCTAATTTCTCAACTTGATGCAAAATTATTGGGTTTTGAGTATATTAAAAATTTATATAATTCTGATCATGATTTTGCTAATGTTTATGGGGCATGTGAGAAAGGGGGTTTTGATAAGTTCTTCAAGCATGATGATTTTCTTTTCAAAGAAAATAAGTTGTGTATTCCTCAATGTTCAATGAGAGAATTACTTGTGAGAGAGGCACATAGTGGAGGTTTAATGGGGCATTTCGGGATTAGAAAAACTTTAGATGTGTTAAGTGATCATTTCTTTTGGCCACACATGAAAAGAGATGTTGAGAGATTATGTAAGAAATGCATTACTTGCAAACAAGCTAAATCTAAAGTAATGCCTCATGGATTGTATACTCCTCTTCCTATAACTAGTGAGCCTTGGGTTGATATATCCATGGACTTTGTCTTGGGTTTACCAAGGTCAAAAGGAGGGAGAGATTCTATTTTTGTTGTTGTTGACAGGTTTAGCAAGATGGCACATTTTATTCCTTGCCACAAAACAGATGATGCAACACATGTTGTGGGGCTGTTTTTCAAAGAAATTGTAAGATTACATGGCATTCCAAAGACAATTGTGAGTGATAGAGATGTGAAGTTCCTTAGCCACTTTTGGAAAACACTTTGGAGCAAGTTGGGTACAAGGCTATTGTATTCAACCACTTGTCACCCACAAACAGATGGACAAACGGAGGTGGTAAATCGAACTTTATCAACACTTTTGAGAGCCATAATTCAAAAGAATTTGAAAAATTGGGAGGAATGTTTGCCACATGTGGAGTTTGCTTATAACAGAAGTGTACATGCTACAACAAACCATTCCCCATTTGAAGTTGTATACGGGTTCAATCCATTAACTCCTATGGATTTGCTACCTTTACCTTTGGTAAAGGCCAATTTGGATGGTAAGCAAAAAGCTGATTTTGTCAAAGCATTGCATGAAAGGGTCCAGATACAAATTCAAAAGAAAACTCTACAATATGAGAAACAACACAACAAAGGCCGAAAGCAAGTAGTATTTGAACCTGGTGATTGGGTTTGGGTACACTTGAGGAAGGAAAGATTTCCTAACCAAAGGAAGTATAAACTAATGCCAAGAGGAGATGGTCCATTTCGAGTCTCTCAAAAAATCAATGACAATGCATACAAGTTAGAACTACCGGGTGAGTATGGTAATGTTAGTGCAACCTTCAATGTTTCTGATTTATCTTTGTTTGATGCAGGTGATGAAGATACTGATTCGAGGACGAATCCTTTCAAGGAAAGGGGGAATGATATGAATGAGCAAGTTGATTATAATTCTGCCAAAGACCCTTTAACTATTCATCGAGGACCAATGACAAGAGCGAAATCTAAAAGGATGAAAGAAGCCTTAACTTGTTTATTAGAAGGCATTTGGAAGGAGCAAGCTAGTCAAAACTTGGTCAAGGTTCTATGGATACAAGAAGAGCCTAAAATAATCAACCTGATTCAAATAAGTCAAAATCATGAAGAGAAATTCCAACCTTGAGAGAAGGATGAATTTTTAGCCATCTTTGAAAAATAAAGGTCATTCAGCCATATTGGACCATATTAGGAATTGTGTGTTTATTCATGAATAATTATTCAAAACAATTCAATGTAGATTCATGAGTAATCTACATTCATGCATTAGGAATATAAATGTCATTTAATATATTCATTCCCTTTATACTTGGCCTTTGTACTATATAAACAAGGCTGACTCTATTTGTAAGAGCACATATTGGAGAAGTATATTCGACTTACAACACCGGTGAGTGTTTTGTTTTTAAGTTCTTGCATGAACTTTGGACTTATCAAGCATTTCTATTTGTGGCGTTCAAAACCCAAGAAAAATCTTTGTTTTTCCTTTCAACTTATCAAGCTTTTTAGTTTGTGGCGTTTTAAGGGAATCAAAGTACTATTCTAATTACTTCATCAAATTTTCATTGATTATGTGATTAGAATAGTTTTCCTAACTTCAATCTTGAATGATCCATCTTGTTTCAAATCGTTGGAGGGGGTCAATTTGCATTCCATATGTATCATAGCTCTTTAGCTATCGGGGTATATGGTTGCTAAGTTGAAGATTTCCATCAACCAGGCTGGGCGGTGGCACCGCTAGTACACTGTTAGTGTCAGACACTGATAGGCGGTGGCATCTCCACTGACAAACGGTGGCACCGCCAGCATCGGGAACCCAAGAGAATTCAAAATTTTAAGCCCAAATTTGAATCCTCTTGGGGCTTATAAATACCACTCAATTCTCAGTAGAGAATACAACTCCTGAGAAGCAATAGATTAAGATAAAAGCCTTAGTGAAGTCTTTAGCAAGTCTTGTTTTCAATTGCTTGAGTGTTCACCTCCTTCTTTCTCATTGAAAATTTGTAAGAGTGTAAACCACTTGTAAAAGGTTGTAAGAGGGGTATTTGTCCTTCCCCTTCAAAGTGATTTGCTAGTGGAATTTGGGAGCCTCTTCAAAGAAGGCTTCGCAAGTGGATATAGGTCATTTTGACCGAACCACTTTAAATTGGTGTGTTCTTTGAATGTGTGAGTTCTTACTTTCCTGAAATTGTTATTTACACTACTGCTAGCTTTCGGTTTTCATCTACTCAAGTTACTATCGAAATGAAATCTCCTCGTATTCACGAATTTATTTTTAAACTTATAAGTTTTAATCCACTGCACTAATTCACCCCCCCACCTAGTGCCGCTCCAATCTTAACAATACAAACATTCATTATGATAAAGCATACAAGCCAAAGAAATCATTAAACATAAAGTATATTCATCAATCATGATTTCATTGAGCATAAGGTATTTTCAACCAAAATCATTTTGTTATTAAATATGTAATTTTTATTAGCATTTTTGAAATTACTAGCATGATCCTAATTTTGCATTTTCATTTTTAAACATGCAATTTTCAAGAAAAATTAATTCTAAACTAAATTTTAAAAAAATGCATCGTGGAAAGCATCAAGTAATTTCAAAGTAATTTAAGGGGATTTCGATTACCTTATCGTCGAATGCTGTTAAGGCGTAGTTAGCCATCTCGCCTTTATTGATTTTCTCCTCATCTTCGGAGGAGCTCGATTCGTCCCAATTTATGTTCTTCTTCTTGCATTCAAAGCAAGTAGTTTCGTTCTTTTTATTCTTTAATTTTTATTTTATTGACTTTTTAAATTTCTTAGTGAGTTGTTCATGTTCACCATCACTTAAGCTTATGCTCGAGTGGTCTTCAAATGTTCTATGTCCCAAATCCTTCCTATTCTTTGGAAGGCTATTCTCGATTTCCCTTTTTACCACATTGTTCATTTTGTAGGTCATTAAAGACCTAATTAGTTCTTCGAGTGAAAGGTTGTTTAGGTTTTTAGCCTCTTGTATAGCCATTAATTTAGAGTCCCAAGTTTTAGAAAGTAATCAAAAATCTTGTTTACAAGTTCAACATCCGAAAAACATTTGCCAAGAGCTTTTAAACCATTGACGACATCTGTAAAATGGGTATACATGCCAACAATGGTTTCGCTCGACATTATTCGAAAAAGCTCAAAATCATGCATTAAAAAATTAATTTTTAAGATTTTAACATTGTTAGTCCCTTCATGTGTTATTTCAAGAGTGCGCCAAATATCGAAAGTCGTTTCGCAAGTAGAAACACAATTAAACTCATTTCTATCTAAGGCGCAAAATAAGGCATTCATTGCCTTTGCATTTAGAGAAAATGTCTTCTTCTCCAAATCATTCCAATGATTTTTTTTTTGTAAGTAAAAGTAAATTGATTATGTGTAAAGTTTCTACAAATAGCTTTATCTATACAAGTCATAGACAAAGTCAAGTAACTTATAGAGTGCGAATGCGATAGTTATGACTACACATGCTGTAGACTATAACTCATAATTATAATCAATATAGAAAATGTTTATCCAGATATATCAAAACTACCTGTGGGTACATAATTTGGCATCATTCCCAAGATCTTTAGCTAATAGAAAAATTAAATTTGATAAAAATATCTTTTTCTCTTTAGGTAAAGTGCTCCGTTTTGAGATCTTGCTCCATACAGGATCTTGAGTCTCTAATAATCTCTTTCAATAATTGAGCATTGTTTGTGTGTTGGCATTCAAATATTCTGTTACATCTCTCCTTCCACATCCACCAAATAGCGCATCTGAAAGTAACCTTTGCCAGTTGTGTTAGAGGCCCTTTTCTTGAGAAACATTGCATGAGGTCACTTAGTTCTTGGTGCAAGTTTGGTTGCGGCAGTCTATTGAGTTCAAATCGCTGGAGAATCTCCTTCCATATCCATTTTGTATAATCACAAGCAAAATAGAGGTGGTCAACAGTTTCTTCTTGTTGCATACAAAGGGAGCATCGGTTAACATGATAGATACCTCTTCTTTTCATATTGTCTATTGTCGGTAGTTTATTGAGAAGAGCCTGTCATGTACATAAGGAATGTCTTTGTGATCCCGGTCGATCCCATGTCCAACTGCTTGGGACCCACTTGTTATTTCTTTGCCTAATTTGATTCCATGCGGATGTGGCACTAAATTTGCCATTGTCATGAGGCCAAATAAGTATATCTGAAGAGTTGTTCCTGATTGGAATAGCTATAATAGTCGGCCAAAGTGATAACATTTCGGGAGAAATAGGATTAGGGAGACACCAAGCACCGTTAACAATGAACTCAGAAACCTTCCAATCTTTGGGAGCCCCAAGATCTTTTCGTATTCTGTCACCATATAATTGAAATATACTCTTCCCATTTACCCAAGGATCAAACCACATATTTGTACTAGTACCAGAAGAGATTGCATAGGAAATGTGTTTGATTAGCCAATTCCTTGTCTTTAAAATTCCTTTCCAAGCTGCTGAGTGGTATGTTCTTGTTGAAATTTCCCAGATTGATTCCTTTGAAAGATACCTAGCAGAAACCCAATGTGACCATAAGGAACATTTGTTTTGCAAAAGATCCCACAATTGCTGTACCAGACAAGCTTGATTCCAATCTCTAATATTTCTCAAGTTTAGCCTCCCTTCATCTTTCCCCCCATTCCAATGGTTCATTGGAAGAGAAGACATTTGAAAATCAAATTCAATTATGTGCCATAAATCGAGATTCAATTAAAGTAAGAAAACTCACATTTGAGTTTTCCAATAAGTGTAGTCAATCCCATTGAAAAAGGGAGGACGAATGAGAGAGTGACCCTCTTGAAAGCTGAAAAAGAGCTATTTCTATTTGAGTGTTAAACCAAAGTAGAAAACGAGGCTCTGATACCAATTGTTAGGATCAAGGGTTGGCACTAAGAGGGAGGGTAGGGTGAATTAGTGTAGTGGTGAGATAACGATAGTTTAAAAACTTACGTTCGATAAAACAGTTTCCGACGTAAAATCGTTTTCGGAAACATAACTTGAAAGCGAGTTCGTAAAAGTATTTTTTTTTGGTAAGTAAAAGTAAATTGATTATGTGTAAAGTTTTTACAAATAACTTTATCTATACAAGTCATAGACAAAGCCAAGTAACTCATAGAGTGCGAATGCGATAGTTATGACTACACATGCTGTAGACTATAACTACCTGTGGGTACATTATTTGGCATCATTCCCAAGATCTTTAGCTAATAGCAAAATTAAATTTGATAAAAATATCTTTTTCTCTTCGGGTGAAGTGCTCGGTTTTGAGATCATGCTCCATACAGGATCTTGAGTCTCTAATAATCTCTTTCAAGAGCTGAGCATTGTTTGTGTGTTGACATTCAAAGATTCTATTACATCTCTCCTTCCACATCCACCAAATAGCGCATCTGAAAGTAACCTTTGCCAGTTGTGTAAGAGGCCCTTTTCTTGAGAAACATTGCATAAGGTCGCCTAGTTCTTGGTGCAAGTTTGGTTGCGGCAGTCTATTGAGTTCAAATCGCTGGAGAATCTTCTTCCATATCCATTTTGTATAATCACAAGCAAAATAGAGGTGGTCAACAGTTTCTTCTTGTTGCAAACAAAGGGAGCATCGGTTAACATGATAGATACCTCTTCTTTTCATATTGTCTATTGTAGGTAGTTTATTGAGAAGGGCCTGCCATGTACATAAGGAGTGTCTTTATGATCCCGGTCGATCCCATGTCCAACTGCTTGGGACCCACTTGTTATTTCTTTGCCTAATTTGATTCCATGCGGATGTGGCACTAAATTTGCCATTGTCATGAGGCCAAATAAATGTATCTGAAGAGTTGTTCCTGATTGGAATAGCTATGATAGTCGGCCAAAGTGATAACATTTCGGGAGAAATAGGATTAGGGAGAAACCAAGTACCGTTAGCAATGAACTCGGAAACCTTCCAATCTTTGGGAGCCCCAAGATCTTTTCGTATTCTGTCGCCATATAATTGAAATATACTCTTCCCATTCATCCAAGGATCGTACCACATGTTAGTACTAGTTCCAGAAGAGATTGCATACGAAATGTGTTTGATTAGCCAATTCCTTGCCTTTAAAATTCCTTTCCAAGCTGCAGAGTGGTATGTTCTTGTTGAAATTTCCCAGATTGATTCCTTTGAAAGATACCTAGCAGAAACCCATTGTGACCATAAGGAACATTTGTTTTGCAAAAGATCCCACAATTGTTGTACCAGGCATGCTTGATTCCAATCTCTAGTATTTCTCAAGTTTAGCCCCCCTTCATCTTTCGGTTTGCAAATGCTATCCCAATTTACCATATGCATTGCCTTATCATTTGTGTCATTCCAGAAGAAGTTCATTAATAACCATTCAATATCTTGGAGAAGTCCAGCAGGCAAAAGAAATGCATTACACCAATATATAGAGTAGGAGTGCAATACAGAACGGATGAGTTCGAGTCATCCTGCTTTTGATAGAAGCCTATTTTTCCAAGAAGAAATTCTATTCTTTATTTTTTGCAGGATAGGCAGACAGTGGGTTTTGTGAATGCCTGTGGATATGAGCGGGAGACCCAAATAAGGAACTGGCAGGCTTCCCTCACTAACCCCCAAAGTTTGTGCAATAAAGACCATATCCTCAACGTAAGGGTTCATATATACTTTACTTTTCGCATGATTTAACTGAAGTCCAGAAACCATACCAAAGTCATTCATAATAGTAGCCAGGTTCTTTACTGAAGTTTGATCATTTAGGAGAAAGATAAGTAAATCATCTGCAAATGTTATATGTGATATATGAATAGAGCCAGCATTGGGTACCTTAATGCTGCCATTTAAGACTGCATGTTCCAACATACATCTAAGTCCTTCCATCGCAATAGTAAAGAGATACGGAGAGAGTGGATCACCTTGTCGGATGCCATTTGTGCTCCCAAAAAAACCAATAGGTGAGCCATTAAAGAGTATCGAAAACTTTGGAGTTTCCAGGCAAGATTGAATCCAATTAACCCATTGCTATGGGAAGTTCATATCGAGGAGCATGTTATAGATAAATTTCCTATTAACTGAATCAAAGGCTTTCCGTAAATCAGCTTTAAAACATATTTTTGTCCCTCTTGCTTTTGAATGCAAATCTTTGACCAAGTCATTAGCAAGCAAAATGTTATGATGTATACTTCTCCCTTTGATGAAAGCAGCTTGATTTGGGCTAATGATCTTATGTATTACCTTTTGCATTCTATTTGCCAATACTTTGGAGATGATCTTGTAAATAAAGTTGCATAATGATATGGGTCGATAGTTCTCTAGTGAATCTGCCCCTGCATTCTTCGGGATTAAAGAAATAAAAGTATAATTCATCTCTCTAAGAATTTGACCTTAAGAGAAAAAATGTTGGCAAGCCTTGATCACATCATTTCCAATAATAGACCAAGCAGTTTGGTAAAATTCAGCTGGAAATCCATCTGGACCTGGGCTTTTGTGCTTTGGTGACTTAAAGACAACACATACAATTTCGTCGTTTGTAATTGGGGCATTGAGGATTGATATAGCTTCCGAATCAAGTTTTCTAGTCGGCTCCACATGAATGTTATTAGTTTTCCCAGCTTGATTGAGTAAGGAATAAAAAAATTGCTCTGTGTGTGCTTTAACCTCATCTAAATTCTCAATAAGATTATCTTTGTCTCTGCATTTGCTGATACGGTTAACAGCCCTTCGAGTAGCAATTGAAGCATAGAAAAATTTAGTTTTGGAATCTCCTAGTGTAAGCCAATGCTGTCGAGACTTCTGCTTTGCAAAACTTTCCTCCTGTTTTAAGGCTTGCATGAAGTTATTTCTAGCTTCTGTCTCTTTGTAGATAATATTCTCATCATTTGGCTGAAGTTGCAGCTCATGTTGCAATGACATTAGTTCCTTCCTGCAAAATTGAACTGTGGTGGTAATATTGCCAAAGGTATTTGTATTCCACTCCTTTAGTGCTGCTTTACAGGCTTTGAGCTTTTAACATAAGATGTAAGGGGGGGATCCATGCACGTTAACATTCCAAGCAGATCTGATAACATCAAGAAATTGAGGATGAGTACTCCACATGTTAAAGAATCTAAACGGTTTCTTGCCTCTTGGTGTCGCTTTGTCTGCGTGTATATACATTAAAGAATGGTCAGAAAACAAAGAAGCATCATACTCAAGAAGTGAATCTGGGTAAACTATTAACCATTCATGATTAATCAAACACCTATCAAGTCGAGCTATTATTTTTCTGTTAGCTGCACCTTGATTACTCCAGGAGAGCCAATTACCCACAGATTTCATATCAAACAAAGCTGCAGTGTCAATGTAATCATTAAAACTTTGAAGCTGGTTTTCTGAAAGTTGTCTACCCCCCTCTTTTTCATTTGTGTACTGAACAGTATTAAAGTCTCCAAGAACAATCCAAGGTACATTGAGACAGCCATTTGCAATATTAGTCAGGTCAAACCAAAGAGTATTTCTTTCTTGCATACTATTTGAAGCATATATACCAATGAAATTGAATTGACAGCCATTCTTTTTGTCCTCTACCTTAAGATGAATGAATTGATCAGTAGCAGAAATAAACCAAGCATTAATAGAGTTAGGATGCCATAAGACCCATATTCTACCAAAAGTTTCATTTGAGTCATTGGTAAACAGTTCTGCGTCCGGCCATATTAAATTCTTTTGAGCTTGAACGCGCGATTGTTTAATTTTCGTTTATACTAGAATAACAATATCACATGCGGCAGACTTGATTATTCTGTTGAGCTCCCGACATTTCTCCGGCTTATTAAGTCCGCGAACATTCCAACATGTTATCTTCATCAGTAATAAAGAAATGAAAAGGTGGTAAGGTATTCATCTTACGACTTTGGATGGGCTGTACCATCCATTTTCTTATCCTTCGGTTTTGTATTTTCCTCCCGCACAATATCCTTACCTTTTATGGCTTTATTCCTATATTTATCCACTTCATCTACAGCTTGCAGATTTTTAAACTTTAAAATACCTTGAATCATGTGGTCTTGATTGGCAGGGTTTGTTGAAGCTCGATAAGATTGTTGCAGCACAATATCCTGGATAGTACTTATTGGAGCAGCCTGGCTAGAGAGGTTTGTTGGGGCATGAGTTTGTTGAGACAGAATATCCTTGTTGGCGATGTTTGTTGAGGCCTGAGTTTGTTGAGGAAGAATATCCTTGCTGACGAGATTTGCTTGGACCTGAGTTCGTTGAGCGATTGTAGATGGATCCGATGGTATTAGAAGAGATGAAGTTCCTGACTTATGCTTCTCCTGTCCACTAGTAACATGGGAAACCTCTGTTGTGGAAGGCTCTGACATTATAGGAAGAGATAAAGTTTTAGAATTATCCTTCTGTCCGCGGTGCTTTCCTTGCGAGTCGGAGTGCTCAATAGTTTTTGCCACCATCGGTGCTACTGCCACTAGAGAAGAATCACTTTGTTGCTGAGGCACTTGACGTGGTCGATAGGCCTTTATGGTTAGTTTTGGGGTTTGTTGACAAGCTCCATTTGCATGACCAAAAGATAAGCAACGCTGACATCGTTGTGGCTTCCAGGAATATGAGACATGTACCTTCCGAGTGTTCCCGTCAAGATCACGATAGAAAACCTCGTTAGGAAGATCTTCATCGGAAGAAACCAGCACACATGCTCGTGCAAATGCTAATCTCGTCTGAGCTGCTGTTGCTTTGTCAATGTAGAGTGGCTGTCCCAGAGTGCTGCATAACTTTGCAATAAAACGTCGACTCCAAAGATGTAGAGGCAGTCTTTGAAAGGATACCCATAATGGAATAGACTGTAGGCTATCTAACTCCAAACGGACATTAAGAGACCAACGTCGTAGAATCATTGGATGACCGCGGATAGTCCAGAATCCTTCGAGGATTCGTTGCAGATCTTCTTCAGAGTATAGCTTGCAAACAAAGAATCCGTTCTCCAGCATATGAAGATCAAATGACGATAATCCCCATCGAGTTTTGATAAATGAGGATAGTGGGAAATAAGAAGTTTTAAGACCTACCACATAGCCAACAATCGACATAGACCATGTCTCAATAAGCTCTACTGAATCAGCAGTCTCGTATACAGCAATCTTCTTATCAGCCTGAACTTCTGGAGTAATGAATTCCAAGCTTAGATCTGGACTTCCAACCGGAGCCTTGAAGAGGCTAGTCCAAGGCCGAGGATCACTGGAAATGAGAGCAGGCTGCCGCGATCTAGAGCGCGACCTACTTCGATGCTGCTTCGTCGAAGGAGTTTCTCTCTGGAAAGGATATGGTGGAAGAGCAACTTGGGGGGTAGCGGTAGGGGGCCTTGCCATCGTTTCATCCCTCCCGCCACCGTCGCCAGCCTTAGGGGCCGTCGCTGCCATGTTTGATCCCTTTTCTGATCTCCGCTACAGAATCGTCGCCATAGGGAAAAGCCACCACTGCAGTATATCAGATCGCCGCTACAGTACCGTCGCCCTAGGGAGATCTGGTCTCGTCGCCCTTGGGGAGAAGCTGATGCTACAGGAGATCCGATCACCACAACAGTCCTAGATCTGGTCGCCGCAACAGTACCGTCGCCCTAGATCTGGTCGCCGCTACAGTGTCGCCGTAACAGTACCGTCGCCCTAGATCTGGTCGCCGCCGCTACAGCGTCGCCCTAGATCTGGTCGCCGCTACAGTTTCGTCACCGCAACAGTTTCGTCGCCGCAATAGTACCGTCGCCGCAACAGTATCGTCGCCGCAACAAGGCCGTCGCCGCAACAGTCTAATCATTTTTATGATGAATTAAGATGACATTTTCATGACATATTAAGATGACATAATGCATGTACATCTATGTATGAATTTCTTGATAGACGTGATATCATGATGTGTTTGGTCTTAACGGCTTCATGACGAAACTTATGTTTCAATTTTAAATGATGATACTTTTTTTTTTTGGTAAGTAAAAGTAAATTGATTATGTGTAAAGTTTCTACAAATAGCTTTATCTATACAAGTCATAGACAAAGCCAAGTAACTCATAGAGTGCGAATGCGATAGTTATGACTACACATGCTGTAGACTATAACTACCTGTGGGTACATTATTTGACATCATTCCCAAGATCTTTAGCTAATAGCAAAATTAAATTTGATAAAAATATCTTTTTCTCTTCGGGTGAAGTGCTCGGTTTTGAGATCATGCTCCATGCAGGATCTTGAGTCTCTAATAATCTCTTTTAAGAGCTGAGCATTGTTTGTGTGTTGACATTCAAAGATTCTATTACATCTCTCCTTCCACATCCACCAAATAGCGCATCTGAAAGTAACCTTTGCCAGTTGTGTAAGAGGCCCTTTTCTTAAGAAATATTGCATAAGGTCGCCTAGTTCTTGGTGCAAGTTTGGTTGCGGCAGTCTATTGAGTTCAAATCGTTGGAGAATCTCCTTCCATATCCATTTTGTATAATCATAAGCAAAATAGAGGTGGTCAACAGTTTCTTCTTGTTGCAAACAAAAGGATCATCGGTTAACATGATAGATACCTCTTCTTTTCATATTGTCTATTGTAGGTAGTTTATTGAGAAGGGCCTGCCATGTATATAAGGAGTGTCTTTGTGATCCCGGTCAATCCCATGTCCAACTGCTTGGGACCCACTTGTTATTTCTTTACCTAATTTGATTCCATGCAGATGTGGCACTAAATTTGCCATTGTCATGAGGCCAAATAAGTATATCTGAAGAGTTGTTCCTGATTGGAATAGCTATGATAGTCGGCCCCAAGAATAGTGATAGCATTTCGGGAGAAATAGGATTAGGAAGACACCAGGTACCGTTAGCAATGAATTCGGAAACCTTCCAATCTTTGGGAGCCCCAAGATCTTTTCGTATTCTGTCGCCATATAATTGAAATATACTCTTCCCATTCACCCAAGGATCGTACCACATATTAGTACTAGTTCCAGAAGAGATTGCATACAAAATGTGTTTGATTAGCCAATTCCTTGCCTTTAAAATTCCTTTCCAAGCTGCAGAGTGGTATGTTCTTGTTGAAATTTCCCAGATTGATTCCTTTAAAAGATACCTAGCAGAAACCCATTGTGACCATAAGGAACATTTGTTTTGCAAAAGATCCCACAATTGTTATACCAGGCATGCTTGATTCCAATCTCTAGTATTTCTCAAGTTTAGCCCCTAAATGATGATACTTGTTTTCACAAAAAGACTTGAATACCCTCAAATGAAATCAATTGTATGAAATGGAAATAATTTTCTATCCTATTGAGATTAATGAATTTATTTTACCAATCTTGTGAATCTCATGAAAATAAACATGATGAATATTTTATAAATGAGTTGTCTTATAAGATTTTGCCTTTATGTCTTGAACTTTCATGCTTATATTGATTTGGCATATAAAGACTAAGGCATTCTTAGATGAAAAAGAATCACTTAAAAAATGCTTTTCCCATCTGATCGAGATTAATGATTTCATGATATTTTATGAATCTCGAAATTGATTTTGATTACTTGATTATGAGTTTCAAGTTACCGATTTGATTTAAATAAGTTTTATTTAAATCATAATTTTGATCTTGCAAAATTGGAATCACAAATAATATCTTTTGGTATTCATGAATTGATACTCACAATATGAAAGTATTGGTATTCATGACTTGAATTTGATTGAAACATTGCATGCTTAAATTAATCATTCTCCTATGTTTCAAAAATTCTTTAAAAGCCTTATGAGATGACTGAAAATTAATTTGCTTTATGATGAATCACAAATCATGACTTGATCTATGATATTGATATATTGGTTGTATAATTCTTTTGCTCTTTTAAAAGGATTTATTGAATGAATCATGTCCTTCTTGAATTTTCTTGATATCATGACATGATTTTGTAAGTTGGCTTGTATAATGATTAAAATCTTTTGGCCATTGATTTCTCCCTTCTTTTCGGTAATGACAAAGGGGGAGAAATATATGAATTGATACTATGAGTGCCATATTTGAATGATAAATATATGAATTAATGCTATAAGTGTCATATTTGAATTTGAATTATGTTAAGATATCAAAAGAAGCTTGCATCGAAATATATGGTAAATTGATAATCGAAATGCTATGATTGCCATATGCCATGTTTGCATCGTATTAAGATATCAAGAACTTGTATTGTAATTTTACTTGCTGATATCTTGTCATGTGATGAAATGCTACGATTTGTTGCTAAAATGATGCATGCAATACTTATGCTTTTTATGTGATGTATTACATATGATGTGAATCATGATTAATATTGCCTTAATTTGAATTCAAGGTTTATCTCAATTATAGAATTTTTAAATAAGAATAATTACTCACCTTTGTCATGATTTAGAAATTGACATAAAGGGTCTTCCCTTCCTTTTGACAATGACTAAGGGGGAGATAGCTAGCTTGCACAATTCAAGAAGAAAGCAAAAATTACACTTCTCAAAAGAGAAGAAATTGCTATCTTGAACATCACCGAGAATTGCTAGCTTGAAACATCAAGAAAATGCAAAAATATGCTATCGTGCCTATCTCAAGAAAAGCAAATATGCCAACTTGCATATATTTGAATTTGCTAGCTTATAAAACTTGCATATTACAAGAAGCAGGAGTTGCTTTCTTGAACATCTCTAAATTGCTAGCTTGCGAGTTCTAAAATGTTGTAAAATTACTAGATTGCATGATGATAAAAATTTAATATTATATTTTTCATGCAATGAGTTGAACCCATATAACAAACACTTGATTGTGGTACTTCTCCTTTTTGTTGATGACAAAGGGGGAGAAGTATGTTGATGACATGACATGTGATGCATAAGTTTATGCATATGTTCATGATGATGTGTTGCAAGTATTCATGATGAATATTGCAATGACTTGAATTCAGTTTGAATTCAAGGTTCTATCAATATGGCATATTGATAGGGGGAGTTTGTTTAAACTCTGAGAGTTAAGGTTAACTCCATCATCAAGTGGTTGTCATCATCAAAAAGGGGGAGAATGTTGAATTTTGTATTTTGATGATGAAACCACTTGATATGTGTTTATAATTTAAACTGCATTTTGAGTGATGCAGGTCTACTCGATCAGGATTATACAGTTAACGCAGGAGGAATTGACGTTGCACCGGAGGAGATCACATCAAGATATTGGACGGCAGAAGGCTTCGGACGTCGGGCATCGGGCCAAGGAGAGCGAAATTGCGCCAAGGATATCGGGGTTGCAGAGGTCAATTGCCAATTGGGCAACAAGCTGCAAGAGAGGACGATGCACCGAAGAATCGGACGAAGCGCAAACCAATGACGTGCAGGACAGCAGAATGTCAATTCGCGTTGTAATAATTTGATAGAACCCTTGCAGATTCTAAACTTGGGGTTGATCTCTATAGGGGATCGGCCTCCTTGGAACTCTATAGGGGTTCCTCCCTCCAAGTTGCTGCTCAAAGGCTGCAGAAAAGATTCATCTATTGCTTATCAAAAGAGAAGGAATACATGGCTATTTATAGGGCTTCTAAACCCTAACTCCTAATAGGACTCCTACTTAAGACTCTTATTTCTAACCAACTCCTAATAGGACTCCTACTCAAGACTCCTATTCCCTTACAACTCCTAATTCTTCTCTAAGTAAAAACCTCCTACATGAATGCCCCTCTCAATTAGGACTCTCCTAGCTAGAGTCCTAATAGAATGTCCCTCTTAATTAGGACTCTCTTAGCTAGAGTCCTAACAGTTTTACATGAATGTCCCTCTCAATTAGGACTCTCCAAGCTAGAGTCCTAACAGACCCGCCCTCTTCAAATCAGCCTTGTCCTCGAGGCTGATGATTCATGAATTTTGGGAATTTGATCTTCAAGTCGTCATAGTTCTCCCAAGTGGCATCTTCTATTGGTAGATTCGCCCACTTTATTAGCACTTCATTAGTGGGTCGTCGTCGTCGAGTCATGATCCGTCGATCAATAATGGCACTTGGCTGGGTCTGGAGTTCTCTTTTGGTAGTCATATTTAGTGGGTGGCTTTGGACTGTCTCTAAGCACCTATTTAAAACTTCCGTCTGGCTGTTGGTTTGTGGGTGATATGTCATACTCCTTTTCAATTTAGTATCCTGCATATGGAATAACTTTGTCCAAAATCTGCTCTTGAAGATGCAAGTAGAATTTGTCACAAGCACAATGCGTCCCTTATAGTATAATTCTTTTGAGTCCCGATTGTAATGAGTCACGGAGCTTGGTGCTTCCTCTAATTTTTTTTGTATCTTACTGGTCTCCGAATCTTCCTGCCATTCCATCTTAATATCCTCAAGGAAGTCGCTGGTCGGAAGTGAAACGACCAAAACTTCAACTTGTTCGGGTAGCTGCGAAAGCGCATCTGCAAGAACATTCTCTTTCCCCTTTTTGTAAGTTATTTCAAAATCAAATCCAAGAAGTTTTGTTACCCATTTTTGCTGCTCGGGGGAATATATCTTCTGCTCCAAGAGATATTTTAAGCTTTTATGGTCAGTCTTGATTTGAAAGTATCGCCTGATCAAGTACGATCTCCACCTCGTTGCTGCGCGCACAATGGCGAGCATCTCCTTATCATATGTTGACTTATTTTGATAGGAGGGAGATAATGCCTTGCTAGTGTATGCGAGTGGTCGACTATCTTGCATGAGAATGGCTCCAATTTTGACTCCAGATGTGTCAGCCTCAATAATGAAGGGTCGGTTGAAATCTGGCAGTGTTAGCACTGGCGTCGTCGTCATGGCTGTCTTAAGTTTGTCGAAGGCAGCGGAGGCTCTGTCCAACCATTGGAAGATATCTTTTTCCAATAAGGAAGTAAGTAGTGCACTGATCTTTCCATAGTTGTTCACGAACTTACGGTAGTAGCCTGTTAAACCCAGAAAGCCATGTAGCAATTTTATGTTTCTCGGGGTCGGCCAGTTTTGCATTACTTTAATTTGGAAGGGGTCCACCATCACACCTTCCTCTGATATGATATGCCCAAGATATTCCACCTTCTTATGAAGAAAACAAAAATTCATAGTGGTTGTTGTGTATTCAAAAGGTGGTTTTCGGTATGTCTCCTTCGTACACTCATATTTGATAATACCTGGATCGAAGGTCCAACTTTGTGAAGATTTGTGCTCCCTTTCATCTAGCAATTCATCTGCTATTGGAATAAGGTATTTGTTCTTGATGGTTATGCCATTGAGAGCTTGGTAATCAACGTATATCTGTCATGTTCCATCCTTCTTATGTACAAGTAGCATCGGTGAAAAGTAGAGGTTGCAACTTGGCCGAATAACTCCTGTTTGAAGCATCTCTTTTAAAATCCTTTCTATTTCATCATTCTGGAGATGTGGATATCGATATGGCTGAGTATTTGCTGGAGATTTGACTGAAAAAATCATTATACAATGATCATGCCGACGAGTAAGAGGTAGGTTGTGCGGCTCGTCAAATATATCTAAAAATTCAGCAAGCAAAGGAAATAGGTTTGGATCTTCAAATTCTATTGGCTCTCCTTTAATTTGCTGCTCAAGTTGTACCAAAAAGCCGCTGCATGCTTTATGCAAAACCTTCTCCATTTGTTTTGTGCAAATCGTCGTTACGTCGCCCTCACGTTTCCCGTGCAGTATCACCTGTTTCTTCTTACTATAAAATTTTATAATTAGTTGCATAAAATTCCAAGAAATATCACCTAATGTCATCAACCATTTAATTCTGAGTATGGCCTCATGATCATCAAGAGGGAGGAGGAAGAAATATTCAATTATCTCTTGGTCCTGCAGCAACAGTTTCACCTGCGGGCACCTATGATCACACTTCAAAATCCGTCCGTTGGCGACCTTAGCGACAAACCTGCTGCAATTCTCAATAGGTAAGTTCATATGGACAACAACCTTACTATTTAGGAAGTTATTAGTGCTGCCCGTCTCGATAAGAACAGTGATCGGTTGTTGTTTGAGAAGGCCTCCAACTTTCATCGTTTGCGAGTTTGAGTAGCCAGCTAGTGTTTGTACCGTAACTTCAGTCGGTTGTGGCTCTTCTTCTGCATCTTTTTCTTCATGTTCAAGACTCTCTTCTGAATGTTCAATGACCTCTTCTTCTATCGGTTCAATCATAAGAAGTCCTCCTTTACTACAGTGATGCTCACGGCTCCACGGCTCGTCACAATGCCAACATAACCCCTTCGCATATCGCTCCCAAAGCTCTTCTCCTGTTAACCTCTTTGGTGCAGGGACTTGGTCGACAGTAGGGGGGGCTGAGGGCTTCAATATTACTGGTTGAGGAGTGACCCTAGTCCTCCGAGCTTCATGGTTCAATTGCTCCTCTTGATGTCGTGCGAAAGAGATGGCTGCCATAAGCGTATACGGTTGTCGCGCTTTAACTTCTCCTCGGATCTCCGGCTTCAAGCCCTCAATGAAGGTCCTCAATAGCTATTTTTGAGACCAATCACGAGTTTGATTAGATAACCTTTCAAACCTGGTTTGGTACTCCTGAATGGTGGAGGTTTGTTGGATCTTTGCTAGTTGTTCTTCAATATTCTCGTAATCGGTTGGTCTGAAGCGAATCAGTAGTCCTTCTTTGAATTGATGCCATGAAAGGACTCCATAAGTATGTTCAAACCAGTCAAACCACTGTATAGCATCTCCTTCGAGATGTATAGCTGCAATTTTCACCATAGATACATCCGCGGTTTTGTGGTACCGAAAATATCGCTCCGCGCGCGAGATCCAACCAATCGAGTCTCCTTCTTCCCATCTAGGGAAGTCCACTCTCATGCATGGATAGTTGGGGTTGGTCATAGAGCCTACCCTCCCTTGGAAGTCATCTCTTCGGGCTTGGTGTGATTGGGCAAATCTCTCTCCTTGATATGATTTCTTCGGGCTTAGTGGTCGGCCCAATCTAAGTTCGGTAAAGAGCATCCGAATCTTATCCTCCATTCGCGCCTCCAAGGCTTCGAATTTAGCATTGATTGCCTCCTTAGATGTCATAGTATATGGCCCCAAATCAATGATGTTAAGATCTCTCTTTTGCTATTGGGTTAAAGACATGTATAGGTTGAGAGAAGTGATGGTCGAAAGTGTTGATGGATTGGTGGATGTAGGCTGCGGTTTAGGCTTGTTTTGTGGCTGTTTTGGGTGCAGTTTGAGGGTGTGGTTTGGTAGAGTTTTAGGGCTGTGGATGAAAGTTTTGGATCTGTGGTAGATGGTAGCAAAGGTTTGACAGAAATCCGTGGAAGTTGCAGCAAGTATGTGCTGTCTTGTAAGAGTAGAATTGTCGTTGAAGAAACAACGGTTTCTCGACGTAATTTCCACCAAAAACTTGAGAGAATTGAGGAGGGAATTGATAGAAAAATCACAGTTTATATGACAGCAAGGATATCTAATTTAATCAAGAAAATTTCGGCAGTATAACAGCAAAGAAATTGGTCCAAGTTTCAATTGCAGAATTATCGTCGAAAAATTTCAGCGGGTTACGATGAAAATTTACAGCAACATAAAATCATTTTTAGAGATGAATTTCTTAATAGATCAATCTTAGATGGAAGCCAAGATGATATATGAAGTCTATAAGAAATTTCATTCAAAAAAGATTGCAAATAGATGGGTTAAGGCAACGATATGCAGCTGAAATTTTCTGCCGCATAGATTTTCAAGTGCAGCAGATTGGACATAAAAGATCAGTAGTTTATATTGAGAATTTTTCGATGAAACCAAAGGGAAATCTACTGTTAGGAAGTGTCAAATATGTCATAAAAATTTCGTAGAAATTTGGATAGAAAAAGCACAGTAGCAAGATCAAACAGATGGTGCTATGCGGCTTGAATTCTGTAATTCAAGTGCAGCAGATTGGACATAAAAGATCAGTAGTTTATACTGAGAATTTTTTATTGAAACCAAAGGGAAATCCACTGTTAGGAAGTGTCAAAGATGTCATAAAAATTTCGTAGAAATTTGGATAGAAAAAGCACAGTAGCAAGATCAAACAGATGGTGCTATGCGGCTGGAATTCTGTAATGTATCATTCGTCATAGAGATGAAAACTTTGTGACGAAAAGTTTATGCAGCAATATAAGAACGATTTTTTTTTTTTTTTTGGATTTTCGAATAAGGATAACTAAATTGCAGCAGCAGTAAGGTAGGAAACCAGAACCTGTTGCAATTCACGGGGAGATCAAAGGATGATCCGTGGTGGTGGAGATGATGACAGAATTCGGTGACGATCTTTTAAGCAATTGTGGGAATTGCTTTGGATGGTTGTAGAGGGTTGATGGATGGCTGTGGAAGGGCAGCGAGACGCCAAGAACGCTGCTCTGATACCAGGTGATAGAACCCTTACAGATTCTAAACTTGGGGTTGATCTCTTTAGGGGATCAGCCTCCTTGGAACTCTATAGGGGTTCCTCCCTCCAAGTTGCTGCTCAAAAGCTGCAGAAAAGATTCATCTATTGCTTATCAAAAGAGAAGGAATACATGACTATTTATAGGGCTTCTAAACCCTAACTCCTAATAGGACTCCTACTTAAGACTCTTACTTCTAACCAACTCCTAATATGACTCCTACTCAAGACTCCTATTCTCTTACAACTCCTAATTCTTCTCTAAGAAAAAACCTCCTACATGAATGCCCCTCTCAATTAGGACTCTCCTAGCTAGAGTCCTAATAGAATGTCCCTCTCAATTAGGACTCTCTTAGCTAGAGTCCTAACAGTTTTACATGAATGTCCCTCTCAATTAGGACTCTCCAAGCTAGAGTCCTAACATAATTGTCTAGATCGGAGTAGAGTTTTAGCTTGTGTGTGCAGGATTAACTACGATAATGATGAAGACATAAAACAAAACAAAGTGTCAGAGTCAAGCACGAAGGATTCATTGCGAGTTCGAGAGTTCGAAAGAAATCCGAAGGTTCATCGGGTATGCTGTCGGAACTAGCCGAGAATGAGTAGGGAGCTTGCCGAAGGATTTATCGGAAGCTCGCCGGAAGGTTTGTTGGAAGTTCGCGGAGCTCGCCGAGAAAGATCGGAGCTTGCCGAAGAAGCTCGTTGGAACTCATCAAGATCAAATCGTGAAGTCTAGGAGCTTGCTGGGAGTCCGCAGAATGGTTTCCAAGAGTTTATCGGAAAATCGTCGGAAGTTCGCCGGAAGAAGTCTTGACTTACGGACTTTGTAATAGCTTAGAAAATATCTTTAAATTCGTAGTTAGCATATTACTTAGGGTTAGGATTAGGTGTTAATCCTATAAACCAAGTAGGGGCCAATTGGGCTCTAGTTCGGACTGGTTTGGGCCAATTTTGGAGCCCAACTAATGAGCTGAAATAGTGTAGGCGGTGGCACCGCCTAGCACCCGAGAGCCAGGCGGTGGCACCGCCTGGGCTGGGCGGTGGCACCGCTTGGCTGGGCGGTGGCATCGCCAGCATCGGGAACTAAAGAGAATTCAAATTTTGGAGCCCAAATTTGAATCCTCTTGAAGCCTATAAATACCCCTCAAATCTCAGTTGAGATAACAACCTTTTGAAAAGCAATAGTTTGAGTTAAGAGCCTTAGAATAGCCTTTGCAAGCCTTGTTTTTTTCATATTGCTTAAGTGTTCACCTCCTCCCATCTTGTTGAAAAGAATTGTAAGAGTGTGAACCACTTGTAAAGGTTGTAAGAGGGGTATTAGTCCTTCCCCTACAAGAAATTTGCTAGTGGAAGTTGGAAGCCTCTTCGAAGAAGGCTTCGCAAGTGGATGTAGGTCATTTTGACCGAACCACTTTAAAAACTGCTGCGTTATCTGGTTTGCATCCTACTCTTGCCATTTACATACTGCAAACTTCTCTACTTAGTTACTACGCTTCCATACGTTTCTAAGTTATCAAGCTTCTAAAATCGATTTCCATTGATATTGCTTTTCATCATACGAAAGATTTATCAAAACCGAAGTTTTAATCCGCTGCACTAATTCACCCCCCCCCCTCTTAGTGCTGCTCCGATCCTAACAACTATTGTTTAATGAGGATTACGATAAGCTCTACGGTTAGAACTTATCGGGTTATGCTTGAATCCAATGGGATGGAATTCAAGTGTTTTTATCTTCTTATAATATGGCATATAGATAAGGGGGAGTTATGTTTAACTCCATCATCAATTGATTGTCATCATAAAAAAGGGGGAGATTGTTGAATCTCGGATTTTGATGATATAATCAATTGGTGGGTTAATTGATCTAATCCGTATTATTGAGTTAAGTGTACAGGAATAACTATGATAACCAGAAAACATAAAGCAAGGATACCGGAGTCAAGTTCGATGGACGTTTAAGAGTCCGAAGAATCATCGGAGATGCTGCCGAAACCAACCGAGAAAAAATCGGGAACCTGTCGGAATTTTCGGAAGTTCGCCGAAGAGATTGTCGGAGGTTCACGGAGATCACAGAGAAGGCTCGGCTACTCGTTAAAGTCATCACAAGTTCGGGAGCTTGATGGGAGTCCGTCGGAAAGCTCGCCGGAACAAAACTCGACGTTCGTAGTTGAAAACTTGCTTAGGATGTGTTTTGTTATGTAATTCACTTATAATTAGGATTAGGATTAAGAGATAATCTTATATCCTGGTTAGGGGCCAACTGGGCCCAAAGTCAGATTTGGTTTGGGCTAAAATTAAGCCAAACCAGTGAACCGGAGAGCCAGGCGGTGGCACCACCCAGCACCCGAGAGCTGGGCGGTGACACCTCCTGGGCTGGGCGGTTGCACCGTCCAGCACCCGAGCGCTGGGCGGTGGCACCGCTTGGCTGGGCGGTGGCACTGCCAGCATCGGGAACATAAGAGAATTGAAATTTTTTGGAGCCCAAATTTGAATCCTCTTGAGGCCTATAAATACCCCTTAAGTCTCAGCTGAGAACACAACTCTTTGAGCAACAAGTGATTAAGAGAAAAGTCTTAGAAGAGTCTTTGCCTTTCTTGTTTTCAATTTGCTAGAGAGTTCTCCTCCTTCTTTCTTGTTGAAAATTTGTAAGAGGTTGAACTGCTTATAAAAGGTTGTAAGAGGGGTATTTGCCCTTCCATTTCAAGAGATTTGCTAGTGGAAGGTGGGAGCCTCTTCGAAGAGGGGCCTCGCAAGTGGATATAGGTCATTTGACCGAACCACTCTAAAATTGGCGTGATCTCTGGTTTGCATTTCGTTATTGTTATTTACATTACTACAAACCTTTGCTATGCAACTTTAAGAATACGCTTTCAAGTTAAGCTTTTCAAGTTCCGTTCTTATCGTACGAAAAGATTTGTCGAAACCAACGTTTTAATCCGCTGCACTAATTCACCCCCCCCTCTTAGTGCCGCTCCGATCCTAACATGCATTATGTTAAAATATCAAGAACTTACATCGTAATTTTACATGTTGATATCTTACCATATGATGAATTGCTACGATTGCTATCTTTCACATTTGAAATGTAAAACTTGAAAATGGATGTCAAGCCTTGACATCATTTTTAGAGAGATATATCATAATAGGAATCATGATGGGAGTATTGATAAGGTTAAACGATCTTAACTTATCAATATGTCTCTTGAATTCAAAAGCTTTGAATTCAAGAATGACTTATCTCAAGTATGGCATATATTGAGATAGGGGGAGCTAAGGTTAACTCCGTTATCAATTGATTGTCATCATAAAAAAGGGGGAGATTGTTGAATCTCGAATTTTGATGATGAAGTCAATTGTCATTTGTTATCTCATCCATATATTGAGATAAGTATGTACGATTAACTATGATGGAAGTAAGACATGCAGTAGGAGTTACACTGGAGTCGAGACCATGATCACGTTGGAGGTTCGAGAGTTCGACAGAAGTCGGAACATTCATCGGAGGTTCTACAAGAACAAATCCGAGAAGTCCAGGAGCTTACCAAATAAGCTCATCGGAACTCACCAAGTGGATCGTCGCAAGTCCAGGAGTTTGCCGGAAGTCCGTCGGAGCATCGCCGAGGGTTTGTCGGATGTTCGCTGGAAGTTTGTTGGAAGCTCGCTAGAAGAAGCGTTGACACACCGGAGCAAGTTGCAGTATTAATGTCTTAAATATCGTAGTTAGCATGTAGATTAAGTTAGGAATGGGAGGTGATCCCATTAACTTAATTTGGGGGCAATTGGGCCCTTTACAAACCAAAATTGGGCCGAATGGATTAGCCCATTCGGACCCAGAATTCTTGGACGGCGGTGGCACCGCCTAGGAGCTCAATCTCCTAGGAATGCCAAACAGTGGTACCGCCCCCGTCAAGTGGTGGCATCGCCTAAGCTCGGTCTTCGAGTGAAGCTGAGCAGTGGTACCACCCTTGTCAAGCGGTTGTACTATCTGAACTCGGTCTCCAAGTAATGTCAGGTGGTAGTACCGCCAGGACCCCGGAAATCCGAGAGATAACATTTTTTAGCTCCAAATTCAAACCAGTTGGGGCCTATATAAACCCCACCCTTTTCTGCATGAAAGGGTACCGAAATCTTAATCTTATTCTGAGAATTTAAGAGCTCAAAAGTGTTATAAAAGGTCAAAAGTTCTTCTTCCTTTTTTCATCTAAGTTTTGATCGTTCAAGAGAGGAGCAAAAATCTGTAAGGGTTGTCTCCTGAGCCCGTCAAAAGGAGTAAAGTTGTAAAAAGGTGGTTAGCATTTTGCTTGCTAATGACTTGGTCAAAGATTTGCATTCAAAAGCAAGAGGGACAAAAATATGTTTTAAAGCTGATTTACGGAAAACCTTTGATTCAGTTAATAGGAAATTTATCTATAAGATGCTCCTCGATATGAACTTCCCACAGCAATGGGTTAATTGGATTCAATCTTGCTTGGAAACTCCAAAGATTTCGATACTCTTTAATGGCTCACCTATTGGTTTTTTTGGGAGCACGAATGGCATCCGACAAGGTGATCCACTCTCTCCGTATCTCTTTACTATTGCGATGGAAGGACTTAGATGTATGTTGGAACATGCAGTCTTAAATGGCAGCATTAAGGTACCCAATGCTGGCTCTATTCATATATCACATATAACATTTGCAGATGATTTACTTATCTTTCTCCTAAATGATCCAACTTCAGTAAAGAACCTGGCTACTATTATGAATGACTTTGGTATGGTTTCTGGACTTCAGTTAAATCATGCGAAAAGTAAAGTATATATGAGCCCTTACGTTGAGGATAAGGTCTTTATTGCACAAACTTTGGGGGTTAGTGAAGGAAGCCTGCCAGTTCCTTATTTGGGTCTCCCGCTCATATCCACAGGCATTCACAAAACCCACTGTCAGCCTATCCTGCAAAAAATAAAGAATAGAATTTCTTCTTGGAAAAATAGGCTTCTATCAAAAGCAGGACGACTCAAACTCATCCGTTCTGTATTGCACTCCTACTCTATATATTGGTGTAATGCATTTCTTTTGCCTGCTGGACTTCTCCAAGATATTGAACGGTTATTAATGAACTTCTTCTGGAATGGCACAAATGATAAGGCAATGCATATGGTAAATTGGGATAGCATTTGCAAACCGAAAGATGAAGGGGGGCTAAACTTGAGAAATACTAGAGATTGGAATCAAGCATGCCTGGTACAACAATTGTGGGATCTTTTGCAAAACAAATGTTCCTTATGGTCACAATGGGTTTCTGCTAGGTATCTTTCAAAGGAATCAATCTGGGAAATTTCAACAAGAACATACCACTCTGCAGCTTGGAAAGGAATTTTAAAGGCAAAGAATTGGCTAATCAAACACATTTCGTATGCAATCTCTTCTGGAACTAGTACTAATATGTGGTACGATCCTTGGGTGAATGGGAAGAGTATATTTCAATTATATGGCGACAGAATACGAAAAGATCTTGGGGCTCCCAAAGATTGGAAGGTTTCCTTTGTTCATTGCTAACGGTACTTGGTGTCTCCCTAATCCTATTTCTCCCGAAATGTTATCACTTTGGCCGACTATCATAGCTATTCCAATCAGGAACAACTCTTCAGATACACTTATTTGGCCTCATGACAATGGCAAATTTAGTGCCACATCCGCATGAAATCAAATTAGGCAAAGAAATAACAAGTGGGTCCCAAGCAGTTGGATATGGGATCGACCAGGATCACAAAGACACTCCTTATGTACATGGCAGGCTCTTCTCAATAAACTACCTACAATAGACAATATGAAAAGAAGAGGTATCTATCATGTTAACCGATGCTCCCTTTGTTTGCAACAAGAAGAAACTGTTGACCACCTCTATTTTGCTTGTGATTATACAAAATGGATATGGAAGGAGATTCTCCAGCGATTTGAACTCAATAGACTGCCGCAACCAAACTTGCACCAAGAACTAGGCGACCTTATGCAATGTTTCTCAAGAAAGGGGCCTCTTACACAACTGGCAAAGGTTACTTTCAGATGCGCTATTTGGCGGATGTGGAAGGAGAGATGTAATAGAATCTTTGAATGTCAACACACAAACAATGCTCAGCTCTTGAAAGAGATTATTAGAGACTCAAGATCCTGTATGGAGCATGATCTCAAAACCGAGCACTTCACCTGAAGAGAAAAAGATATTTTTATCAAATTTAATTTTGCTATTAGCTAAAGATCTTGGGAATGATGCCAAATAATGTACCCACAGGTAGTTATAGTCTACAGCATGTGTAGTCATAACTATCGCATTCGCACTCTATGAGTTACTTGGCTTTGTCTATGACTTGTATAGATAAAGCTAGTTGTAGAAACTTTACACATAATCAATTTACTTTTACTTACCAAAAAAAAAAAAAAGGTGGTTAGCCTTCGCTTATTGAAGAAAGGCCTCTAGTGGACGTCGGTGACCTCATCGGAGAAGGAAGCCAAAAGTGAATGTAGGTTACGATTGACCAAACCATTCTAAATCTCGATTTGCATTTACATTCTACTCTCTATCTTAACTGCAAACTATCTCCATTACTTTTCTTTAACTTCCTGAAATGGGTTTTCATCGAAAATATTTTTATCGTATGAACGTTATTTTAAATCGTCGAAAGTTTTTCGCTGCACTAATTCACCCACCTCCCCCCCACTTGATCCTAACAGTAACATATAAGCTAGCAAATTTTTTATCACTTTACAATATGCCTAATCACCAAATCATCATTAATTTTAAAGATGTGCAAGATTGTAAATTTTGTAAGTTTGCACTTTTGCTTTTTAAGAAAGGCAAGCTAGCAATTTTTGGTGATGTTCAGGATAGCAAGTGTTTTTTTTTCTTTTGAGAAGTGTAATTTTTTGCTTCCTTTGCAATGTTCAAGCTAGCAATTCTAACAAGTTTTACAACATGCAAGCTATCAAATTTTTACATCATTTTAGAAAATGTAAGCTAGCAATATTTGAGATGTTAAACAAAGTAACTTTTGCCTCTTGACTTACACAAGTTAGCAATCTTTGCTTCTCTTTTGAGATGAGCAAGCTAGCATGTTTTTACATCTTCTTGAATTATGTAAGCTAGAAAATCTTTCTCTTTTGAGATGTGAACACTATTAATCTTTCTCCCCCTTTGTCGTTGACAAAAAGAGGAGAATTTTTTTTTTTGGTAAGTAAAAGTAAATTGATTAAGTGTAAAGTTTCTACAAATAGTTTTATCTATACAAGTCATAGACAAAGCCAAGTAACTCATAGAGTGCGAATGCGATAGTTATGACAACATATGCTGTAGACTATAACTACCTGTGGGTACATTATTTGGCATCATTCCCAAGATCTTTAGCTAATAGCAAAATTAAATTTGATAAAAATATATTTTTCTCTTCGGGTGAAGTGCTCGGTTTTGAGATCATGCTCCATACAGGATCTTGAGTCTCTAATAATCTCTTTCAAGAGCTGAGCATTGTTTGTGTGTTGACATTCAAAGATTCTATTACATCTCTCCTTCCACATCCACCAAATAGCGCATCTGAAAGTAACCTTTGCCAGTTGTGTAAGAGGCCCTTTTCTTGAGAAACATTGCATAAGGTCGCCTAGTTCTTGGTGCAAGTTTGGTTGCGGCAGTCTATTGAGTTCAAATCGCTGGACAATCTCCTTCCATATCAATTTTGTATAATCACAAGCAAAATAAAGGTGGTCAACAGTTTCTTCTTGTTGCAAACAAAGGGAGCATCGGTTAATATGATAGATACCTCTTCTTTTCATATTGTCTATGGTAGGTAGTTTATTGAGAAGGGCCTGCCATGTACATAAGGAGTGTCTTTGTGATCCCGATCGATCCCATGTCCAACTGCTTGGGACCCACTTGTTATTTTTTTGCCTAATTTGATTCCATGCGGATGTGGCACTAAATTTGCCATTGTTATGAGGCCAAATAAGTGTATCTGAAGAGTTGTTCCTGATTGGAATAGCTATGATAGTCGACCAAAGTGATAACATTTCGGGAGAAATAGGATTAGGGAGAGACACCAAGTACCGTTAGCAATGAACTCGGAAACCTTCCAATCTTTGGGAGCCCCAAGATCTTTTCGTATTCTGTCGCCATATAATTGAAATATACTCTTCCCATTCACCCAAGGATCGTACCGCATATTAGTACTAGTTCCAGAAGAGATTGCATACGAAATGTGTTTGATTAGCCAATTCCTTGCCTTTAAAATAGTGTAATTCTATCATACAAAAAGAGGAGAATAGTAAAACAATAGTGCAATTCATTTCCCTTTATATCAATTTTTAAACTATGACAAAGATAAAGTTTCATTCTTATTGTAATATGCCATAATTGAGATAAATCTTGAATTCAAGTCAAAACAATTTTAATCATGATTCACATCATATGTAATACATCATGTACATTATCATAAGTTTTGCATTCATAATTCCAAATCATAAATATTTCACATCATGATGGAATCAATTTGCCAAATTGCATTACATCCTACCGTGCATGATCATAACTTCTCATTTGTATGTATCAACATAATATCATGGATAATTTTATATTATCACATGAAGGATAACAAGAAAAATTTGGTGATGAGATATATTTCATGAATACAAGGAATTATAAAAATCATATCATGAAACATAAGATCATGTGAATACCAAAAGACATTATTCATATAGTAAATCCCTCTTTAAATAATATATTAAGAAAAAATCATAAGAGTACAGAGAAGAGATCTTGATTAAAAATCTCAAGTAATTCCAAGAAATCAAGATCATGATTTGACTAAAACTCATTCAAATTCAAATTATCAAAATTATTTTCAAGAGATTCATAAAATAACATAAATAGATTCACCGATCTCCCTTTTTGAAAAATTGATAAAGTAGGGGCAAAAATTGATAAAGTAGGGATTGAGAAATTCTTTAAGAAAAATGTTTTCCTTCCTTTTTTTTGTTTGATTTATTTCACACAAGCATGCCCAAGTTTTTTATGCCAAGTCAGAGCATGTATCATTGTTTAAGATCGAAAAATAAATTTCATCATCATGACAAAAAATATAACATATATTTTTTTTATAAGTAAAAATAAATTGATTTTATGTAAAATTTCTACAAATAGCTTTGTCTATACAAGTTATAGACGAAGCTAGGTAACTCGTAGAGTACTCATGCGGTAGTTATGACTACACATGCTGTAGACTATAACTCATAACTATGACCAACAAATAAAATATAAAGTCCAGATATGCCAAGATTTCCTGTGGGTGCAGCTTTTAATATCATGCCCAAGATCTTTAGCTAATAGCAAAATTGAATTTGATAAAAATTTCTTTTTCTCTTCGTGTAAAGTGCTCCATTTTGATATCGTTCTTCATACATGATCTTGAATCTCTAATAATCTCTGTCAAGAGCTGAACATTGTTTGTGTGTTGACACTCAAAGATTCTGTTACATCTTTCCTTCCACATCCACTAAATAACGCATTTGAATATAACTTTTGCCAATTATGTAAGAGGCCCTTTTTTAAAAAAACATTGCATGAGGTCACCTAATTCTTGATGCAAGTTTGGTTGCAGCATTCTATTGAGTTAATATCGCTGGAGATTCTCCTTCCATATCTATTTAGTATAGTCACAAGCAAAGTAGAGATGGTCAACAGTTTCTTCTTGTTGCATCCAAAGGGAGCATCAGTTAACATGATGGATACCTCTTCTTTTTATATTGTCTATTGTAGGTAATTTATTCAGAAGAGCCTGTCATGTACATAAGGAATGTCTCTATGATCCCGATTGATCCCATGTCCAACTGCTTGGGAGCCACTTGTTATTTCTTTGCCTAATTTGATTCCATGCGGATGTGACACTAAATTTGCCATTGTCATGAAGCCAAATAAGTATATCTGAAGAGTTGTTTGTTAGGACTCTAGCTTGGAGAGTCCTAATTGAGAGGGACATTCATGTAAAACCTACCTAAGCCAACCTGTTAGGACTCTAGCTAGGAGAGTCCTAATTGAGAGGGACATTCATGTAGGAGGTTTTTTCTTAAAGAAGAATTAGGAGTTGTAAGGGAATAGGAGTCTTAAGTAGGAGTCCTATTATGAGTTGATTAGAAGTAAGAGTCTTAAGTAGGAGTCCTATTAGGAGTTAGGGTTTAGAAGCCCTATAAATAGCCATGTATTCCTTCTCTTTTCTTAAGCAATAGATGAATCTTTTCTGCAGCCTTTGAGCAACAACTTGGAGGGGGGAACCCCTATAGAGTTCCAAGGAGGCCGATCCCCTAAAGAGATCAACCCCAAGTTTAGAATCTGCAAGGGTTCTAACATTGTTCCTGATTGGAATAGCTGTGATAGTCGGCCAAAGTGATAATATTTCAGGAGAAATAGGAGTAGGGAGACACTAGGTACCATTAGCAGTGAGGGGGGGTGAATTAGTGTAGCGAATAAAAGTTATCGATTTCGAAAAATATTCGTTCGTTGAAAATCGATCGGAAAGATGTTAACTTAAAGACACATTCGTAAGCGTATAATGAGGAAGTAGAGCAGTAAGCAAGTAAAATGATTTGCAGCCAAGGTAAAGAGTAAAGTAAAAGGCAGCAAATTGATTTTATAGTGGTTTGGTCATTGTGACCTACATCCACTTTCGATTCCTCTTCACTCGAGGCCACCGGCTTCCATTACTGATCTTCCTTCAATGGGCGAAAACCAACTATCCTTTTACACCTCTCTTCTCCTTTTTATAGGTTTAGGAGACAACCTTGTTGATGTTGAATATTATATTTTGATGATGAAACCAATTGATAATTATGTTTATATTTTAATCTACGTTTTGAGTGACGCAGGATGCTTCAATTAGGATGAGACAATTAAAGCAGAAAAAATTATGTTGGGCCGGAGGAACATGTTAGAAGATTGGATGTCAAGCCAGTGGATCGGTCGACGTATCGACAGAAGGCCTCAGGCCGTGGACTCGAGCATCAGGCCAATAAGAGCGAGTATTGTGCCAAGGATATCGGAGTTCCAGAGTCAACTGGCCGATTAAGCAATAGGCCATAGGAGAGGACGATGCGTCGAAGAATCGGACGAAGTGTCGAGGGACTAATGACATACTGGACAACTTAGTTAATTGCTTAGGATTAATTGTCTCGATCGAAGTTTTGTTTTACTTGTACAAGATTAACTATGATAGAAGTATGACATGCAGTAGGAGTTACGCCGAAGTCAAGACTATGATCACGTTGGGAGTTCAAGAGTTCGACAGAAGTCCGAACGGTCATCGGAGGTTCTACGGGAACAAATCTGAAAAGTCAAGGAGCTTGCCAAAGAAGCTCGTTGGAACTCGCCAAGTGGATCGTCGCAAGTCCAGGAGTTTGCCGGAAGTCCACCGTGTAATATCCCTCACTTTTGAAAATTATTAATAAAGATTTATTTTTAAATCGGAGGACCTATATGTAAATATAAAAATTTCAAGGACTAAACTATTAAGTTACAAAAAAAACAAAAGACCAAAAATTTCGGTTTTATCCCACCGTCCCCAACGGTCTCTATTTCTCGAGAAACAGAGAGAGGAGCTATGGGGCGTGGGGAGGAGAAGAGAAGTAGAGGGAGAAGAGAAGAAAAGAAGAAGAAGAGGGAAAAGAAGAGAGGAAGAAGATGGAGAAGAGATGAAAAGAAGAAGAAGAAGAGAGGGAAGAGGGAGAGGAAAAAGAGATAGCTGCAGTAGCTAGGGCTGCAGCACCTCTGTTTCGTGTAGGAGGAAACAGAGGAGCTCATGTGTGGGGCGTCGGGGAGGAGAAGGGAAGAAGAGGAGAAGAAGAGAAGCAGAAGAAGAAGATGAAGAAAAGAGGAGGTGGTTGCGGCAAGGGCTGCAGCGAGGAGGTGTGGGGCGTTGGGGAGGAGAAAGGAAGAAGAGGAGAAGAAGAAAAGAAGAAGAAGAGGGAAAAGAAGAGTGGAGGAAGAAGAGGGAAAAGAGTAGAAGAAGAAGTAAAAGAGAGGGAAGTGGGAGAGGAGCGAGAAATGGCAGCAGCTAGGGCTGCAACACCTATGTTTCCTGCAGGCAGAAACAGAGGAGAGGAGGTGTGGGGCATTGGGGAGGAGAAGAAGAAAAAGAGGAAAAAGAAGAAGAGAAAAAGAAAAAAAAAAAGAAGGATGGCTGCGGCATGGGCTGCAATGAGAAGGTGTGGGGTGTCGGGTAGGAGAAGGGAAGAAGAGGAGAAGAAGAAGGAGAAGAAGAAGAAGAGGAAGGGAAGAGGTAGAAGCGGGTGAAGAGACGGCACCTCTGTTTCCTGCAGCAGGAAACAGAGGAGAGGAGGTGCTGTTCGTCGGGGAGAAGAAGGGGAGGAAGGAGAAGAAGAGAAGAAGAAGAAAGGAAGGAGAAGGGAAAGAAGTAGCTGCAGCTGCGGGTGTGGCAGCTGCAGCTGTGGCAGGGAAAGAGGAAGAGGAAGGAAGAAGGGAAGGAGAGGAAGAAGAGAAGGGGAAGAAGGGGCTGCGGCTGCGGCGATGGCAGCTGCAGTTGGAAGAGAAGAAGGAGAGGAAGATGAGCAGGGGAGGAAGAAGAGGCTGCGGCCGTGGCTGAGGCTGCGACTGCAGCAGTGCAGCTGGGAAAGAAGAGAAGAAAAGGAAGAAGAAGAGAAAGGAAAAGGGAAGAAGAGAGGAAGAGGAGAAGGGGAGGCAGCTGCGGTAGTGGCAGCTGCAGCTAGAAGAGAAGGAGAGGAAACAGAGCAGGGAGGAAGAAGAGGCTGTGGCTGTGGTGGCTGCGACTGCGGCTGTGGTAATTGCAGCAGCGATGGTGGCTGCAGCAGCTGCTTTTGGGAAAGAGAAAGAAAGGAAAGGGAAAAAAAAAGGAGCTGTGGCCATGATTGCGACTGCAGTAGTGGCGGTTGCGTCTGCGGCAGCTGTGTTTGGGAAAGAAAAAGTAGGAACGAGAGAAGAGAGGAAGGAAGTAGTGCAATGGAAGGGGCTGCGGTTGTGACAGCAGCTGCGGTCGTGGCTACAACTGTGGTAGTGGTAGCGGCGATGGCTGCGACAGCTGCATTTGAAAAAGAAAATGAAGGAATGAGAGTAAGAGAGCAGGTGACTATACCTCTATGTTCTGCATGAGCTACAGTTGTGGAGGAAAAAGAGAAGACATATGTAGAAAATGAAACAGGGAGAGGACATGGAGGAAAAGTAGAAGGATTTGGGCTGGCACTTTCTTTGGTTCTTCGGATCAAAATATTTGAAAAGCAAGTGTTCCGATCCTTCCTATGCAAGCTTTCTAATATTTCCTATTGTAAGTGTCCTGATCTTTCCTTACTATAATTTTATCTCTACATTTGTTTTGAATATGAGGAACTTTGAATTGTTCTAGCCTTGCATTTGATATATCTCATGTTTAGACGTAACGATTTGAATCTGTGCAACTTCTGAGATTCTGACCTTTCTACCTTTTTATAGTTATAACTTCATCTATGGACCTCTGATTTGGAAAAAACTTATTTAATCAGAATATAGACTCATAAATCTTTCGTTTGATAACTTATTTTAAGAATTCAGAGTAATTTTCCCACCCAAACTTCTGTTTCAAATGAGCCTATAGATTCTGCAAAATAAGGATCATAATTTCTGACCTTTTGATACCGAGCTACCTATGAGTTGATGTTGGTAACTCCGATTTGTTCAAAACTGATTTCATTAGAATCTAGACTCGTAGATCTTTCTTTTGATATATGGATTGAAAGATTTGGAGTCCAAGCACCTACCCAGTTATCTGTTGAATCTGACTTTTTGAATTCTGCCAAACAAAGATTTTGTTCTCCGACCCTTGTTTACCAAATTATTTGTAACTCTCTGTTGGACAGTTCAATTCATATGAAGCTTATTTTATCGGAAAGTAGATTGAAATATCTTTCCAATGAAATATTTCTGAGTAAGCTTGTTCAATGTGCCTCTTGAATTCTGCCAGAAATCGAACTTTGGTCGATTTCGCATATTCTGGTTTCATTCCTTTGGAAATTGATATCTTTTAGCTTTCTTATTCAATTGAGCTTTATATTACCGCTTTAAATTCTTGTATGCTCTTGTCATTAAAATTATTTACATTCTTGAAAACTATTGTGTACTGTTTATGCTATATCGTATTGACTCATATAGGAACATATATATCCCATTGTTTCGCATTTGTTTTCGATGTGTGCCTATTCCAGTTTCATTCCTTTGGACATTGAATTCATCTAATATTCTTATTTAAATTAAGCTAAATATAATTGCTTGGAATCCATGTGTACTCTGGCTTTCATTTCCATTCAAATCTGAATACATTTGTGAAAGATTATTGCTTACATCGTATTGAATCGTAAAGGCACATGTGCGTTTTGTTGTTCTGCGTATGCTTCCAATATATGCTATTTATTGTTCATACTGCCCTTTTGTACTCTGGTGTTATGGGATAATATGAACCTTTGCTAGAAATGGTAAAGGGAGTTATGCATAGAGCCTGCGATGCTCTGCCGGCCCCCTTTGACTTCACCTAGATGTTTCTTAAGAGAAGTCCTATTAGGAGTTGGTTAGAAGTAGGAGTCTTAAGTAGGAGCCATATTAGGAGTTAGGGTTTAGAAACCCTATAAATAGCCATGTATTCCTCATCTTTTGATAAACAATAGATGAATCTTTTTTGCAGCCTTTGAGCAGCAACTTGGAGGGAGGAACCCCTATAGAGTTCCAAGGAGGTCGATCCCCTAAAGAGATCAACCCCAAGTTTAGAATTTGCAAGGGTTCTAACACCTAGTATCAGAGCAGCATTCTTGGCGTCGCGTTGTCCTTCTACAGCCATCCATCATCCCTCCACAACCATCCAAAGCAATTCCCACAATAACTCTATTTTGGTCCTTCAACCACGGATCAAAATGCTTAAGTGGGAGTTAACGTAGTATCCTTATAAGCTACGTCCTCGTCAAGGCCCGACATAACTCAGATCAAACCCTAGCATAGTGCATGTGAGGATTAACTCAGTGGTGGCTCCACGCTGTAATGAGTTCTCTGACTCCATCTATGGGTAAGCCCTTTCCTACTCGAGCCCTCTCACCCTGCCCAAATGCTAAGTCGGCTCTAATACCAACTGTCACGACCCGAGTCTGATGAGCCAACTGGCCAATAACTCCATTTTGGTCCTTCAACCACAGACTAAAATGCTTAAGCGAGAGTTAACGTAGTACACTCATCAGGCCCTTATAAGCTAATCATACACATTGCCCACTTCCGATGTGGGACTAATGGGATGTTACAATATCCCCAACTCAATTAGCTTGACGTCCTCGTCAAGGCCCGACATATCCCAGATCGAATCTTAGCATAGTGCATGTAAGGATTAACTCAGTGGTGGCTCCACGCCATGATGAGTTCTCGACTCCATCAACGGGTAGCCCTTTCCTACTCGAGCCCTCTCACCCTACCCAAATGCTAGGTCGGCTCTGATACCAAATGTCACGACCCAAATCTAATGAGCCAACTGGCCAATAACTCCATTTTGGTCCTTTAACCACGGGCCAAAATGCTTAAGCGGGAGTTAATGTAGTATACTCATCAGACCCTTATAAGCTAATCATACACATTGCCCACTTCCGATGTGGGACTAATGGGATGTTACATTTTTCCCCGGTCTAACATGATTTTTTCTGCTTTAATTGTCTCATCCTGATTGAAGCATCCTACATCACTCAAAACGTAAATTAAAACATAAATACTTATCAATTGGTTTCATCATCAAAATCTGAGATTCAACAAGTACCGCCCAGTAATGGCGGTGGTATCACTAGTACCACGAAATCCGATGATATGACACTGTTTTTGCTCCAATTTTGAAGCCATTGGGGCCTATAAATATCCTACCCTTTTTTGCATGAAAGGGCATGAGAGTGTTAACATAATCTTGAATTCTTAGGGTGTTAAAATGTTGTAAAAGTGTAAGAGTCCTCCTCCTCCCTTTCTAAGAGTTGAGATCATTCAAGAGAGGTATGAGGCTTGTAAGGGTTATCTCCTAAACCCGTGAAAAGGAGAAAGCATTGTAAAGAGGTGGTTGGTCTTCACCTATTGAAGGAAAACCATTATTTGACGCCGATGACCTCGACGGAGGAGAAATCAGAAGTTGATGTAGGTTACATCGATCGAACCACTATAAATTCTGGTGTGTTCTTTCCTTACTACAAATTCTCTTTACTCATTCAACTTTACTACATTGAAAACTACCTAACCTTTTATTCTCTACTTATTCAAAGTGAAACAAATGATTTGAGTCGAAACCAATTTTATCGTACGAAGTCTTTGGAATCGACGTAATTTTTCCGATGCACTAATTCACACCCCCCCCCTCTTAATGTCACTCTTGATCCTAACAATTGGTGTCAGAGCAAAGTCGCTCTCATTTGATTTAAAACCTAAGAGATATGGCATTTATCGATAACCAAGAGGGTCATTCAATTACACATTCATCCATGTTCAATGGAACGGATTACACATATTAGAAGACTAGAATGAGGATTTTTTTAATTTCAATGGATTTTGAATTATAGAATCTTGTAGAAAATGGCTTTTAAAAATCTTCTCTTCCAATGAGTGATTGGAATGAGGTGGAGAAGAAGACTTTCACTTTAAATGACAAGGTTATGAATGACTTGTTTTGCGCTTTCGATAAAAATGAGTTCAATCGAGTATCTATTTGTGAAACGACATTTGATATTTGGCACATACTCAAAATCACTCATGAAGGCACTAGTAGAGTTAAGGAGTCAAAGATAAATATTTTAGTTCATACTTATAAATTGTTTCAGATGAAGCTAAGCAAGACTATTATCGACATATACACTCGTTTTACGGATATCATCAATAGTTTAAAAGATTTTGACAAATATTTTTTAAACTTTGAACTTGTTAATAAAATCTTGAGATCCCTTCCAAAGATTTGGGACCCTAAAATAATGGTCATTCAAGAGGCCAAGAATTTAAACAACTTTCCTCTCAAAGAGCTTATTGGGTCACTAATGACCTATGAGATGACTTGCAATGCTCATGAAGAGCTTAAGAGCAATCTTCTAAAGAACAGGAAGGATATGGCACTAAGAACTCAAGAAGACCACTTGAAAAAAAATTCAAGTGATGAGGACTACGATGATGACTTGGCACTCTTGACAAGAAAATTCAAAAAGTTTATAAAAAAGAATAAATTTAAAAATAACTCTAAAAATAAATTTGAATCCAAGAAAAATCAAGTTATATGCTATGAATGTAAGAATCTGGGACATTTCAAAAGTGAATGTCCCCATGCAAAGAAGAAGCAACCAAAGAAGAAGGCTCTTAAAGCAACTTAGGATAATTTAAGTGCATCCGAAGAAGAGGAGTTAACCAACATCGAGCAAGTTGCTCACTATGCACTAATGGCTATCGAAGATGAGGTAAGAAGTTCATTGGATGCAAATTTATCTTTTGATGAACTACTAAGTGTTTTTCATGATTTCTTTGATGAATGTAAATTAGTTAGTAAAAAATATAAATTGTTGAAAAAGGAGCATGCTTCTCTTGTTAGTGATTTTGGTAGACTAAAAATTGAGCATGATGATAATTTAGCTCCTTGCACGAAATGTGATGAATTAGAAATGCTTAAAAAGGAAAATTTAATACTCAAATAAACCTTAGAAAAAGTTTGAAGTTGGTAGCAAGTCCTTGAACATGATCCTTGCCAATAAGGGCCACATTTATAAAAGAGGCGGAATCGGATTTGTGAGTAGCACTCACAAAAATCTAGCCACCTTTATTAAAGGCCCTACCTTGCATGAATCACCCCACACCAAATGTAACTTTTGTTATAAACTTGGACATATTGCCTATAAATGTCCACTTAAGAGATATAGTCCACATAAATTGATTTGGATTTCTAAAGAAACTATAAAGAACTCCATACAAAATGATAAGTTAAGTAGATTAATTTTTTAGGTACCCAAGGTCAAATGGCTACCTAAAAATCACCCTTTTTTATAGAAATATTTACCATCATAAGCTAGGAGCAAGATATGGTACCTTGATAGTGGATGATCAAGGCATATGACCGGAGATCTATCTCAATTCTCTAAGCTCACTAGCCTAGACGAAGGGTATGTCACCTTCGGAGACAACAACAAGGGTAAAATCATTGGCAAAGGAATCATAGGTAACAAATCCAATTTTTTATTGAAGATGTATTGTTGGTTGATAGCTTAAAGCATGATCTTTTGAGCCTTAGTCAATTGTGTGATAAAGGATACATCATTAGATTTGAATCCAATAATTACATTATTGAAATACCATACAAAAACACATCTATAATTGCCCTAAAATAAAATAAAGTATATACTATCAACATTGATGATCTTTGTAATGAAATATGTTTTTCAGTTTTGAATGATGATGCTTGGCTTTGGCATAGGAGATTAGTCATGCTAGCATGAAACTAATCTCTCAAATCTCATTTTAAGAATATGCAAGAGGTATTCCTCACATTAAGTTTGTTAAAGAAAATGTGTGTGATGCATGTCAATTAGGAAAAAAATAAAATCTAGTTTCAAACCAAAGAATTAAATAAGCACCTCTAGACCATTACAATTGATCCATATGGATTTGTTTGGCCCAATTGATACATCAAGCCTAGGAGGTAGTAAATACGCATTTGTAATTGTGGACGATTATAGTAGATACACTTGGACATACTTCTTGGCACACAAAAGTGATTTCTTTTGGTATTTTTCAAAATTTTGTAAACTTGTTTAAAATGAGAAAGGCTTTATGATTTCATCAATTCAGAATGATTAAGGTAGCGAATTTTAAAACTGTGATTTTTAAAATTTTTGTGAATCTAATGGACACAACCATAATTTTTCTACTCCAAGAAATCCTTAACAAAATGGAGTAGTACAAAGAAAAAATAGAAACTTACAAGAAATAGCAAGAATCATGTTGAACGAACATAGCCTAACCAAATATTTTTGGGTCGAAGCTGTTAATATGACATGCTATTTCATGAATAAGGTTCTAGTAAGACCATTACTTTCCAAAACTCCTTATGAATTGTGGAACAATAAATAACCCAACGTTTTATATTTTAAAATTTTTGGTTATAAATGTTTTATCTTGAATGAAAAAGATGCCTTAGGAAAGTTTGATGCAAAATCTGATCAAGGGATTTTTCTTAACTATTCTTCTATTTCTAAAGTATTTTATATTTTTAATAAAAGAACTTTAGTTATAGAAAAATCTATTCATATTATCTTTAATGAAGTTTTCGAATTTAAGAAAAATAAGTTTGATGATGATCTTAATTTTGATGCTTTGAATTGAAATTAACATTCTCCTTCAACTAACAACTTGAATGCATCTTCTTCTGAAATATCCTTACCCAAGGAAGTTTGCAATTGCTCCTCCTAAAGAGCTAATCATAGGAGACACATCAAAAGAGGTTCAAACTCATTCTTCTCTTAAAAATTTTTATGCCAACGTCGCTTTTCTTTCTCAAATTGAACCTAAATGCATTTACGAGGCCTTGAAAGATGATTCATGGGTTATCGTAATGTAAAAAGAGTTGAATCAATTTGAGAGAAATGAGGTATGAAAGCTTATTCCGAGGCTAAACGACCATTTAGTTATTGGTACTAAATGGGTCTTCAGAAACAAGCAAGATGAATTTGGTATCGTGGTTAGAAATAAGGCTAGATTAGTAGCTAAGGGTTTCAACTAAGAAGAATGTATCGATTATGAAGAAACCTTCGCTCTTGTGGCATGATTAGAAGCCATAAGGATGCTCCTTGCCTATGCTAGTTGTAATAATTTTAAGTTATTTCAAATGAATGTCAAAAGTACTTTTCTTAATAGTTTTATTTCTGAAGAAGTTTATGTTGAATAACTTCCTGGATTTGAGAATAATAATCTTCATAATCATGTATTTAAATTGACTAAAACTCTCTATGAATTGAAATGAGCCCCAAGGGCTTGGTATGAGAGACTTAACTCATTTCTTATCCAAAATAATTTCTCTAAAGGCAAGGTCGATACTACATTATTTATTAAAAATTTTAAAAATAATTTTTTTATTGTTCAAATTTATATTGATGATATTATTTTTGGTTCTATAAATGAATCTCTATATGAATCATTTGCCAAAAGTATGAGCCAAGAGTTTGAAATGAGCTTAATTTGTGAACTAACTTTCTTTTTAGGCTTATAAATCAAACAACTTAGTAATGATATTTTTCTTAGTCAAACAAAATATGCATTAGACTTGCTAAAACGGTTTAAAATAGATAGTTCAAAGGCTATCAATGCACCTATGAGTACCTCTACTAAATTAGACATTGACGAAAGTGGAGAAAGATTTGATCAAAAAGCTTATAAGGGTATGATAGGTAGTTTATTATACCTCACCGCCACTAGACTAGACATCATGTTTAGCATAGGGCTTTGTGCAAGGTTTCAATCTAATCCTAAACTATCTCATCTTAAAGCAGTTAAAAGAATTCTTACATATCTTAAAGGAACCACTAATCTAGGATTATGGTATCCAAAATCTAAAAACTTTGAATTAATTACTTATGCTGATGCGGATTTTGCTGGATGTAGATTAATTAGATAGAAAAAGCACATCCGGAACATGTCAACTCTTAGGTCATGCTCTTGTCTCTTGGTCTTCCAAGAAACAAAACTCGGTTTCACTATCTACGACCGAAGTCGAATATATAGCGACGAGTGTATGTTGTGCACAAGTTGTATAGATGAAAAATATATTAGAGGATTATAAGATTCACTTTAAGAACATTCCTATAAAATGTGATAACACGAGTGCATTATATTTAACGAAAAATCCTATTCAATACACTAGAACTAAACATATTGACATTAGGCATCACTTTATACAAGATCATGTTAATAACCATGATGTAATTTTAGAATTCATTGATACAAAACATCAATTGGCCGATATCTTTACAAAATCTTTAAATGAAGAATAATTTGATTTTTTTAGAAGGGAGTTAGGGAAGTTAAATTATCCGAATGCATGAGTTTGTTGTATTTCTTTTTCAAACTATCTTTCTCTTAATGTATTTCATGAATGATGAACTTTATGTAAACCAAGAATGTTCATCATGCAAGGTGAACTTTCTGTATCCGAGGAAATCTACAAGATCTAGGGCGACCACTGTAGCGGTGATGACACTGTAGCGGCGGCCAGATCTAGGGCGCCCACTGTAGCGGCGACGACACTGTAGCGGCGACCAGATCTAGGGCGACCACTGTAGCGGCGAAGACACTGTAGCGGCGACCAGATCTAGGGCGACCACTGTAGCGGCAGCTAGATCTCCCTAGGGTGATCTGACTCCTGCAGCGTCGGCTTTCTCCTACAGGCGACGGGCGACGACACTGTAGCGGCGATCTGATTTCCTGCAGCGTCGGCTGTCTCCCAAGGGCGACGGTACTGTAGCGGCGGCGACGACACTGTAGCAGCGACGATACTGTAGCGGCGACGAGATCTCCCTAGGGCAATCTAACTCCTGCAGCGTTACTATAGCGGCGACCAGATCTTCCTAGGGAGACGGTACTGTATCGGCGATCTGATATACTGCGACGGTGGCTTTTCCCTATGGAGACGATTCTATAGCCATGACCAGAAGAGGGATCAAACATGGCAGCGACGGCCTCCAGGGCTGGCGACGGTGGCGGGAGGGTTGATACGATGGTAAGACTCCCTACCGTTACCCCTCAATTGGCTCCTCCTCCATATTCTCTCCAGAGAGAAACTCCTTCGACGAAACAGCATCGAAGTAGGTCGCGCTCTAGATCGCGGCAGCCTGCCCTCATTTCCAGTGACCCTAGGCCTTGGACTAGCCTCTTCAATGCTCTGGTTGGAAGTCCGGATCTAAGCTTGGAATTCTTTACTCCAGAAGTTCAGGTTGATAAGAAGATTGCTGTATACGAGACTGCTGATTCAGCAGAGCTTATTGAGACATGGTCTATGGCGATTGTTGGCTATGTGGTAGGTCTCAAAACATCTTATTTCTCACTATCCTCATTTATCAAAACTCGATGGGGAATATCGTCATTTGATCTTCATATGCTGGAGAACGGATTCTTTGTTTGCAAGCTATACTCTGAAGAAGATTTACAACGGGTCCTCGAAGGATTCTGGACTATTCGCGGCCATCCAATGATTCTACGACGCTGGTCTCCTGATGTCCGTTTGGAGTTAGATAGCCTACAGTCTATTCCATTATGGGTATCCTTTCAAGGTCTTCCTCTACATCTTTGGAGTCGCCGTTTTATTGCAAAGTTATGCAGCACTCTGGGACAGCCACTCTACATCGACAAAGCACTAGCTGCTCAGACGAGATTAGCATTTGCACGAGCATGTGTACTGGTTTCTTCCGACGAAGATCTTCCAAATGAGGTTTTCTATCGTGATCTTGACGGGAACACTCGGAAGGTACATGTCTCATATTCCTGGAAGCCATAACGATGTCAGCATTGCTTATCTTTTGGTCATGCAAATGGAGCTTGTCAGCAAACTCCAAAACAAATCACAAAGATCTATCGACCACGTCAAGCACCTCAGCAACAAAGCGAGTCTTCTCTAATGGAAGTAGCACCGATGGTGGCGAAGACTATTGAGCATTCCGACTCGCAAGGACAGCACCGCGGACAGAAGGACAAATCCAAAACTATATCTCTTCCTATAATGTCGGAGCCTTCCACAATAGAGGTTTCCCTTGGTACTAGTGGACAGGAGAAACATAAGCGAGGAACTTCATCTCTTTCAATATCATTGGATCCGTCCACAATAACTCAAGAAACTCAGGCCCAAACAAATCTCGCCAGCAAGGATATTCTTCCTCAACAAACTCAGGCCACAACAAACATCGCCAACAAGGATATTCTGTCTCAACAAACTCATGCCCCAACAAACCTCTCTAGCTAGGCTACTCCAACAAGTACTATCCAGGATATTGTGCTGCAACAATCTTATCGTGCTTCAACAAACCCTGCCAATCAAGACCACATGATTCAAGGTATTTTAAAGTTTAAAAATCTGCAAGCTGTAGATGAAGTGGATAAATATAGGAATAAAGCCATAAAAGGTAAGGATATTATGCGGGAGGAAAATACAAAACCGAAGGATAAGAAAAAGGATGGTACAGTCCATCCAAAGTCGTAGGATGAATACCTTACCACCTTTTCATTTCTTTATTACTGATAAAGATAACATGTTGGAATGTTCGCGGACTTAATAAGCCGGAGAAATGTCGGGAGCTCAACAGAATAATCAAGTCTGCCGCATGTGATATTGTTATTCTAGTAGAAACGAAAATTAAACAATCGCGCGTTCAAGCTAAAAAGAATTTAATATGGCCGGATGCAGAACTGTTTACCAATGACTCAAATGAAACTTTTGGTAGAATATGGGTCTTATGGCATCCTAACTCTATTAATGCTTGGTTTATTTCTACTACTGATCAATTCATTCATCTTAAGGTAAAGGATAAAAAGAATGGCTGTCAATTCAATTTCACTGGTATATATGCTTCAAATAGTATGCAAGAAAGAAATACTCTTTGGTTTGACCTGACTAATATTGCAAATGGCTGTCTCAATGTACCTTGGATTGTTCTTAGAGACTTTAATACTGTTCGGTACACAAATGAAAAAGAGTGGGGTAGACAACTTTCAGAAAGCCAGCTTCAAAGTTTTAATGTACATTGACACTGCAGCTTTATTTGATATGAAATCTGTGGGTAATTGGCTCTCTTGGAGTAATCAAGGTGCAGCTAACAGAAAAATAATGGCTCGGCTTGATAGGTGTTTGATTAATCATGAATGGTTAACAGTTTTCCCAGAATCACTTCTTGAGTATGGTGCTCCTTTGTTTTCTGATCATTCTTTAATGTATATACACGCAGACAAAACGACACCAAGAGGCAAGAAACCGTTTAGATTCTTTAACATGTGGAGTACTCATCCTCAATTTCTTGATGTTATCAGTTCTGCTTGGAATGCTAATGTGCATGGATCCCCCCCTTACATCTTATGTCAAAAGCTCAAAGCCTGTAAAGCAGCACTAAAGGAGTTGAATACAAATACCTTTGGCAATATTACCACCACAGTTCAACATTGCAGGAAAGAACTAATGTCATTGCAACAATAGCTGCAACTTCAACCAAATGATGAGAATATTATCTACAAAGAGACAGAAGCTAGAAATAACTTCATGCAAGCCTTAAAACAGGAGGAAAGTTTTGCAAAGCAGAAGTCTCGACAGCATTGGCTTACACTAGGAGATTCCAATACTAAATTTTTCTATGCTTCAATTGCTACTCGAAGGGCTGTTAACCGTATCAGCAAATGCAGAGACAAAGATGATAATCTTATTGAGAATTTAGAAGAGGTTAAAGCACACACAGAGCAATTTTTTTATTCTTTATTCAATCAAGTTGGGAAAACTAATAACATTCATGTGGAGCCGATTAGAAAACTTGATTCGGAAACTATTTCAATCCTCAATGCCCCAATTACAGACGACGAAATTGTATGTGTTGTCTTTAAGTCACCAAAGCACAAAAGCCCAGGTCTAGATGGATTTCCAGCTGAATTTTACCAAACTGCTTGGTCTATTATTGGAAATGATGTGATCAAGGCATGCCAACATTTTTTCTCTTCAGGTCATATTCTTAGAGAGATGAATTGTACTTTTATTTCTTTAATTCCAAAGAATGCAGGGACAGATTCACTAGAGAACTATCGACCCATATCATTATGCAACTTTATTTACAAGATCATCTCCAAAGTATTGGCAAATAGAATGCAAAAGGTAATACACAAGATCATTAGTCCAAATCAAGCTGCTTTCATCAAAGGGAGAAGTATACATCATAACATTTTGCTTGCTAATGACTTGGTCAAAGATTTGCATTCAAAAGCAAGAGGGACAAAAATATGTTTTAAAGCTGATTTACGGAAAGCCTTTGATTCAGTTAATAGGAAATTTATCTATAAGATGCTCCTCGATATGAACTTCCCACAGCAATGGGTTAATTGGATTCAATCTTGCCTGGAAACTCCAAAGTTTTCGATACTCTTTAATAGCTCACCTATTGGTTTTTTTGGGAGCACGAATGGCATCCGACAAGGTGATCCACTCTCTCCGTATCTCTTTACTATTGCGATGGAAGGACTTAGTTGTATGTTGGAACATGCAGTCTTAAATGGCAGCATTAAGGTACCTAATGCTGGCTCTATTCATATATCACATATAACATTTGCAGATGATTTACTTATCTTTCTCCAAAATGATCCAACTTCAGTAAAGAACCTGGCTACTATTATGAATGACTTTGGTATGGTTTCTGGACTTCAGTTAAATCATGTGAAAAGTAAAGTATATATGAGCCCTTACGTTGAGGATAAGGCCTTTATTGCATAAACTTTGGGGGTTAGTGAGGGAAGCCTGCCAGTTCCTTATTTGGGTCTCCCGCTCATATCCACAAGCATTCACAAAACCCACTGTCAGCCTATCCTGCAAAAAATAAAGAATAGAATTTTTTCTTGAAAAAATAGGCTTCTATCAAAAGCAGGACGACTCGAACTCATCCGTTCTGTATTGTACTCCTACTCTATATATTGGTGTAATGCATTTCTTCTGCCTGCTGGACTTCTCCAAGATATTGAACGATTATTAATGAACTTCTTCTGGAATGGCACAAATGATAAGGCAATGCATATGATAAATTGGGATAGCATTTGCCTTGGCTTTGTCTATGACTTGTATAGATAAAGCTAGTTGTAGAAACTTTACACATAATCAATTTACTTTTACTTACCAAAAAGCATGCCTGGTACAATAATTGTGGGATCTTTTGCAAAACAAATGTTCCTTATGGTCACAATGGGTTTCTGCTAGGTATTTTTCAAAGGAATCAATCTGAGAAATTTCAACAAGAACATACCACTCTGCAGCTTGGAAAGGAATTTTAAAAGCTAGGAATTGGCTAATCAAACACATTTCGTATACAATCTCTTCTGGAACTAGTACTAATATGTGGTACGATCCTTGGGTGAATGGAAAGAGTATATTTCAATTATATGGCGACAGAATACGAAAAGATCTTGGGGCTCCCAAAGATTGGAAGGTTTCTGAGTTCATTGCTAATGGTACCTGATGTCTTCCTAATCCTATTTCTCCCGAAATGCTATCACTTTGGCCGACTATCATAGCTATTCCAATCAGGAACAACTCTTCAGATATATTTATTTGGCCTCATGACAATGGCAAATTTAGTGCCACATCCGCATGGAATCAAATTAGGCAAAGAAATAACAAGTAGGTCCCAAGCAGTAGGACATGGGATCGACCGGGATCACAAAGACACTCCTTGTGTACATGGCAGGCCCTTCTCAATAAACTAACTACAATAGACAATATGAAAAGAAGAGGTATCTATCATGTTAACCGATGCTCCTTTTGTTTGCAACAAGAAGAAACTGTTGACCACCTCTATTTTGCTTGTGATTATACAAAATGGATATGGAAGGAGATTCTCCAGTGATTTAAACTCAATAGACTGCCGCAACCAAACTTGCACCAAGACGCCTAGTTCTTCTTGTTGCGCTATTTGGTGGATGTGGAAGGAGAGATGTAATAGAATCTTTGAATGTCAACACACAAACAATGCTCAACTCTTAAAAGAGATTATTAGAGACTCAAGATCCTGCATGGAGCATGATCTCAAAACCGAGCACTTCACCCGAAGAGAAAAAGATATTTTTATCAAATTTAATTTTGCTATTAGCTAAAGATCTTGAAAATGATGTCAAATAATGTACCGACAGGTAGTTATAGTCTACAGCATGTGTAGTCATAACTATCGCATTCGCACTCTATGAGTTACTTGGCTTTGTCTATGACTTGTACAGATAAAGCTATTTGTAGAAACTTTACACATAATCAATTTACTTTTACTTACCAAAAAAAATTTCATGAATGGGGCTTTCATGAATTTACTTCATTTTTATCTTCCTTGATATCAAGTTTACTTCATATCCTTGCTCCATCACTTAATGATTTTTGATACACTCCACTCATGGAATTCATTAACAAATACATCTCTCACGGACGCCACTCGTGTGATTTTTAATGGATTTGAATTATGAAGTTTTATTCGTGAATTTCGTTTTCATGTGATGCTTCTCTCCCATGAATTCTTCCTTATTCTTCTTATGAAAGATGAATTTTGTGAATTCTAATGAATATCTTGATCCTTAAAAGATGAATTTTAGTGTGTGATGTATTAAATCTCAGATTTTGATGATAAAACAAATCAATATGTGTTTATGTTATAATCTGCATTTCGAGTGATGCAGGATACTTCGATCAGGATGAGTCAATTAAAGTAGGAAAAATCATGTTGGGCTGGTGATACCGGGGAGGGAAAAATGTAGAATGGAAGTCGATAGAAAATCGATATAACAGTTGTTCAGATAGAAAATATCACAAAAGGTAAGGAACGCACTTTTGAAGAAACTTCGATAAAACGATATATAGCTCACCACCAAGTTTAAAAATCAAAAGGGATACAGAAGATCACCACCCTAATGATAATAAACCAGGATACAGAACTGAAAGCGAAAGACTCACCACTCAAGGACGCATCCAAGAGATACAGAGTTCAAAAGAGCACTCCAAAAGAGCTTCTGCCAATATCCTCAGTTTTTCTAAAAGTCCTTTCTAAGTCCTAAACACCAAAATAAATACTAGTGCATGAAACAACCCTTCATGCATAGGGAATTTCGAAATTTAGTGTTTACAACTTCTAACCAACTATTTTAATGCCCTCATTGGTAATGAAGAAATGTTCACAGCTGCCAACCAACTCCTTTAATGCATTCCTTTGTCTTGAAGAAAAGCACCTTGAAACAGCTTTAACTTTGTGCAGAGAATATGCTGATGAGCTGTCATTTTTTAGTGTGCTGAGATAAAGATTATGAGGCATCATTATTGACTGAAAAAGATACTAGATCATAATCAAGGCTCATATAATCAGATTGTAGTAAATTAGACACTCCCGTGTCAATCTCCCCCGGTTGAATGAGACTTGTTCTCAAGTCTTCGTTTGATTCATCAACATGATTATAAAAAGGACTCAAATCAGCCACATTAAATGTTGGGGATATTCCGTAATCTTCAGATAGCTTTATCTCATAAGTATTTCTGCCAATTCTCTTAAGCACCTTGAATGGACCATCAGCCTTTGGTTTCAATTTTCCAAATTTGCCCGGTGGAAACCTCTCCTTCCTTAGATGAATCCAGACCAAATCACCTGCATTAAACTCCACATGTTTTCTGTGTTTGTTGGCAGCATGCATGTACCTCTCATTTTGCTTCTCAATGGTTGCTTTCACACCCTCATGCAGCTTCTTTATCTGCTTAGCTCTTTCATCAGCATCTCCACTAAATTGCTTTGTTATAGAGTGAGGGATTAAGTCCAAAGGACCAGCAGGATTAGCACCATAAACTACCTCAAAAGGACTCTTACCAATACTATGATGCATAGAACGATTGTAAGCAAACTCAATTTGTGGAAGAATGACATCCCATTGCTTAATATTCTTGCCAACATAGCTTCTAAGTAAATTTCCCAAGCTTCGGTTTGTTACCTCAGTTTGCCCATCGGTTTGTGGATGATGCGAGCTACTGAAATTCAAAGAAGTACCCAGCTTCCTCCAAAGAGTTCTCCAAAAATGACTAACAAATTTTAAATCTCGATCAGACACCATAGTTCTTGGAATACCATGCAATTTAACAATCTCCTTAAAATATAAATCAGCAATATGAGATGCATCATTTGATTTGTTGCATGGAACAAAGTGAGATATTTTTGAAAATCTATCAACAACAACCATGATAGAATCCTTGTTCCTTTGAGTTCTTGGCAGTCCCAAAACGAAATCAAGACTCATCCTCCCATGGAGCATTTGGCACTAGCAATGGAGTGTACAACCCAGAATTTTGACTTCTTGTTTTTGCCAAATGACATAATCGGCATTGCTTCACATGTCTATCCACATCTCTGAACATTTTAGGCCAGTAGAAATTTGATTGAACAAGAGCTAGAGTCTTGTCCCTACCGAAATGTCCTCCCAAAACACCACCATGAGCTTCAGCTAGAATTACTTGTCTCAAAGAACAAGTTGGAACACATAAAGCATTAGCTCGAAAAAGAAAACCATCAAAGATCGAAAATTGTTGAAAGGAACCTGATTTGCAATTCTGCCATATCGAGCCAAAATCCACATCATTCTCATATAGATCTTTGAATGTTTCAAATCCAATCACTTTGACTTCCATTGCTGATAATAAAGAATGCTTTTTGCTCAATGCGTCAGCAACTACATTTTAAACACCAAATTTGTGCTTGATTGTAAAGTTGTAAGATTGTAAGAACTCCACCCAAGCTGCATGCCTCTTGTTTAGCTTGTGCTGATGATTAATGAACTTTAATGCCTCGTGATCAGAATATAGAACAAATGGCTTGGCGAGAAGATATTGACTCCAATGAGACAAAGCTCGATAAATCGCATAAAACTCCTTATCATAAGTAGAGTATTTCTTTCTTGTATCATTCAGCTTTTCACTAAAAAATGTAATGGGCCTTCCGTCTTGACTCAAAACAGCACCAATTCCCACATTAGATGCATCACATTCAACTTCAAACACATTATCAAAATTTGGTAGAACTAAGATACGAGCCTCAGTAACCTTTCTTTTCAAAAGCTCAAAAGCATCGTTAGCCTCACTAGTCCATTTGAATTTGTCACATTTCAGACATTCGGTGATTGGAGCGACAATAGAGCTGAAACTCTTGATGAATCTTCTATAAAAAGATGTTAAGCCATGGAAACTCCTCCCATCATGTAATGAAGCAGGTGTTGGCCAATTGAGAATAGCTTCCACCTTACTTTGATCCATCATGATTCCATCTTTTGAAACAACATACCCCAAAAACACCACACTAGAAGTAAAGAAATCACATTTGTTTAGATTAGCATAAAGTTTTTGCTGCCTCAAAATAAGAAAGATTTCTTTCAGATGACTCATATGCTCCTCTTCACTCTTGCTGTACACCAATATATCGTCAAAATAAACAACAACAAATATTCCAATGAATGGCTTAAGTATGTGATTCATAAATCTCATGAATGTGCTAGGAGCATTAGATAGTCCAAATGGCATAACCAACCATTCATATAAGCCTTCTCTAGTTTTAAACGCTGTTTTCCACTCATCTCCGGGCCTCATTCTTATTTGGTGATAGCCACTCCTCAAATCAATTTTTGAGAAAATACAAGCACCACACAATTGATCAAGTAAGTCATCTAACCTTGGAATAGGAAAGCGATAGTCCACTGTGATTTTGTTGATGGTGCGACTGTCCACGCACATTCTCCAAGAACCATCTTTCTTAGGCACCAACAAGGCTGGAACTACACAGGGACTCATGCTCTCCCGAATTAACCCCTTTTTCACTAATTCATCAACTTGCCCTTGAAGTTCTTCATGTTCTTGTCCTTGGATTTGTGCAATGGGAATCGGATCGTGATGAGATCACGATAATGAGATCGATTCACCTTTAAACACATATCCTAAATAATCCCGGTCATAGGTTACTCGAGAGGGACATCGTGATAACCGGATAGACTGGTGTGCTGTATACCCGTCCATATGATGGATGCAGCTGGTCTCATAGCTGCTCGTGTAGGGACACTAGGGATACAGTACAGGTGCTCATTGGAGAATGAGTTCACTGATTGATCCGCTTACGGAATGCTAGATGGTTGATGATGCCTTATTGTCAGACAACGATTCCGTAGTCCTAGTGGTGTATCTGGTTCTTAGACTTGAGACACCAAGGATGTCCTGTATGAGTGCTCCACTCTTTGATACCAGACTTATAGGTTTGGCTGTTCCCAGATCTAGTACAGCTGGTCATTGGGAGTGGTAGTCGACCTTACGAGGGCTATTGAGTGTCGATAGAGGATCATCCACTCTCGGTATCATGAGAGGAATATCCCATGTGTTCTTGCTCAGACAAATCCCTGGCCAGGGTCATTCGGGTTGAGAGAGAAAGAGTTCTCCGGGAGAATCCGATTAGAGCGAGACTCAAGTAGAAACCGTATGGGTCTGACAGCACCATGCTCGATATACGGTCTCTGGGATATTAGATGGATGAGGGACTATAGGTACATGGTAACTGAGGACAGACAGGTCCAATGGATTGGATTCCCCTGTATCGTCTGGGGACTACGGCGTAGTGGCCTAGTACTTCCGTAGTCGATGAGTCGAGTGAATTATTACAGAGATAATAATTCACTCAGTCAGAAGGAGTTCTGACAGGTATGACTCACGGCCAGCTCGATATTGGGCCTAGAGGGTCACACACATATGGTAGGCATTGCGATGAGTAGAGGTTTGGATATGAGATATCCGACGGAGCCCTTGTCTTATTGGATGCAGATCCAATACCCACTAGGGAAGGACCCATTAGGGTTTGACATGGGATCTCTATAAATAGGAGGGATTCACAGCCTCATAGGCTAGAGTCTTTGCTTGCCTTTCCTATTCTCCTCTCCCTCTCCACCTCAGAGTAGGCCTGGAGTTTTGAGGAGCATCGTCGCAACCCTGTTGTGTGGATCACCGCTAGAGAGGAGGACGCTTGACCTCCTTCACCCTCTCCTAAGGATTTGTAAGGAAACAGGGATATACGATCTCCCTAGGTAACACAATCTCTATACGCAGTTTTGTGTTTTGCGGATATTTTGCGCACCAATCTTCGCACGACGACGAACATCTTTTTGGGAATCGGGGATTTTGTTTTCTTGTTCTTCCGCTGCGCATATGATGTCGCCCCCAATGATTTCCCAACAGCTAGTGTATGCGAGTGGTCGACCATCTTGCATGAGAATCGCTCCAATTCCGACTCCAGATGCGTCGGCCTCAATAATGAAGGGTCAATTGAAATCTGGTAGTGTTAGCACCGGCGTCGTCGTCATGGCTGCCTTAAGTTTGTCAAAGGTAGCGGAGGCTTTGTCTAACCATTGGAAGACATCTTTTTCCAGTAAGAAAGTAAGTGGTGCATTGATCTTTCCATAGTTTTTCATGAACTTACAATAGTAGCCTGTTAAACCCAGAAAGCCATGTAGCAATTTTATGTTCCTCGGGATCGGCCAGTTTTGCATTGCTTCAATTTTGAAGGGGTCCATTGTCACACCTTCCTCGGATATGATATGCCCAAGATATTCCACCTTCTATTGAAGAAAGTAAAAATTCGTAGTGGTTGTTGTGTGTTCAAAAGGTGGTTTTCGGTATGTCTTCTTCGTACACTCATATTTGATAAAACTCGGATCAAAGGTCCAGCTTTGTGAAGATTTGTGCTCCCTTTCATCTAGCAATTCATCTACTATTGGAATAAGATATTTGTCCTTGATGGTTATGCCATTGAGAGCTCGGTAATCAACGAATATTCGTTATGTTCCGTCCTTTTTGCGTACAAGTAGCACCGGTGAAGAGTAGAGGTTGCAACTTGGCCGAATAACTCCTGTTTCGAGCATCTCTTTTACAATCCTTTCACTTTCATCCTTCTAGAGATGTAGATATTGATATGGTCGAGTATTTGCTAGAGATTTTCCTGAAAGAATCATTATATAATGATCATGCCGACGGGTAAGAGGTAGGTTGTATGGTTCATCAAATATATCTGAAAATTCAGCAAGCAAAGGAAGTAGGTTTGGATCTTCAAATTCTATTGGCTCTCCCTTAGTTTGCTGCTCAAGTTGTACCAAAAATCTGCTGCATGCTTTATGCAAAACCTTCTCCATTTATTGTATGCAAATCATCGTTACGTCACCCCCACGTTTCCCGTTCAGTATCACCTATTTCTCCTTACTGTAAAATTTCATAATTAGTTGCATAAAATTCCAAGAAATATCACCTAATGTCGTCAACCATTTAATTATGTGCATGGCCTTATGATCATCAAGAGAGAGAAAGAAGAAATATACAATTATCTCTTGGTAAGGCCTCATGATCAGCAACAGTTTCATTTGTGGGCACCTACGATCATACTTCAAAATCCATCCATCGGTGAACTTAACGTCAAACCTGTTGTAATTCTCGATAGGTAAGGCCATCTGGATAGTAACCTTACTGTTTAGAAAGTTATTAGTACTGCCCGTGTCGATGAGAACAATAATTGGTTGTTGTTTGAGAAGGCCTCCAACTTTCATCGTTTGCGGGTTTGAGTAGCCGGCTAGTGTATGTACCGTAACTTCGGTCAGTTGTGGCTCTTCTTCTACATCTTCTTCTTCATGTTCAAGGCTCTCTTCTGGATGTTCAATGACCTCTTCTTCTATTGGTTCAATCATAAGAAGTCTCCCTTTACTACAGCGATGCTCACGGCTCCACGGCTCGTCACAATGCCAACATAACCCCTTCGCATATCTCTCCCGAAGCTCTTCTCTTGTAAACATCTTTGGTGTAGGGACTTGGTCAATAGTAGGGGGGGCTGAGGGTTTCAATATTACTGGTTAAGGAGCGACCCTAGTCCTTTGAGCATCATAGTTCAATTGCTCCTCTTGATGTCATGCGAAAGAGATGGCTGCCATAAGCGTATATGGTTGTCGCACTTTAACTTCTCCTCAGATCTCTAGCTTCAAGCCCTCAATAAAGGTTCTCAATAGCTGTTTTTGAGACCAATCATGAGTTTGATTAGATAACCTTTCAAACCTGGTTTGGTACTCCTGAATGGTAGAGGTTTGTCGGATCTTTGCTAGTTGTCCGTCAATATTCTCGTAATTGGTTGGTTTGAAGCAGATCAGCAGTCCTTCTTTGAATTGTCGCCATGAAAGGACTCCATAAGTATGTTCAAACCAGTCAAACCATTGTATGGCATCCCCTTCAAGATGTATAGCTGTAATTTCCATCATGGATGTGTCCGCAGTTTTATGGTACCGAAAATATCGCTCTGCGCACGAGATCCAACCAATTGGGTCTCCTTCTTCCCATCTAGGGAATTCCACTCTCATGCGTGAATAGTTGGGGTCAGTCATAGTGCCTCCCCTCTCTTGGAAGTCATCTCTTTGGGCTTGATGCGATTGGTTAGAGCTCTCTCCTTGATGTGACTTTTTCGAGCTTGGTGGTCGGCCCAAACTGAATTCGGTAAAGAGAGTCCGAATCTTATCCTCCATTTGTGCCTCGAAGGCTCCGAATTTAGCATTGATTGCCTCCTCAGATGCCATAGTATATGCCTCCAAATCTGTGATGTTAAGATCTCTCTTTTGTTGACGGGTTAAAGGCATATATAGGTTGAGAGAAGTAATGGTCGAAAGGGTTGGTGGATTGGTAGATGTAGGCTGCGGTTTAGGCTTGTTTTGTGGCTGTTTTGGGTGCAGTTTGAGGGTGTGGTTTAGCGAAGTTTTATGGCTATGGATGAAAGTTTTAGATCTGTGGTAGATGGCAGCATAGGTTTGATAGAAATCAGTGGAAGTTTGCTATTGCAATTCACGGGGAGATCAAAGGATGATCTACGGTGGTGGAGATGATGGTGGAATTTGGCGATGATCTTTTAAGCAATTGTAGGAATTGCTTTGGGCAACTGTAGAGGGCTAATGGATGGCTATGGAAGGGCAGCGAGATGCCAAGAATGCTGCTCTGATACCAGGTGTTAGAACCCTTGCATATTCTAAACTTGGGGTTGATCTCTTTAGGGGATCGACCTCCTTGGAACTCTATAGGGGTTCCTCTCTCCAAGTTGCTACTCAAAGACTACAGAAAATATTCATCTATTGCTTATCAAAAGAGGAGGAATACATGGCTATTTATAGGATTTCTAAACCCTAACTCCTAATATGACTCCTACTCAAGACTCCTACTTCTAACCAACTCCTAATAGGACTTCTACTCAAGACTCTTATTCCTTTACAACTCCTAATTCATCTCTAAAAAACAACCTCCTAACCTTAGCCGGCCTCTTCACCTCTTTAATAGGGGTCAGCTTAGGTAGGTTTTATATGATTGTCCCTCTCAATTAGGACTCTCCTAGCTAGAGTCCTAACAAGAAGCTACCAAAGAAGAAGAAAGCACTCAAACCGACTTGGGATAAATTGAGTACATCCGAAGACAAGGAGCTAACCAACAAAGATGAGGTGGCAAACTACTCCTTAATGGCTTTCGACAATGAGGTAAATGACTCAATCGAATCTCATTTATCTTACAATGAATTGCTTGATGTTTCCTATGATTTATTTGATTAATATAAGCTAGTTGGTAAAAAATATAAGTTTTTAAAAAAGGATCATACTTCTCTTGCTAATGAATTTAAAAAATTAAAAAATAAACATGATAATTGCATGTTAACTCCTTGCACTAAGTGTGAAGAGTTAGACTCACTTAAAAAGAAAATTTTATTTTGACAACAAACATTAGATAAATTTAAAATTGGTAGCAAATCTTTAAACATGATTCTTACCAATAAGAGTCATGTTCATAGAAAAGAAAAAATCAGATTTGTAACTAACACTCAACAAAAGCCAACCACTTTTGTTAAAGGACCCACATTACATGTTTTTCTTGAAAACAAATGTAATTCTTGTGGTAAACATAGTAATTTTTTATATAAATGTTCATTCAAAAAGTATGGCTCATATAAGTTCGTTTGGGTTCCTAAAGGAATATGAATAATTTAATGCCAAAAGTTAAGAATGATAGATCATACCATGAGGGACCCAAAACTAAATGGGTACCTAAAACAAACCCACCATTCTTGTAGACATCTCTAAAATCAAAAGCTAGGAGCAAAAATAATATTTTGATTGTAGATGCTCAAGGCTTATGACTGGAGATCGAAAATAATTAATAAAGCTCATTAGCTAAAATAATAATAAAAAAATCATTAGAATTAGAATAATTAGTAATAAAATGATTTTAATTGAAGATACTTTATGTCCAATAAAATCATGCTTGATGATTTAATGATGTAATGATGTAATGATGTAATGAAAATGTTAAAACTTTTGGTATCATGCTTGTTGATTTTATATTATGCTTGAGGATTTGAAGTAATGATGATTTGAAATCTTATATTTTGGAGTTATGTGTTACACTTTTGATCTTGATGATTTTTGTTATAAATCTTATTTTTTAGTTTTAAACATGATGCATAGTGTTGACTTAAAAAATAAAACCTTGGCATGCTTGTATGAAATCAATCACATGAATTGAAACAACTAAAAAGGGAATACATTTTGAAAAAAATTTTATCTCTATCTTATCAATTTTTCAATAAGAAATTGATAAATCTATTTATGTTATTTTGAATCTCTTGAAAGTAATTTTGATGATTTGATGATTTAAATTTTAATGAGTTTTCTCTATATCATGATCTTGAATTCTTAGAATTATAACTTGAGATTTTCTTTTATGAATCAAGATCTCTTACTCTTTATTCTCATATAATTCTTATATTTTATTTAATAGGATATTTTCTATATGAATCATGCGATTTTTTATGCATGAATCAAGACATTTTACCATTATATTCTCCTATGTTTCTTTTTGTTATTTACAAAAGAAGAGATTTGTCAAAGTGAATCATGTCTTTTGGTATTCAAATATTCTTTGATATTATATCTTTCATATCATGATTTATTTATGATACTTCTTTGTATTCATAAATTATATTCCTCATCACATTTGATTTAAATTTATCTTTATCATGATGTGAAAATTGATGTAAATGGTAAAGAACTACAAAATGGTATTTTTCTCTTCTTTTTGATAATGAAAAAGGGGGAGATAAAATTGCTAGCTTGCATGTTATAAAATAATGTAAAATGTGCTGGATTGCATGTTCTAAAATGATGTAAAATGTGCTAGCTTGCATGTTCTAAAATAATATAAAACTTGTTAGCTTGCACATTTCAAGGAGAAAAACTTGCTAGCTTGAACATTTCAAGAGAAGCAAAAACTTGCTAGCTTGCTCATCTCAAAAGAGAAGCGAAGCTTGCTAGCTTGCACATTTCAAGAAGAAGCAAAAATGCTAGCTTCCACATCTTAAAAAAAAAAAAGTAAAATTGCTAAACTTGCACATTTGTAAAACTTGTTAAGCTTGCATTTTCTATAGTGAAGTAGAATTTGTATGTTTCAAAAATATACTAGTTGCACTTTTCTTCTTTTTGTTAATGACAAAGGGGGAGAAGATATTATGATGATTTAAATCATATATGATATGATGCACTTTGATGTTTTGAAATTATGATTATGTATGCAATACTTATGATTTTTTTTATAATGATGTATATAATGTATTCATATGATGTGAATCATGATTAAAATTGCTTTGATTTAAATTCAATTTGAATTCAAGGTTCATTTCAATATATGACATATTGATAGGGGGAGTTTAGTTTAAACTTCGTCATCAATTGGTTGTCATCATCAAAAAGGGAGAGATTGTTGAATCTCATGTTTTGATGATTAAATCAATTGATAAAGTTAAGATCTAATCAGCATTTTGAGTGACACAAGACTAACCTCGATCAAGGAAAGGCAAATTGATTAAAGTAGGAGAAATCAAATGTTGGGCTGGAGTGAACATGTCAGAAGATTGGACATCGGTCGGAGGTTTGGTTGACGTGTCGGTAGGACTTTGTATCATGAGTTCGGGTATCGGGCCGAAGGATCAGACATTATGCGAAGGAGATCAGAAGTTGCAAGAGTCAACATACCGATTGGGTAATACGCCTAAGGAGAGGACGATGCATCGAAAGATTGTACGAAGTGCTAGATGCACTAATAACATGCCAAACAACATAGGATTTATGCTTGTAATTGATTATGTCAAGATCGAGTTAGATTAGAGTCTAATTGAGTCAGTTTTGGGGTGTAACCATACTAACTCAATTAGGGACCCATTAGGCCTAAGTTGAAGCTATTTTGGATCAAGGGAGGCCTATGCAGTGGCACTACTAAGGCTTCTTATTGAGTCGGTTTTGGTATATAACCATGCTAACTCAATTAGGGGCCCATTTGTAACACCCCTCATTTTTGAAAATTTTATAAGATCTTATTTATAATATAGGGACCTAAATGTCAATATTAAAAATTAGATATGATTTGTGAAAGATTCATATTAAGATTTAACAAAAAAAATGGAGGATATGTATCACTAGCTAACCTAAGGAGGGTGCCACCTATGTTTATTCTGAGAATGACACATAGGCTTCTTTCATGTAAATTCTTATATTAGCTAAACCTAAGTAATTAAAGGAGAAACTAAATGAAAGCTTAAGAGCTGCAGCGTAAGTTTGAGAAGAGAAGGAAGAGGAATTGAAGTAGAGAAAGAAAAAGCTTTGCTTTGGCTTTAGATTTTGTATCAATTCCACACCTTTCGGACTCAAATTTATTTAAGACAAGTATTCTAACCCCTTCTTAGAGAACTCTTGATCTCTGATTTCATCTTAATCTTGAAAATTTTAAAGATTTTGGCTTCATACATGATATTTCTTTCGTTTAGGAACAAAATCATGAATTTGAAATTTTTTAAAGATTTACCTTTCTATATTGTTCTAGCCATAACTTTCTTCACTGATTTTGGATTCATCTTAAATTATATTTATCCAAAAATAGACTCACTCATAGATTTTTCTTTTGACACCTAGAATGGTAAATTTAGAGTCTATTTGCTTATCCAAACTATTATTTCAATTAACCCTATGAAATCTGTAAAACAGAGACTATCGGTTTTGACCTATCCAAAGTATAATTTAACATAAATTAGACTCATAGATCTTTTTATACATATCTGATTTGAATGATTTAAAGCATAAAGTACTATTGAATCATCTGTTCAAATAACTTTATGAATTCTACAAAACAGAGATAATGTTCTCTGACCTTTGGTTACTAAACTATTGATAACTCAATGTTGGAATCTCCAATTCATACAAAACTTGATCTATCTAAACCTAGATTGATACATATTTCGAATGATTAAAGTTTTTGTAAATTGGATCATAATTTATTGTCTAAATAATTTATGCAATGTGCTTCTCAAATTCTGCCAGAATTGAGCTTTGGTCGATTTCTCCTTTTCTTGTTTCATCTCTTTGAAAATTGATTTCAGCCAACATCCTTACTTTAGCTGAGCTTTACATTATTACTTTGAATTCTCGAATACTCTTGTCCTTCAATTATTTATATACCGAAATCTATTATGTAAAGTTCATATTTGTATCACAATGTTTCGTATAGGCACATGCAGTCCGTTGTTCCGCATGTGTTCTCGAAATGTCCCAATTTATTATTCACAATATCCTTTTGTACTCTAGTATTTGTAGGATAATATGAAACTTTGCTAGAAATGGTAAAGGGATTATTTGGACCTTTGCCAGAAATGGTAGAGGGTATGTGCTTATTAGGAACGAGTCGGCACTAAGAGGGGGGGGGGGGGGGGTGAATTAGTGGAGCAGATAAAAACAACAATTTTGAAAAACTCTAAAAAACTTCATATGATGAAAAACCATATTGAAAATATTCTTGACTTGAAAGTGTATGGAAGCATAATGAATAAGTAAGTAGAGCAGTTTGCAATATATAAATGACAACAATATAAATGTAAACCAGAGAAGAACACGCCAATTTTATAGTGATTTAGTCGTTAGACCTACATCCACCACCGATACCTCCTCCAATGAGGTCATCGGCTTCTACTATTGATCTTTCTTGAAGGGCAAAGATCAATCACCCTTTTTATGGAACTTTCACAAGTGGCTCACTCTCCTTTTACAAACTTTCACACTTAAAAATTATGAAGGTGAACTCTCAACTTTTGCAAGCTATTTCACTATAATTTCAGATCAGTTCTTATCACTTCTCTATTCTTACTAATTGAGAAGTACGGGGTATTTATAGCCCTCAATTGGCTTTAAAATTGGAGCCAAAAAAGGTCTCATCCCGGGTTTCCTGGGTCCTGACAGTACCACCGCTTGTGCTGTTCGATACCACAGCCTGTAGTACTGACACTAGGCGGTACCACCACCCAGTTTGACGGTACCACTGCCCAGTTTGGTGGTACTATCACCTGGGAGACTGTTTCTAGGTGGTACCACCACCCAGACTAGCGGTACCATCGCTTGACAGCCTCGGAGATGGGTTTTTCGAGTTTTCCAACTCACAAGCGGTTCCACCGCCTGACCCAACTTTTGGGTCACTGAACAGGCCTCCCAATAAGCCCAAATCAGTCCCAATTAAGGTCTAATTGGCCCCTAATTGAGTTAGCATGATTACACTAAAAGCTAACTGAATTAGCCCCCTAAACTGCTTCGATCTTAGACATATGATTACAAAGCATGAATCATTTGTCTAACATGTCATTGGTTCATCCGACACTCATCCAATCCTTCGGCACATCATCCTCTTTTATAGCCTTTTGCCCAATCGGCATGTTGACCTCCACAACTCCGATCTCCTTGGCGCAATATCCACTCCTTCAGCCCGATGCCCGAATTCACGGCATGAGTCTTCTGCCGACTCGTCAACTGATCCTCCGGCCCAACGTCTAATCTTCTAACATGTTCACTCTGGCCCAATATGATTCTTCCTACTTTAATCAATTTGTCTCTCCTTGATCGAAGCTAGTCCGGCATCACTCAAAAACGTAGATTAGATCACAAACTCATTAATTGATTTCATCATCAAAATCTAAGATTCAATAATCTCCCCATTTTTGATGATGACAACCAATTGATGATAGGGTTAACCTTAACTTCCCCTATCAATATATCATATTGATAGAACATTGAAATCAAGTCAATGCAAATTTAATCATGAAATCATTATGAGTCCAAGCAATATAAAATCATGCATAATCAATTTTTCAATACATCATTCCATGCATGATCATCAACATAACTTCTCCCCCTTTGTCATCAACAAAAAGGAGAAGTGCAATTAGCAAAATTTTTTGATATATAATTTCAAATCATTGCATAATTTCATCATTGTATATATCATTATGCAAGCTAGTAATTTTCTTTCTTCTCTTTTGAGAAGTGTAATTTTTTGCTTCTTTTGCAAAGTGCAAGCTAGCAAAATTTCATATCATTTTACAACATGCAAGCTAGCAACAATTTTGAGTTTTACAAGTTTATAAATTTTGCTAGATGTGCAACTTAGCATATTTGCCTTTCTTTATGATATTCAAACTAGCAAGTTTTTGAATGCAAGATAGCAAATACTAAGTCTGGAACATACAAGCTAGTAAGTTTTTCACATATGAAAGTTGATAAAATTTTTGCATCTTTTGATATGTGCAAGATAGCACTCTTGCTTCTCTTAAGATTGTAAGCTAGCAAGTTTTTGGTGATATTCAAGATAGTAAGTTCTTTCTGTTGAATCTCAGATTTTGATAATGAAACCAATTAATAATTATTTATGATTTGATCTGCGATTTGAGTGACGCATGATGCTTCGTTCAGGATGAGACAATTAAAGTAGGAAGAATCATATTGGGCCGGGGGAAAACATGTTAGAAGATTGGACGTCGAGCCGGTGGATCGGTCGACGTATCGACAGAAGGCTTCGAGCCATGGATTCGGGCATCGGGCCAAGAAGAGCGGATATTGTGCCAAGGATATCAGAGTTGTGGAGTCAACTAGCCGATTAGGCAATAAGCCACAAGAGAGGACGATGCGCCGAAGAATCAGACAAAGCGTCGAGAGACCAATGACATGCGAACAACATGATTAATGCTTAGTATTAATTGTCTAGATCGAAGTGTGTTTTTACATATGTAGGATTAACTACGATAGCAAGGCATAAAGCAAAATCAAGTCCCAGAGTCAAGGATACGATTTCGTTGGGAGTTCGAGAGTTCGTCGGAAGTCCAAACGTTCGTCGGAAGTTTTGCAGGAACTAGTCGAAAAGTCTAGGAGCTTGCCAAAGAAGCTCATTGGAACTCGCCAAGAAGATCATCGTGAAGTCCAGGAGCTTATCGAGAGTCTGCTGGAACATTGCCGAGAGATTGTCAGAAGTTCGCCAGAAGATCACCGGAAGCTCGCTAGAAGAAACTAGACTTACAAAATTGTTTAGCTTAGAATATGTCTTAGAAATCATAGTTAGCATGTAATTGGGTTTGGATTTGGGTCAACCCAATTAGGGGCTAGTTGGGCCTATGTAAGGACTGTATTGGGCCCAATGAAAAGCCCAAACAATGACCCAAGAGGTGGCACTATCGTGGCATAGTCTCCGAGACTTTCAAGCAGTGGTACCGTCGGTCTGGGTGGTGGTACCACCCAGCATAGCCTGCTAGGCAATGGTACCGCCAGACTGGGCAGTGGTACCACCTAGTGCAGTGTTAGTGTCAGACTAACATTGGCGGTGGTACCGCCCAACACAGGCGGTGGTATCGCCTGAACCCAGGAAACCCGGGATGAGATATTTTTAGGCTCCAAGTTTGAATCAACTTGAGACCTATAAATACCTCTCTAATCTCTGGTTAACATACATAAGCATAGAGTATTTAAAAGTGAGAAAACGTTGTTGTAATCACTAGAGAAATCCCCTCCGATAGTCTAAGTTTAGAATTCTGTTTAGGAGGAGTATATATTTGTAAAGGTTGACTCCTAAACCTATGAAAAGGAGAATAGAGGTGTAAGAAAGAGGTTGATCTTCGCTTATTAAAGGAAGATCGATAGTGGATGCTGGTGGCCTCGACGGAAGAGGAATTGGTGAAGTGGATGTAGATAATGACGACCAAACTACTCTAAAATCTGGTTTGCATTTCTTTAAGCAATTTTCTTTAACTGCAAACCTCCTTACTTGCTCTTTGCATCCACTACTCTCTTACATATGTTTTCAAAGTTATTACCTTTACGAAACGGTTATTCGTCGAAAACAGATTTAATCGAAACGAAGTTCTAAACCGACATTATTTTACCACTGCACTAATTCACACCCCCCCCCCCCCTCTCTTAGTGCCAACCTCTTGATCCTAATAATTAATATCAGAGACTCATTATTTCTCATTTGGTTTATTACCCAGGAGAAATGGCTCTTTTCGACTTTCAAGAGGGACTTTCTCTCATTCGTCCTTCTTTTTTCAATGGGATAGACTACACTTATTGGAAAACTCGAATGAGAGTTTTCTTACTTTTGATTGATTTAAATTTATGGAATATGATTAAAAATAGATTTCAAATGTCTTCTCTTCCAATGAACGATTGGAATGATTTGGAGAAGAAGACGTTTTCTCTAAATGCTAGAGTTATGAATGCTCTATTTTGTGCCTTAGACAAAAACAAATTCAATTGGATTTTTTTGTACGAAACGGATTTCGATATTTAGTACATTCTTGAAACCACACATGAAGGCACAAGTAGTGTCAGGATTCTAAAGTTAACTTTTTTGATGCACGATTTTGAACTGTTTCAAATAAAACCAAGTGAAAACATTGGAGACATGTACATTCGTTTTATAGATGTCATCAATGGTTTAAAGCACTTGGTAGAAGTTTATTGGATTTTGAACTTGTAAACAAAATTTTACGTTCTCTTAATAAGAATTGGGATTCAAAAGTAACGGCAATTCAAGAATAAAAAATTTTGAATATCTTTTCGATTGAAGAACTTATAGGGTCTTTATTGACCTATGAATTGATGTGCAATACACGTGAAGAACTCAAGAACAACCTTTCAAAGAACAAGAAGGATTTGGGATTTAGAACAATTAAAGACCACTCGAGCATAAGCTCAAGTGATGGTGAACTTGAACTCCTCGTGAAATTTAAAAAGTTCATGAAACAAAAGTTAAAAAACCAAAGAAAAAAGAACGCAACTATTTGCTATGAACGTAAGAAGAAGGAAGCACTTTGGGATGAATCGAGCTCCTCCGAAGATGAGGAGAAAATCAACAAAGGCGAGGTGGCAAACTATGCCTTAACGGCTTTTGACGATGAGGTAAACGAAACTCCCTTAATTTATTTCGAAATTACATAATACTTTTAATAAGTTATTTTAGTTTAATTATTGTTCTTTAAGATTGCATGTTTAAATAATATAATGAAAATGCTAAAAAATTAGGATTATGCTTATCATTCTAGAAATTTTGAAAATGATTATGAAAATTATATGTTTTATGATAAATGAACAAAATGTTAGAATTAAATCTAGTGATTAATTTCTTATATGGTATAAACAATTATGTGTATTGTGATGATTTTGTATTACTTTTTGAGTTTTGTAGGATGGCTTTCATATGAAAAATTTGAGCATACTTATATAAAATCAATCACATAAAAAGATAAATCAAATATTTTGTCTAAAGAAACAATAATTACATCATATTGATTTCCGACTTTGATTGAAAATGCTCAATGAAATCATGCTTATTATTTTTAATAAAAGTTTTGGTACAATGCTTGATGATTTTATTCTATGCATGAGATTTTGAAGTTATACATGATAGCTTTTGTATGGAAGGCTTGATGATTTTTGTGATGAATCTTGTCTTTGGTTTTCGATTTTAAACATGATGCATGGTTTTGATATAAGAACAAATATTTGGCCATGCTAATGTAAAGTCAATCATACAAATTGAAACTAAAGAAGATTAGATAGCTTTAAGAATCATTCAACATTATGTTCAATTAAGCCATACTTATTGTCTTAATGAAAATGTTAAGAGATTTGATATCATGCTTAATGAGTTTATATTTCAAAATTATGCATGATAATTGTTATGATTTATGACTTGTTGATCCTTGTCGTGATGAAATTTAATTTTTTGGTTTTAAAACAATGATGAATGTTTTTATTTAGCAAAGGCATGCTTGTATGAAATAAAAGGGGAATACATTTCTTGAAAATTTCTCAATTCCTACGTTATGAATTTTTCAACCATGAAATTGATTTTGATTTTTCATTAATGAATCCATGTATGTTATGCTTTTGTGAATCTCATGGATTATGAAAATGATTTAAATTTAATGGATTTTATCAAAATCATGATCTTGATTTCTCATGATTTATAACTTGAAAATTCTTTTTATAAATCAAGATTGTCTACTATGATTCTTTCTTTTTGCTATTTGAGTTATCAAAAAAGAATCATAATATGTCTCTTGATATTCACAATTTGTCTTCATGATTTGTATTGTTAGGATCAAGAGCACTAAGAGGGGGGTGAATTAGTGCAGCGGAAACTTTCGTTAGTTTAAAATGACGTTTGTACGATAAAAGCATTTTCAATAAAAACCATTTCGGAAAGTTCTTCAACTTAAGATCAAACAAAAGTATAGTTGAAATAAAGCAACGGAGGTAGTTTCTAGCTAAGATAGAGAGCATAATATAAATGTAAACCGAGATTTAGAGTGGTTCGGTCAATCTTGACCTACATCCACTTTTGGCTTCCTCCTCCGATGAGGTCCCCGACATCCATTAGGAGCCTTCCTTCAATAGGCGAAGGTCAACCACCCTTTTACAGCTTTACTTCTTTTGACGGGCTTAGGAAACAACCCTTATAGATTTTCACTCCTCTCTTGAATGATCAAAACTTAGAAGAAAAGAGGGAGAAGAACTTCTAGCCTTTTACAACATTTTTAAGCTCTTAAATTCTTAGAATAAATGCAAGCTTTGGTGCCCTTTCATGTCGGAAAGGGTGGGGTTTATATAGGCCCCAACTGGTTTGAATTTAGAGCTCAAAAGTGTCATCTCCCGAATTTTCGGGGTCCTAGCGGTACCACCACCAGAACTGGGTGGTACTACTGCTTGATACTGCTCGGAGATCGAGCTCAGACGGTACCACCACTTGACAAGGGCGGTACCACTACCTGTCTTCGCTCGGAGACTAAGCTTCTGGGCAGTGAAACCATCGGCTAAGAAATCTGGGTCTAAATGGGCTGATCCATTCGGCCCAATTTGGATTTATCAAGGGCCTAATTGGCCCCAGATTAAGTTAATGGGATCACCTCCCGTTCCTAACTTAATCCTCATGCTAACTATGACATTTAAGACATTAATACTGCAACTTGTGTTCCGGTGCATCAATCGCTTCTTCCGGCGAGCTTTTGGTGAACTTCCGACGAACATCCGACAAACCCTCGGCGATGCTCCAGTGGACTTCCAACAAACTCCTGGACTTACGACGATCCTCTTGGCGAGTTCCGATGAGTTTCTTTGGCAAGCTCCTGGACTTCTCGGATTTGTTCCCGCAGAACCTCCGACGACCATCTAGACTTCCGTCAAACTCTCGAACCCCCAACGTGATCTTGGTCTTGACTCCGGCGCAACACCTGCTGCATGTCTTACTGTCATCGTAGTTAATCCTGCACACTTATCTCAACATATGGATTAGATAACCAAATGACAATTGACTTCATCATCAAAATCTGAGATTCAACATGTATATCTTATCACCAAAAATCTCTTGATTTTTTTTATGATGATATAAAATTATGCATGAAATACTCATGAATTTATGTTGATGCAAACAAATAAGAAGTTATGATCATGCATGATAGGATGTAATATAATTTGACATTTATATATCATCATGATTTGAAATACTGTGATTTGTTGCCAAAATGATATATCATGAATGCTTGAATATCATGTATGATATGCCCATAGTGATTGATTTATTTGTGTCATGCATGAAGTAAGGATAAAATGTAAGGTTTTGAAATTATGCATATTTTCATTTGAAAATATAATGATACACAAATAAGATTGATACTTTACATTTGTTATGATTTGGAAATTGTTGTAAAAAAAAAGAATTACAAAATTGTATTCTTCCCTTCTTTTTGACAATGACAAAAGGGGAGATAGCTAGCTTGCACAAGTCAAGAAGATGCAAAAACTTACTTGCTTGCTTGAACATCTAAAGAGAAGATGCAAACATACTTTATATAGCTTGCTTCATGTAAAACGTTGTATATTGCTAGCTTGTTATCTTGCATTATTTTTCAAAAATTTGCTAGCCTTCGTACTTCAAAGAGAAGTAATACTTGCCAAATTGCTAGCTTGCATATTGTAAAATAATGTAACATTTTGCTAGCTTGCACTTAGCAAAGGAAACAAAAATGACACTTCTCAAAAGAGAAGAAAGAGCTTGCTATCTTGAACATCATTAGCTTACCTATCTCAAGAAGCAAAACTTGCAACTTGCATATTGCAAAAGGAAGCAAAAATAGCTAGCTTGCATGTTCTAAAATTTTAAAAAAAATTTGTTAGCTTGCATAATGATAAAAATGGAAATTATATTTATCATGCAATGATTTGAACTTATATCTCAAACACTTGATAGTTGGCACTTCTCCTTTTTGTTGATGACAAAGGGGGAGAAGTGTGATCATGTTATGCATGATGACGTATTACAAATATTCATGATGAAATTTGCAATCACTTGAATTCATCTTGAATTCAAGGTTCTATCAATATGGCATATTGATAGGGGTAGTTAAGGTTAACTTCATCATCAATTGGTTGTCATTATCAAAAACGGAGAGATTGTTGAATCTCGAATTTTGATGATGAAACCAATTGATAATTGTTTATGATTTGATCTGTGTTTTAAGTGATGCAAGATTCTTCGATCAGGATGAGACAATTAAAGCAAGAAGAATCATGTTGGGCCGGGGAAAAATATGTTAGAAGATTGGATGTCGAGCTGATGGATCGGTCGACATATTGACAGAAGGCTTCGAAACATGGATTCAGGCTTCAGGGCCAAGAAGAGCAGATATTGCGCCAAGGATATCAGAGTTGAAGAGTCAACTAGCCGATTGGGAAATAGATCGTAAGAGAGGACGATGCGTCGAAGAATCAGACGAAGTGTTGAGGGACCAATGACATGTCGGACAACGTGATTAATACTTAGTATTAATTGTCTAAATCAAAGTGTGTTTTACATATGCATGATTAACTACGATAGCAAGACATAAAGCAAAATGAAGTCCCGGATTCATGGACGCGATTTCGTTGGGAGTTCGAGAGTTCATCGGAAGTCCAAACGTTCGTCGAAAGTTCTGTAGGAACCAGCCGCAAAATCTAAGAGCTTGCCAAAAAAGCTCATCAGAACTCACTAAGAAGATCATCGTGAAGTCCAGGAGCTTGCCGAGAGTCCACTGGAACATTACCGAGAAATCATCGGAAGTTCACCAGAAGATCGCGGGAAGCTCGTTGGAAGAAACTAGACTTACGGACTTATTTAGCTTAGAATATGTCTCGGGAATCGTAGTTAGTATATAATTGGGTTTGGATTTAGGCCAACCCAATTAGGGGCCAATTGGGCCCATGTAAGGACTATGTTGGGCCCAATGAAAGGCCCAAATAATGACCCAAAAGGTGGCACCGTCATGGCACAGTCTCCGAGACTATGTCAGGCGGTGGTACCACCCAGACATAGCCTCCGAGAGGCTGCAAGCGGTGGTACTACTAATCTGAGCGGTGGTACAGCCCAGCATAGCCTGCCAGGCGGTGGTACTGCCAAACTCGATGATGGTACTACCTAGTGCCGTGTTAGTGTCAGACTAACATTGGCGGTGGTACCGCCCGAACCCAGGAAACCTGGGATGAGATATTTTTAGGCTTAAAGTTTGAATCAACTTGAAGCATATAAATACCTCTCTCATCCCTGGTTAGGAATAAGAAAACGCTATTGCAATACTAGAGAAATCCCCTCCTATAGTCTAAGTTTAGAATTATGTTTAGGAGGAGTGTGTGCTTGTAAAGGTTGACTCCTAAACTTGTGAAATGGAGAAGAGGGATGTAGGAAAAAGGTTGATCTTTGCCTATTAAAGGAAGATTGATAGTGGATGCTGATGGCCTCGACGGAATAGGAATCGGCGAAGTGGATGTAGGTCACAATGACTGAACCACTCTAAAATCTTGTTTGTCTTTATTTGAGTAATTTACGTTAACTGCAAACCTCCTTACTTGCTCTTTACATCTACTACTCTCTTACGTACACTTTCAAAGTTATTACCTTTACGAAATAGTTTTTTGCCGAAAACGGATTTAATCGAAACGAAGTTCTAAACTGACGTTATTTTACTACTGCACTAATTCACACCCCTCCCCCCTGTTAGAACACTTGCAGATTCTAAACTTGGGGTTGATCTCTTTAGGGGATCGGCCTCCTTGGAACTCTATAGGGGTTCCTCCCTCCAAGTTGCTGTTCAAAGGCTGTAGAAAAGATTCATCTATTGCTTATGAAAAGAGGTAGAACACATGACTATTTATAGGGCTTCTAAACCCTAACTCCTAATAGGACTCTTACTTAAGACTCCTACTTCTAACCAACTCCTAATAGGACTCTTACTTAAGACTCCTACTTCTAACCAACTCCTAATAGAACTCCTACTCAAGACTCCTACTTCTAACTAACTCCTAATAGGACTCCTACTCAAGACTCCTATTCCTTTACAACTCCCTATTCTTCTCTAAGAAATAACCTCCTAACCCTAGCCGGCCTCTTCACCTTTTTAATAGGGGTCAGCTTAGTTAGGTTTTACATAAATGTCCCTCTCAATTAGGACTCTCCTAGCTAGAGTCCTAACAGACCCGCCCTCTTCAAATCAGCCTTGTCCTCGAGGCTGACGATTCATGAATTTTGAGAATTTGATCTTCAAGTCATCATAGTTCTCCCAAGTGGCATCTTCTGTTAGTAGGTTTGCCCACTGTATTAGCAATTTAGTAGTGGATCATCATCGTCGAGTTATGATCCGTCGATCAATAATGGCACTTGGCTGAGTCTGAAGTTCTCTTTGGGTAGTCATATTTGGTGGGTGGCTTTGGGCTGTCTCCAAGCACTTATTTACAACTTCCGTTTGGCCATCGGTTTGTGGGTAATATGTCGTACTCCTTTTCAATTTAGTACCCTGCATATGGAATAACTTTGTCCAAAATCTGCTCGTGAAGATGCAAGTAGAATTTATCATAAGCACAATGCGTCCCTTATAGTATAATTCTTTTGAGTCCCAATTGTAATGAGCCATGGGGCTTGGTGCTTCCTTCAATTTTTTTATAATCTTACTAGTATCTGAATCTTCTTGCCATTCCATCTTAATATCTTCAAGGAAGTCGCTGGTCGGAAGTGTAACAGCCGACACTTCAACTTGCTCGGGTAGTTGCGAAAGCGCATCTGTAAGAACATTCTCTTTCCCCTTTTTGTAAGTTATTTCATAATCAAATCCAAGAAGTTTTGTTACCCATTTTTGCTGCTCAGGGGATGATATCTTTCGCTCCAAAAAGTAATTGAGGCTTTTATGGTCAGTTTTAATTTGAAATCGTCGACCAATCAAGTAGGGTCTCCACCTCGTTACTGCGCGCACAATGGCGAGCATCTCCTTGTCATATGTTAACTTATTTTGATGGAAGGGAGATAATGCCTTGCTATTATATGCGAGTGGTCGACCATCTTGCATGAGAATGGCTCCAATTCCGACTCCAGATGCGTCGGCCTCAATAATGAAGGGTCAGTTAAAATCTGGTAGTGTTAGCATCGGCGTCATTGTCATGGCTGCCTTAAGTTTGTCGAAGGTAGCGGAGGCTCTGTCCGACCATTGGAAGACATCTTTTTTCAGTATGGAAGAAAGTGGTGCACTGATCTCTCCATAGTTTTTCACGAACTTGCAGTAGTAGCCTGTTAAACCCAAAAAGCCATATAGCAATTTTATGTTCCTTGGGGTCAGCCAGTTTTGCATTGCTCCAATTTTGAAGGGGTCTATTGCCACACCTTCCTCTGATATGATATGCCTAAGATATTCCACCTTCTTTTGAAGAAAGCATAAATTCATAGTGGTTGTTGTGTGTTCAAAAGGTGGTTTTCGGTATGTCTTCTTCGCATACTCGTATTTGATGATACCCGGATCGAAGGTCCAGCTTTGTGAAGATTTGTGCTCCCTTTCATCTAGCAATTCATCTACTACTGGAATAGGGTATTTATCCTTAATAGTTATGTCATTGAGATCTCGGTAATCAACACATAATCACCTTGTTCCGTCCTTCTTGCGTACAAGTAGCACCGGTGAAGAGTAGAGGTTGCAACTTGGCCGAATAACTCCTGTTCCGAGCATCTCTTTTACAATTCTTTCTATTTCATTCTTTTGGAGATGCGGATACTGATATGGCTGAGCATTTGCTGAAGATTTACCTGGAAGGATCGTTATACAATGATCATGCCGACGGGTGAGAGGTAGGTTGCGCGGTTCGTCAAATATATTTAAAAATTCAGCAAGCAAAGGAAGTAGATTTGGATCTTCAAATTCTGTTGGCTCTCCCTTAGTTTGCTGCTCAAGTTGTACCAAAAAGTTGCTGCATGCTTTATGCAAAACCTTCTCCATTTGTTGTGTGCAAATCATTGTTATGTCGTCCCCACATTTCCCATGCAATGTCACATGTTTCTCCTTACTGTAAAATTTCTTAATTAGTTTCAAAAAATTTCAGGAAATATCACCTAATTCATCAACTATTTAATTCTGAGCATGGCCTAATGATTGTTAAGTGGGAGAAGGAAGAAATCTGCAATTATCTCTTGGTCCTGTAGTAATAGTTTCTCCTGCGGGCGCCTACGATCACAATTCAAAATTCGTCCGTCGGTGACCTTAACATCAAACCTACAGCGATTCTCGATAGGTAATGCTATCCAAACAGCAAGCTTACTATTTAGGAAGTTAGTAGTACTACTTGTGTCGATGAGAACAGTGATCGGTTGTTGTTTGAAAAGGCCTCCAACTTTCATCGTTTGTGGGTTTAAGTAGCCGGCTAGTGCGCGTACTGTAATGTCAGTCAGTTATGGCTCTTCTTCTGCATCTTCTTTATGTTCAAGGTTCTCTTTTGAATGCTCAATGACCTCTTCTTCTACTGGTTCAATCAAAAGAAGTCTCCCTTTTCTACAGCAATGCTTGTAACTCCACAGCTCGTCGCAATGCCAACATAACCGCTTCGCAGATTGCTCTCGAAGCTCTTCTCTTATCAACTTCTTTGGTGTAGGGACTCGATTGACAATAGGGGGGGCTGAGGGCTTCAATATTACTAGTTGAGGAGCGACCCTAGTCCTTTAAGCTTCATGGTTCAATTGCTCCTCTTGATGTCGTGCGAAAGAGATGGCTGCCATAAGCGTATATGGTTGTCGCGCTTTAACTTCTCCTCGGATCTCCGGCTTCAAGCCCTCAATGAAGGTCCTCAATAGCTATTTTTGAGACCAATCATGAGTTTGATTAGATAACCTTTCAAACTTGGTTTGGTACTCCTGAATGGTATAGGTTTGTTGGATCTTTGCTAGTTGTCCGCCAATATTCTCGTAATCGGTTGGTTTGAAGCGGATCAGTAGTCCTTCTTTGAATTGTCATTATGAAAGGACTCCATAAGTATGTTCAAACCAGTTAAACCACTGTATGGCATCCCCTTCAAGATGTATAGCTACAATTTTCACCATAGATGCGTCCGCGGTTTTGTGGTACCAAAAATATCGCTCCGCACGCGAAATCCAACCAATCGGGTCTCCTTCTTCCCATCTAGGAAAGTCCACTCTCATGCGTGGATAGTTGGGATCGATCATAGAATCTCCCCTCTTTTGGAAGTCATCTCTTCGGGTTTGGTGCGATTGGGCAGAGCTCTCTCCTTGATTTGATTTCTTCGGGCTTAGTGGTCGGCCCAATCTGAGTTCCGTAAAGAGTGTCCGAATCGTATCCTCCATTCATGCATCAAAGGCTTCGAATTTAGCATTGATTGCCTCCTCAGATGCCATAGTATATGCCTTCAAATATGTGATGTTATGATCTCTCTTTTGTGTTAGGATCGGAGCGGCACTAAGAGGGGGGGGTGAATTAGTGCAGCGGATTAAAACTCCGGTTTTAGAAAAATCTTTCGTACGATAAGAATGGAACTTGAAAAGCTAAACTTGAAAGCGTATTCTTAAAGTTGCACAGCAAAGGTAATAAGGAACTAAAGCATGTAAGAAGGTTTGCAGTAATGTAAACAGCAATAATGAAATGCAAACCAGAGATTACGCCGATTTTAGAGTGGTTCGGTCAAATGACCTACATCCACTTGCGAGGCCCCTCTTCGATGAGGCTCCCACCTTCCACTAGCAAATCTCTTGAAATGGAAGGGTAAATACCCCTCTTACAACCTTTTACAAATAGTTCAACCTCTTACAAATTTTCAATAAGAAAGAAGGAGGAGAACTCTCTAGCAAATTGAAAACAAAACTTGCTAAGACTTTCTAAGACTTTTCTCTCAATCAAAATGCTTCTCAAAAGTTGTAATCTCAGCTGAGATTTGAGGGGTATTTATAGGCCTCAAGAGGATTCAAATTTGGGCTCCAAAATTTGAATTCTCTTTGGGTTCCCGATGCTGGCGGTGCCACCGCCCAGCCAAGCGGTGCCACCGCCCAGTGCTCGGGTGTTGGACGGTGCAACCGCCCAGCCCAGGAGGTGTCACCGCCCAGCCAGGCGGTGCCACCGCCTGGCTCTCCGGTTCGCTGGTTTGGCTTAATTTTAGCCCAAACCAAATCTGACTTTGGGCCCAATTGGCCCCTAACCAAGATATATGATTATTTCTTAATCCTAATCCTAATTACAAGTGAACTACATAACCAAAACACATCCTAAGCAAGTTTTCAACCGCGAACGTCAAGTCTTGTTCCGGCGAGCTTTCCGACGAACTTTCTTCCGACGGACTCCCATCAAGCTCCCGAACTTGTGATGACTTTAACGAGTAGCCGAGCCTTCTCGGTGATCTCCGTGAACCTCTGACAATCTCTTCGGCGAACTTCCGAAAATTTCGACAGGTTCCCGATTTCTTCTCGGTTGGTTCCGGCAGCATCTCCGACGATTCTTCGGACTCTTAAATGTCCATCGAACTTGACTCCGGTATCCTTGCTTTATGTTTTCTGGTTATCGTAGTTAATCCTGCACACTTAACTCAATAATATGGATTAGATCAATTAACCCACCAATTGATTATATCATCAAAATCCAAGATTCAACAATCTCCCCCTTTTTGATGATGACAATCAATTGATGACGGAGTTAAACATAACTCCCCCTATCTATATGCCATATTATGAGAAGATAAAAAACACTTGAATTCCATCCCATTGGATTCAAGCATAACCTGATAAGTTCTAACCGTAGAGCTTATCGTGATCCTCATTAAACAATAGTAAGTACGAAACTTCGATGAAAATCATAAGTTAAATAAAAAGGGATGAATTTTACTACGACAGAAGATAAAGATTTTCAATATAAATTTCATGATATAGATGTAAGGCATGCTTTCAATATGATCAATCAATCTTGTGATATTTTCAAGGATTTTGCAAGGCATATAAGTCATTCATATCACAAAAGTTTTTGTAATCCATATAAGTCATGCTATCATTATGGTGTAAGTCATCACTTAGTCATCACTTCTCCCCCTTTGTCATCAACAAAAAGAGACAAGCCAGCTAATTGATGATCATAAAAAAAGGTTTAGCATTTAATAGTAAACAAAGTTCATCATTCAAATTTTCCAGAAATAGTTTATCCAAAAGAAATCATCATTTATGCAGATCAAAACAGTAGTTATCTAAAAGGAAGGATCAGTTATCGTTCAATCGATGACAAACTTTGAACTTGTTGTTAAAAGCAAACAGAACAGAATAAAAAGATACATCAATTTAATCCTTAGGAGGTAATCCACAGTGCTAATACATGATATCTATTTTTTCATTCATTTGTCGTAGTGTCTTCAAAATTTCAACTTGTTGATTTTGAATTTGTTCTTGCTGTGATTTGATCTGAGACAGTTCCACCATAATGAGATCTTCAGAGGAGGAAACAGGAGCTGAAGGTGCTGCGCCAAAAGGACTAGGAGGAGGAGATTCATTTCCCAAAAGAATTGGTGTTTCAGGGTGTTCTATTGGTGGAGGAATTGGATCCGTCCTTCTAGGCTGCCTAACCCATTGCTAAAAGTGCACCTAAGTCTTTTCAGTAGGTTTTTATTTATTATGTTATATCGATCATTTTGAATAGATTCTTCATCGGGTGGGATGCAAATGTCATAGGCATGAAGAAATCTAGTGATTAACCTCCCATATGGCAACATAGTATCTTTAGCCATAATATCCTGCATGTGTTGCCGAATTGAGTACCCAAAACAATTATGCTGACCGGTCATAATCCAATACATGGTACTTATCTCTATTTGACTTATTTCGTCAAGATGAAATTGTTTGGGGAATATGATGCTTGTGATAATGTGATGAAAAATTTTAGAGTTGAAAGGCAGTAAGTGTTCACAGCTCTTGGGTAGGAAGTCAAGGTTTGGATTTGCAAAAATTGTTTCTACGGCTTCGGTATAAGTTGCTCCTATTGTGTTGATGTCCCATTTACCTTTAAAATAGCATCCCCGATCTTTTTCAGTTATGCCAATTAGCTCACAAATAGTGCTGTCAAATATTCTAATGGGTGTTCCTAGAAGGTAAGTGCTTAGGCTATCGTTGTCCTCATATAGGTTGGCATAGAACAATCTAACTAATCGCGGATAGATTGGTTCATCTATTTGTAGTAGAGGTAGAGTTTCTAGGTGTACAAACCACCTAATGGGTTCTAAGTCCTCTAGTTCATCCAGATCAACGTATTTTCCCTTATGGATATATTGTGTTTCAAATTTTGGAAAGCTAACGGCTACCTCTTTTGATCTAAAAAGATCATGGTCAAATGAATCTCCTTCAATCCTTTTTCCTTTTGATCTCTTAGGAGCCATTATCTAGACAAGATGATGATGAAATTGTGAAAAATAAGCAAGGGAAAGAGAAAAGAAAAGAGGGAATGGGATACCAAAAAGAGGGATTTCAAGTGTTACCTTATGGAGATTATGTTGAGAGATGGAAAGCTTGGACCACCAAGAATCCTTCTCCAATGCTTCTAAGAGTTAGAATGAGGGTTAGAGGGAATGGGAGAGGGTTTTGAGAGCTTTTTCTTCGGGTTGGGGGCGGTGTCACCGCCGGCCCTAACCCCTCGGGTTAATAAGGGTCGCTCGGTCAGTGCCACCGCCAAACCGAGCGGTGTCACCGCCTGGCGCCCGAGCGCTCAGGCGGTGCAACCGTCGGATCTGGCGGTGCCACCGCTGGCATCCCGCGGAGGAAAGAAAAAAAATTTTTCTTCCTCCCTTTTGTTTAGCTTCTTCCCTCAAGATAATAAGTTATACTTTAATGGATCATTTTGAATTGAAGAAGGAAGAAATCAAATCCACAAAAGAAAGGAAAAGGACGAGTCATTTTTCGTGAAGCTTATTTTAGGGACAATTTAACATGCCTAAGTCCCTTCTAATGAATTCAAATTGATCTTCGTTCAAAGCTTTTGTAAATATATCTGCTAATTGATGCTTTGTGTCAATGAATTCTAGAACAACATCATTGTTAAGGACATGATCGCGTATGAAATGATGCCTAACGTCGATGTGCTTAGTTCTAGAGTGCAGAATTCCATAGTCTTCTAATGTATTTTTCATCCAAATGACTTGTGCACAACATGCACTTGCAGCAATGTATTCGGCTTCCGCCGTAGATAGTGCAACTGAATTTTGTTTCTTGGAAGTCCAAGAAACAAGTGCATGTCCTAAAAATTGGCATGTTCCGGATGTACTTTTTCTATCTATCCTGCATCCGCCAAAATCGACATCTGCATAAGCTATTAGATCGAATTATTCAGATTTTGGATACCACAATCGTAAATTTGGAGTTCCTTTAAGATACCGAAATATTCTTTTAACACTCTTCAGATGAGATAATTTAGGATTAGATTGAAACCTAGCGCAAAGTCCTACACTAAACATAATATCTAGTCTAGTCACGGTGAGGTAGAGTAGACTATCTATCATTCCCCTATATGTTTTTTGATCGAAATTTTCACTATTTTCATCCATATCTAACTTAGTCGCAGTACTCATAGGGGTGTTTATTGCTTTTGAATTATCCATGTTAAATCGTTTTAACAATTCTAATGTATATTTGGATTGGTTAAGAAATATACCATCACTAAGTTGTTTGATTTGTAATCCTAAAAAGAAAGTTAATTCACCCATTAAACTCATTTCAAATTCATGACTCATACATTTGGCAAATGATTCACATAGTGATTCATCCGAAGAGCCAAAAATAATATCGTCAACATAAATTTACACAATAAGAAAATTATTTTTAAAATATTTAATAAATAATGTAGTATCAACGGGAGCGAAGGTTTCTTCGTAATCGATACCTTCTTCTTGGTTGAAACCTTTGGCCACTAATCTAGCCTTGTTTCTAACCACGATACCATTTTCGTCTTGCTTGTTTCTAAAGACCCACTTAGTACCTATGACTAAGTGGTCACTTGGTCTAGGAACAAGCTTCCATACCTCATTCCTCTCAAATTGGTTCAATTCTTCTTGCATTGCAATGACCCAAAAATCATCTTTTAAGGCTTCGTCAATGCATTTAGGTTCAATTTGAGAAAGGAAAGCGGCGTTAGCATAAAAATTCTTGAAAGAAGAATGAGTTTGAACCCCTTTTGTTGTATCTCCTATAATTAGCTCCTTTGGATGAGCATCTACATACTTCCATTCTTTGGGTAAAGAAATTTCGGAAGAAGATGCATTCAAATGGCTATTTTGAGGAGGGGGTTCGTTTAAATTCAAATTATCAAAACCAAGATCATCATCAAAATCATTTTTCTTTAAATCAGAAATTTCATTAAAAACTACATGAATAGACTCTTCTATTACTAAGGTCCTTTTGTTAAAGACACGAAAGGCCTTAGAAACGGAGGAGTAACCAAGAAAAATGCCTTCATCGGATTTAGCATCAAATTTACCTAGGGCATCCTTTTCATTTAAAATGAAGCATTTACAACCAAAAACTTTAAAATAAGAAATATTTGGTTTTTTGTTATTCCATAATTCATAGGGAGTTTTTAATAGAGATGGTCTTATTAGGACCCTATTCATGATGTAACAAGTCATATTTACGGCTTCGGCCCAAAAATATTTGAGTAAACTATGTTCATTTAACATAGTTCTTGCCATTTCTTGTAGGTTTCTATTTTTCCTTTCAACTACTCCATTTTGTTGAGGATTTCTTGGAGTTGAGAAGTTGTGATTGTACCCATTAACTTCGCAAAAATTTTGAAAGTCATGGTTTTGGAATTCACCATCGTGATCACTCCGAATTGATGAAATCATGAAGCCTTTTTCGTTTTGAGTGAGTTTACAAAATTTAGAGAAACACTTGAAGCAATCACTTTTGTGAGCTAAGAAATAGGTCCAAGTGTATCTAGAGTAGTCATCCACAATCACAAAAGCATATTTGCTTCCACCTAGACTTGTTGTATCAATTGGTCCAAATAAATCCAAATGGATCAATTGTAATGGTCTAGTGGTGCTAATTTGATTTTTTGGTTTGAAGCTTGTTTTTATTTGTTTGCCTAGTTGACATGCATCGCATACCTTATCCTTAATAAATTTCATATTCGGAATCCCTCGTACTAATTCTTGAGATGAGATTTTAGATATTGTTTTCATGCTTGCATGACCTAATCTCCTATGCCAAAGCCAAGCATCATCATTTACAGCGGAGAAACACATTTCATTACTTAGTTCATCAAGATTGATGGTATAGACATTATTTTGTTTTAAAGCAATCATAGTCATGTTATGATTTGATTTTTCAATAATGCACATATTTGATTCAAATCTAACGATGTAACCTTTATCGCATAGTTGACTAATACTCAAGAGATTGTGTTTCAATCCATCAACTAGTAAAACATCATCAATGGAAAAACTAAATTTGTTACCAATAGTTCCCTTGCCAATGATTTTGACTTTGTTGTTGTCTCTGAAGGTGACGTACCCTTCTTCTTTGCTAGTGAGCATAGAGAAATGAGATGGATCTCCAATCATATGTCTTGAGCATCCACTATCGAGATACCATCTCTTGCTCCTAGCTTGTGGGTTTGTCTACAAAAGAGGATGATTTTTAGGTACCCATTTGATTTTGGGTACCTCAAAAATTGACCCACTAACTTTGTTATTTATTATTGAATCCTTTATAGTTCCTTTAGGAACCCATATTAATTTTTGTGAACTAATTTTCCTAAATGGACATTTGTAGGCAATATGTCCGGATTTGCAACAGAAGTTGCATTTCATATAAGAGGAAACATGTAATGTAGGTCCTTTTATGAAAGTGGTAGGATTTTGATGTAATCCTTTTACAAATCCAATTCCATTTCTATTTGCGATGTGACCCTTGTGTGCAAGGATCATGTCTAATCCTTTGCTACTAACCTTAAACTTGTTTAAGGTTTCTTTAAGAAGCAAATTTTCATTTTTTATTGCTTCTAAATGCTCACACTTAGAGCATGGAGGAGTTTGAAGACTATCAAACTTATCTTGTAGCAAAGCATGCTCTTTCTTTAAGATACTTAACTTCTTGCTAACAGTTCTACATTCATCAAATAATTCATGAAAAGCGATAGAGAGTTCTTCAAAAGATAAATCTTCATTAAATAAATCACATACCTCTTCTCCTAAAGCCATTAGCGCATAATGAGCAACTTGCTCGGTGTTGGACTCCTCTTCTTCGGACGCACTTAAATCATCCCACGTTGCCTTGAGCGCCTTCTTCTTTTATGTTCTCTTTTTTGGCTTGAGGACAATCGTTCTTGTAGTGTCCCGATTTTTTGCATTCATAGCAAATCACTTGGTCCTTCTTTTGTTCAAATTTATTTTTTATATTATTTTTAAATTTATTCTTTCTTAAGTATTTCTTAAATTTTTGAGTCAAAAGTGCAATGTCATTGTCACTGTCTGTTAGGATCGAGAGCACTAAGAGGGGGGGGGGGGGTGAATTAGTGCAGCGGAAAACTTTCTGCGATTAAAATCGAAAGATGCGTTTGAACGATAAAAACAACTTCTGTATGAAAGTTGATACTAATCAAGGTTAAAGTCAAACTAAGCAGGCAGTTTGCAGCTATGATAAAAACCAGAATATCGGCGCAAACCGAAATCCGACGTTCGTACGAAGAAACTGATTTACGTCTAAATGCTGATTCGTAAATCACTTGATTAGATAAGAGGCAGTTTAAGCAGGAGTATAAAGGCAGTGTGCAGTATTGGTAAAGCTCAAAACGTAAATGCAATCTGCAATATGATGATCATACGAAAAAGCAGATTTACGTCTAAACGCAGATTTACGTCTAAACGTTGAAACTTGTTCGTAAAATCACAGAGGGCAATAGCTATTGAGAAGTTTGCAATGAAGGTAAAATGCTTAAAGGAAATGCAAACCGAGATTTAGAGTAGTTCGGTCAATCTTGACCTACTCCACTTTTGGCTTCCTCCACCGACGAGGTCACCGACGTCAACTAGAGGCCTTCCTTCAATAGACGAAGACCAACCACCTTCTTACAGATTCACTCCTTTTGACGGGCTTAGGAGACAACCCTTACAGAAGTTTTCTCTCCTCTCTTTACAACTCAAACTTTGAAGAATAGAAAGAGGAGAACTAGCAGTTTTAAGCTCTAAGAAACATAGAAAGACAGCAAGATTTCGAGTGTGTGTTCTGTGCTTTCAGTGCTGAATGGGTGGGGTATTTATAGGCCCCAACCCAGTTCAAATTTGGAGCTCAAATCTGTCAATTCCCTGAATTCCGGGATCAGGCGGTTAGCGGTTGCACCTCCTGATTGGGGCGGTTGCACCGCCTGGCAGAGCTCGAAGACAGAGCCTCTGGGCGGTGCCACCTCTGTCAGGGGTGGTTGCACCTCTCTGCCAGAGCTCGAAGACCGAGCTCAGGCAGTTGCACCGCCTGACTAGAGAGGTTGCACCGCCTGGCAGAGCTCGAAACTTGAGCTCTGGCGGTGCTACCTCTTGACAGAAGAGGTTGCACCGCCCAGTCTCGCTCGGAGACTGAGCCTGGGGCGGTGCCACCTCTTGGTTGGGGCGGTTGCACCGCCCAGTCTCGCTGGTAGACATAGCCTGGGCGGTGCTACCTCCCTGCTTGGGCGGTTGCACCTCCCACAGCAACCTGGGTCCGAATGGGTTGATCCATTCGGCCCAATTTGAGTTCTTCAGGGGCCCAATTGCCCCAAGATTAAGCTAATGGGATCACCTCCCATTTCTAACTTAATCAATGTGCTAACTATGGTTATTTCCTAAGACAAATTCTACAGCTTGCTCCGGTGCATCAATCGCTTCTTCCGGCGAGTTTCCGACGAACTTCCGTCGATCATCCGACGAACCCTCGTTGATGCTCCTGCGGACTTCCGGCAAACTCCTGGACTTGCGATGATCCACTTGGCGAGTTTCGACGAGCTTCTTTGGCAAGCTCCTGGACCTCTCGGATTTGTTCCCGCAGAACCTCCGACGACCGTCCGAACTTCCGTAGAACTCTCGAACTCCCAACGTGATCATTGTCTTGACTCCGTCGCAACTCCTGCTGCATGTCTTTCTTCCATCGTAGTTAATCCTGCACACTCAAAACAAAAACTTCGATCGAGATAATTAATCCTAAGCAATTAACCAAGTTGTCTGGCATGTCATTGGTCCCTCGACGCTTCGTCCGATTCTTCGGCGCATCGTCCTTTCCTGCAGCCTATTGCCCAATTGGCCTGTTGACTCCGCAACTCCGATATCCTTGGCACAATACCCGCTCTTCTTGGCCCGATGCCCGAGTCCACGACCCGAAGCCTTCTGTCGATACGTCGACCGATCCACCGGCCCGACGTCCAATCTTCTGACTGTTGGGAAATCATTGGGGGCGACATCATATGCGTAGCGGAAGAACAAGAAAACAAAAATCCCCGATTCCCAAAAAGATGTTCGTCGTCGTGCGAAGATTGGTGCGCAAAAATCCGCAAAACACAAAACTGCGTATAGAGATTGTGTTACCTCGGGAGATCATATATCCCTGTTTCCTTACAGATCCTTAGGAGAGGGTGAAGGAGGTCAAGCGTCCTCCTCTCTAGCGGTGATCCACACAGCAGGGTTGCGACGACGCTCCTCAAAACTCCAGGCCTACTCTGAGGTGGAGAGGGAGAGGAGAATAGGAAAGGCAAGTAAAGACTCTAGCCTATGAGGCTGTGAATCCCTCCTATTTATAGAGATCCCGTGTCAAACCCTAATGGATCCTTCCCTAGTGGGTATTGGATCTGCATCCAATAAGACAAGGGGTCCGTCGGATATCTCATATCCGAACCTCTACTCATCGCAATGCCTACCATATGTGTGTGACCCTCTAGGCCCAATATCGAGCTGGCCGTGAGTCATACCTGTCAGAACTCCTTCTAACTCAGTGAATTATTATCTTTGTAATAATTCACTCGACTCATCGACTACGGACGTACTAGGCCACTACGCCGTAGTCCCCAAACGATACAGGGAATCCAATCCATTGAACCTGTCTGTCCTCATTTACCATGTACCTATAGTCCCTCATCCATCTAATATCCCAGAGACCGTATATCGAGCATGGTGCTGTCAGACCCATACGGTTTCTACTCGAGTCTCGCTCTAATCGGATTCTCCCGGAGAACTCTTTCTCTCTCAACCCGAATGACCCTGGCCAGGGATTTGTCTGAGCAAGAACACATAGGATATTCCTCTCATGACGCCGAGAGTGGATGATCCTCTATTGACACTCAATAGCCCTCGTAAGGTCGACTACCACTCCCAATAACCAACTGTACTAGATCTGCGGACAGCCAAACCTATAAGTCTGGTATCAAAGAGTGGAGCACTCATACAGGACATCCTTGGTGTCTCAAGTCTAAGGACCAGATACACCACTAGGACTACGGAATCGCTGTCTGACAATAAGGCATCATCAACCATCCAGCATTCCGTAAGCGGATCAATCAGTGAACTCATTCTCCAATGAGCACTTGTACTGTATCCCTAGTGTCCCTACACGAGCAGCTATGAGACCAGCTGCATCCATCATATGGACGGGTATACAGCACACCAGTCTATCCGGTTATCACGATGTCCCTCTCGAGTAACCTATGACCGGGATTATTTAGGATATGTGTTTAAAGGTGAATCGATCTCATTATCGTGATCTCATCACGATCCGATTCCCATTGCACAAATCCAAGGACATCACAATATATATATGCATTTATGCAATAGTTATAAAGTGATATACGCCAAAATATAATAAGCAAAAAGATTATGTATCAAGTCACACGTGTCATCACTCACGTGATTGGCTTGCTGGGCACCTATGACTAGCAATCTCCCACTTGACCTAAAGCCAATCACCTATGTGTCTGATCCCCATCAGACTCCTGTGACGCTCATAGACAATCTGAGACAACGGGTTTGTCAGTGGATCTGCAATGTTATCTTCGGATGGAATTCTTTCCACTACTACATCTCATCGGGTTACGATCTCTCTGATAAGTTGGAACCTCCTCAGAATACTTTTGATGAGACCCGGGTTCCCTTATTTGAGTAATCGCCCCGTAGTTGTCACAAATAAGGAAGTCGGCTCCTCGTTACTCGGCACGACTCCCAAATCTGTGATGAACTTCTTCATCCAGACTCCCTCCTTTGCTGCATCTAACGCAGCAATGTACTCCACCTCTATGGTTAAGTCAACAGTGGTATTTTGTTTGGAACTCTTCCAGCACACTGCTCCTCCATTCAAGGTGTACACATACCCTGAATTCGACTTGCTATCATCGACATCAGACTGAAAACTTGAGTCTGTGTAGCCTTCAACCTTAAGGCTATTACCTCCATATACTAGTAAAAGATCCTTAGTCCTTCTCAAGTACTTAAGGATACACTTTACTACTTTTCAGTGCTCCAAGCCAGGATCCGCCTGATACATGCTCGTGACACTCAGAGCATGCGCTATATCAGGCCTAGTACATAGCATGACATACATGATAGACCCTATTGTTGAGGCATAAGGTATCATATCCATGTTCGCCCTTTCTTGGAATATTCCATGCCAAAAATTTTGACAATGGTTTCTATGTACCTGGACTGGGACAAGCCAAGCATCCTCTTAGATCTATCTCTATAGATTTTAATCCCCAAGATATAGGATGCTTCCCCTAAGTCCTTAATGGAGAAGTGTCTAGATAACCAAGTCTTTACAGTGGATAGCATTCCTACGTCATTCCCAATGATGAGGATATCATCCACATATAACACCAAAAAGGTGATAGCGCTCCCACTTACCTTCCTGTACACACAAGGCTCATCTTCGTTCTTAACGAAGTCATAAGATCTGATTGACTCATCAAATCTTATGTTCCAACTTCGGGAAGCTTGCTTTAGTCCATAAATGGATCTAAGCAACCTACACACCTTATCTGGGCAGTTCTTGGACACGAATCCCTCAGGTTGCATCATATACACCTCCTCCTCGAGGTTCCCGTTGAGGAATGCGGTTTTCACATCCATCTGCCAGATCTCATAATCATAGTGTGCTGCAATAGCCAATAGAATTCTGATGGATTTTAGCATTGCTACGGGTGAGAAAGTTTCGTCGTAGTCAACACCTTGCCTTTGACGATACCCTTTAGCCACTAGCCTTGCTTTATAGGTCTCTATCTTTCCATCTACTCCGATCTTTTTCTTAAAGATCCACTTGCAACCGATGGGTACAATACCTTCGAGCGCATCAACTAGGTTCCAAACCTTATTGGAGTACATAGAATCCATCTCAGAATTCATGGCTTCTTGCCACTTCCCGGAGTCTATACTCATAATAGCCTCCTCGTAGGTCTGAGGATCAATATCCTCAGCATCCTCTCCTCTAATATGTCCCACATATCTCTCAGGAGGATGAGATACTCTATCAGACTTGCGTAAAGTTGAAACTTGTGCATTAGGTACCTGAATAGACTCGGGCTGTAGAGTGGTGCTTGAGCTTGGTTCTCTAACTTCGCTCAACTCTATCATTCTCCCACTATCTCCGCCAAGAATGTGTTCCTTCTCAAGGAACACTGCTCTCTTAGCTACAAAGACCTTTTGGTCCTCGAGATGATAGAAGTAATACCCACAAGTTTCCTTGGGGTATCCCACAAATATGCATCGCTTTGTCCTTGATTCTAACTTATCGGGGTTATGTCTTTTAACGTGGGCTGAGCAGCCCCAAATCTTAACAACCTTAAGATCAGGCTTCTTCCCTTTCCATATCTCATATGGTGTAGACACTACCGACTTAGTTGGAACTCTGTTCAGAAGGTAAGCTGCGGTTTCTAGGGCATATCCCCAGAATGAGATGGGTAGGTCAGCGAAACTTATCATGAACCGTACCATATCTAATAAAGTACGATTTCTCCTTTCAGAGACACCATTGAGCTGAGGTGTGTAAGGAGGTGTCAATTGAGATAATATCCCATGGTCCTTGAGGAACTGAGTAAACTCTGTACTTAAGTACTCACCTCCTCGATTTGATCGAAGAGTTTTGATACTCTTTCCAGTCTGGTTCTCCACCTCATTCTTACACTCTCTGAATTTCTCAAAGGCCTCGGACTTGTACTTCATTAAGTACACATATCCATACCTTGAGAAATCATCAGTAAATGTAATGAAGTAGGAGTAACCTCCAATGGCATGAGTTGACATGGATCCACATACATCACTATGTATGAGTTCCAACAACTCAGTGGCTCTCTCTCCAGTTCCACTAAATGGAGAGTTGGTCAATTTTTCACGAATGCAAGGCTCACAAGTTGCATAAGACATATAGTCGAATGGATCTAGATATCCATCATTTAGCAACTTTTGAATCCTTCTTTCATGGATGTGACCTAGCCTACAATGCCACAGGTATGCACTGTTCAACTCATCTCGTTTCCTTTTGGACACATTTACATTCATGATATGTGGAGTGGTGTCTAACATAAATAAACCATTATGCAATGTTCCTTTCGTGATGATCTTATCATCTAATAATATTGAACAACCATTGTTCTCAAAAACAAATTTATATCCACTAACTGTTAAACATGAAATGGAGATAATGTTTTTGATAATAGAAGGAACAAAATAACATGCATCTAATGCAATAAAAGCTCCACTAGGCAGATGTAGGGCGACCTCGCCAACAGCTAATACAGCAACTTTTGCTCCATTACCCATCTTGAGGTCCATCTCGCCTCTCTCAAGTCTCCTAGGCCTTGCCAGAACCTGTAACGAATTGCATATATGATAAGCACTACCGGTATCCAATACCCATGTGTTATCATAAGATTCTGACAAATGGAGACTGATCATGAATGTACCTGAAGCTTCATCAAGCTTTTGTTTCGCCCTTTCTGCAAGGTACTCTTTGCAGTTTCTCTTCCAGTGCCCATCTTTACCACACTGGAAGCACTGGCCTTTGTCCTTTGTTGGGTCTTTCTTAGCAACCTTTGCTTTACCTTGTTTGCCCTTGCCCTTTCCCTTCTTAAGGGACCTTTCTGTTTTCCTTTTCTTTCTGGACTCACCAGTGTAGAGAACTGGCTTCTCTTTCTTAATAGTACTCTCTACCTCCCTCAACATATTGAGGATCTCTGGGAGAGTCACCTCAAGCTTGTTCATATTAAAATTCATTATGAACTGTGAAAAGGAATCTGGTAGGGATTGAAGCACAATGTCCACACACAAGTTATCCTCTAGGACCATTCCTAGACTTGTGAGTTTCTCTATCCACTCAATCATCTTTAGGACATGGTTCTGAACCGGTGTCCCCTCAGTCATCCTAGCGCAGAAGAGGCTCTTAGATATCTCATATCGCTGAGTCCTTCCCTGTTCCTCAAACAATTTGCGGACATGTGGGAGAATGGATCTGGCATCCATCTTTTCATGTTATCTCTGTAACTCTGGAGTCATAGAGCCCAACATATAGCACTGAGCAAGAGTGGAGTCATCAATGTACTTCACGTAGCGAGCGATCTCATCCTCGCTTGCCCCTTCTTCGGGCGTAGGCATCACTGTATCAAGGACGTACACAATTTTCTCCGCTGTGAGAACAATTCTCAAGTTATGGAGCCAATCCGTATAATTTGGACCAATGAGGTGGTTGACATCAAGTATGCCACGTAAGGGATTTGAAAGCGACATTTTCTGAAAATAAAGATGTAGCAGAAATAAATAACATGCAGATTTTGCAAGAAATAAACTATCAAGATATGGACTTCTATCTTAATATGCTCCCACTATTTTACTATCGAGTCACGCGACACCCTCAGCACGTGAAACGGAAGTCTCCGGCAGACTTCTAGTGGGGATCAGGATCCAATCAGCGTCTTAGTGTAACCTCGAGGGACTCGACCAATCACACTAAGCCTAAAAGGTAGGCAACTCTTGCCGATCATAACTCCTTGTGATTCCCATCCAGTTCGGCCTCCGAATCACAATGGCCTCGAGGGACTCGACCAACCATGATGCTCGGTTAAGTCAACACCTTCGTTACAAGATGAGTCTAATTTGATGATATACCCTCGAGGGACTCGACCAAGCATACCATGCCCTCAGGTCACCGGTGACATCTCTATGTCGTAAGCAAGATAGCGAATCGCGATATAGGTGAGTCTCGAGGGACTCGACCAACTCAACCTACACCGGGAATCAGTTCCTACTCATAACGATGAAAGGCCACGTGGGTCAATCTAATTGCCTCACATTTACCGACTTAATATTATCGAGAGATGTTTCTATAATTTGGTCTCCTAATATGACATGTCACACATATACATATTTAATATATATATACATCGCATGCAAATATATATACATATCTAGTATGTGTATAAGCAATCACACCAGATGATCATGGACCACAACCTAATATGATTAGGCCTGAGCTAGTAGGCCTAATCACTCACATCAAGATCTATGTGTGCAACGGTGCATCTCCATGCCCTGTGATCGTCCATCTCGTCCTCGTCGGTTTCGTCAACATCTTGATGCATATCCATGTATCACGATCGTCCGTCTCGTGGGTCCCGCTATCGCATCCACGCTCCCGCTACGCCTCCTCATGTGATTACAACTTAATCATAGGCACGCAGGCCCAACAATAAACGAGAAATATAATGGAGGTTCGTAGACCTCAATAATAATAATCACAAGTACACATATCACACGGTCCATGATCATCCGTCCACACATCATACATCACACGTATAAATAATCATCATCATGTAGGGCTACTAGATAATAATAAAAATAATAATCAACTAAACCTTTTAATTAATTAATATTTTCTGAAATCAGGGATATATAGGGAATTTCTCAATTCCTAAGGGTATTTTCATAATTTTGACAAAAGAAAGAAATTGGAATTTCTCAAATTCACAGGGGCAAAACTATCTTTTTGCCCAGAAAACCCTAATTCCCTCTTTCTACTGCCGCTGCCGCTGCCGCCACCCTGCTGGCGGCGGCCTGTGCGGTGGGGCGAGGGCGCTGCCCTCGCCTGCAGGCGGCACGCTCGCTGGCGGCGCTGCCGCTGCAGGTGGGCTCCCCTTTCGGGCGAAGCTGCCTCCGCAGGCGGTGTTGTCCCGCCGGGCGGCCGCCCCTGTGGGGGGGGTTTCGCCCGCGGGAGCAGCGGCGGCAGGCGTCGCGCGTCGTTGCCCTGCGGCGGTAGGCGCCGCTTCCTTTCGGCGGCAGGCGCCGCTGCCCTGCGGCGCCTCTGCCCGTGGGTTGCCAGCCCCGCCGGCAGCAAGCCTGCTGCAAGCTGGCCACCGGCCGGCTGCTGCAGACGCAGCCCCTACGCTGCCCGCCTTCGGCTGCGCTGCACGCACGCAGATCGAGGGCAGCAACTGTTGCTGCCCTTTCTCGCTTTTGCGTCAATGATTTTGACGTCAATATTCTTACTAAACAAAACACACGCAGTTCAAAACCAATCATTCGCATGAACAACCTGGCTCTGATACCACTGTTGGGAAATCATTGGGGGCGACATCATATGCGCAGCGGAAGAACAAGAAAACAAAAATCCCCGATTCCCAAAAAGATGTTCGTCGTCGTGCGAAGATTGGTGCGCAAAAATCCGCAAAACACAAAATTGCGTATAGAGATTATGTTACCTAGGGAGATCGTATATCCCTGTTTCCTTGCAGATCCTTAGGAGAGGGTGAATGAGGTTAAGCGTCCTCCTCTCTAGCGGTGATCCACACAGCAGGGTTGCGACGACGCTCCTCAAAACTCCAGGCCTACTCTGAGGTGGAGAGGGAGAGGAGAATAGGAAAGGCAAGCAAAGACTCTAGCCTATGAGGCTGTGAATCCCTCCTATTTATAGAGATCCCGTGTCAAACCCTAATGGGTCCTTCCCTAGTGGGTATTGGATCTGCATCCAATAAGACAAGGGGTCCGTCGGATATCTCATATCCGAACCTCTACTCATCGCAATGCCTACCATATGTGTGTGACCCTCTAGGCCCAATATTGAGCTAGCCGTGAGTCATACCTGTCAGAACTCCTTCTAACTCAGTGAATTATTATCTCTGTAATAATTCACTCGACTCATCGACTACGGACGTACTAGGCCACTACGCCGTAGTCCCCAAACGATACAGGGGAATCCAATCCATTGAACCTGTCTGTCCTCAGTTACCATGTACCTATAGTCCCTCATCCATCTAATATCCCAGAGACCGTATATCGAGCATGGTGCTGTCAGACCCATACGGTTTCTACTCGAGTCTCGCTCTAATCGGATTCTCCCGGAGAACTCTTTCTCTCTCAACCCGAATGACCCTAGCCAGGGATTTGTCTGAGCAAGAACACATAGGATATTCCTCTCAGGACGCCGAGAGTGGATGATCCTCTATTGACACTCAATAGCCCTCGTAAGGTCGACTACCACTCCCAATGACCAACTGTACTAGATCTGGGGACAGCCAAACCTATAAGTCTGGTATCAAAGAGTGGAGCACTCATACAGGACATCCTTGGTGTCTCAAGTCTAAGGACCAGATACACCACTAGGACTACGGAATCGCTGTCTGACAATAAGGCATCATCAACCATCCAGCATTCCGTAAGCGGATCAATCAGTGAACTCATTCTCCAATGAGCACCTATACTGTATCCCTAGTGTCCCTACACGAGCAGCTATGAGACCAGCTGCATCCATCATATGGACGGGTATACAGCACACCAGTCTATCCGGTTATCACGATGTCCCTCTCGAGTAACCTATGACCGGGATTATTTAGGATATGTGTTTAAAGGTGAATCGATCTCATTATCGTGATCTCATCACGATCCGATTCCCATTGCACAAATCCAAGGACATCACAATATATATATGCATTTATGCAATAGTTATAAAGTGATATACGCCAAAATATAATAAGCAAAAAGATTATGTATCAAGTCACACGTGCCATCACTCACGTGATTGGCTTGCTGGGCACCTATGACTAGCACTGACATGTTCCTCCGGCACAACATGATTTTCCTGCTTTAATTGTCTCATCCAGATCGAAGTATCCTACGTCACTCAAAACGCAGATTAAATTATAAACATATATCAAGTAGTTTCATCATCAAAATATGAGATTCGACAATCTCCCCCTTTTTTATGATGACAACCACTTGATGACGGAGTTAAACTTAACTCCTGGAGTTTAAACAAACTCCCCCTATCAATATGCCATATTGATAGAAACTCTTAGATTCGAAAATCTAAGCAACATATCATCATAAACGGAGTTAACCTTAACTCCCAGAGTTTAAACAAACTCCCCCTATCAATATGCCATATTGATAGAAACTCTTGGATTCAAAAATCCAAGCAACATGTCATCATAAACTTATGCATAACATGTCATGTCATCAACATACTTCTCCCCCTTTGTCATCAACAAAAAGGAGAAGTACCACAATCAAGTGTTTGTGATGTAAGTTTAACTCATTGAATGAAAAACATAATATCTATTGTTACCATCATGCAGGTTTGCTATTATTAAATGGTAAGATATCAATATGTAAAATTACAATTCAAGTTCTTGATATCTTAACATGATATGATATTCATAGCACCTATTCATATGAATGCTGCTTTTGATATCTCATCATAATATGGCATTCATGACATCTATTCATATTCTTCAAATATGGCACTCATAGTATCAATTTATATATTTCTCCCCCTTTGTCATCAACAACAAGGAGAATGATATAAGCAAATTTTAAATATAAGTACGATGCCATAAGTTGGTTCATGTCATTTTCCAACAGTGAGTGATAGGATACCAATTATGCAAACATCTCGAGGAAAACATGACATGGAGATAGCTTTTATTGCTTCTTCCTTTTTATTTGTTATATTTTTACATGAAGGAGGAAAGCCATATGTGAAGTTCAAATCGATAAGATATTAAAGCATACTTCATTTTTGCAAGGATTAAGATATGTAAGTGAGTCAAATCCTTGTATGTAAAAATATCTTCCTTTTATAAGAGGGAATCATCAAATATGTTTCTCGAAAAATATTTTTCACATGATAAGTGCATTTGCTAGATGATTCCATATGTCAAAAATCAATGATGTGAATTAAACTTGATATGACATATGCTTGTTAAGTTTGGAAGAGGATAATGTATCAAGAAAATCCAATTGTTAGGATCAAGAAAATCCGAAAATGAAATTTGACACTTTCATACATTCGGACACGGTTTTACTAGAGATATTCAATTACAATCATGAAGGTAAAACATGCTTATTATCACGGAAATATTTATATTCAAGCACATAATTTCCAACATGTAATCATGGCAAGTAATTGTGTAAAATCATTATGGCAATCAAGTGATTTGATCATTCAATCAAAAAAGTCCGAAAAATAATTTTAACACGTTTAATCATTCGGACATATTTTTGCCATAGTTTTTCAAATATAATCATGAAGATAAGGCATGCTCATCATCATGGTAGTATGATAGAAAGTTTATCATATACAAGCTAGCAAAAAATTTCTACATTTTAAGGCCCGCAAGCTAGCAATTTTGAGATGTTCAAGAAAGCAACTCATGCTTCATGAAATATAAGTTTTGCTAGATGTGCAAGTTGACTTTTTGCTTCTTGAGATAGGCAAGATAGCATTCCTTGGTGATGTTCAATATAGCTAAGTTCTACATCATGCAAGCTAGTGAATCTTATAACATTTTAGAACATGCATAATCACCAAAGCATCATAAATTTTAATAATGTGCAAAATTATAAATTTTGCATGATTGCATTTGTGTCTTGAGACTTGCAAGATAGCACTTCTTGGTGATGTTCAAGATAGCAATTTCTTCTCTTTTGAGAAGTACAATTTTTGCTTTCTTGAATTGTGCAAGCTAGCTATCTCCCCTTTTGTCATTGTCAAAAAGAAGGGAAAAACCCTTTACATCAATTTTTTAAATCATTACAAAGGTTATATAAACTCATTATTATATGCATGATTCCAAATCATCATTCATATTATTTTAATCATTGTTTCACTCATCATTATTGCTTATCATGCATAATATGTAAAACCATCTAACATGATATAAACATTTATTTATTTAATTTTTTTAAGCATTCATGATACACATCATACATTATCATAATAAAAAGCATATGCATCATTCCAAATCATAAATATTTCAAATCATCATGGTATTAATTTGTCACATTGCATCCTACCATGCTTGATCGAAACTTCTCATTTGCATACATCAAAATAAATTCATGAATATCTCATGCATTCATATCATCACTTGAGGAATATTGAAAAGAAATAATTGGGTGATGAGATAAATATTTCATGAATACAAAGAATTGCATAAAAATCATATCATGAAAACAAGGAATACAAGTCACAATCATTCAAGAAAAAAATCATAATTCATTTTCAATTCATTCAATTTGATAAATCAAGATCATGATTTTGATAAAACTCATTTCAAATTTAAATCATCAAAATCATTTTTATGGCTCACAAAATTTATAACTTAAATAGATTCATGATTTCATTGATAATATATTTTCCCCCTTTTTAAGTGTTTCATTTTAAGTGGTCGATTTCATGTTAGCATGCCTTTTCATTTATGAAAACATGCATCAATTTTTTTTAAAGCCACTGTTATTATCATGAAAATCGATAATCCATAAATATCAAGAATCATCATACATAATTTCAAATATATACTCATTAATCATAACTTCAAATTAAACATGATTTCATATACTCAAAATCGAGAAATAACAATGGAAATCAACATGATACACATTATTACTTCTCAACCACATATAGCATGATTTCATAAGTTATTTTTGATCAAAATCATTTTGTTTATCATAAACATATAATTTTCATGATTATTTTCAAAATTACTAGAATGATAAGCATGATTCCTAATTGTTTGTATTTTCATTAAAAAATTATTAAACATACAATTTTTAAGAAAATTAAATAAAAAGAAAAATGCTTTATGAAAAGCATCATGTAATTTCAAAGTAAATTAAAGGCATTTTTATTACCTTAGCGTCGAAAGGCGTAAAGGCATAGTTTGCCACCTCGCCTTTGTTGATTTTCTCCTCGTCTTCGAAGGAGCTCGATTCATCCCAATTTTTGTTCTTCTTCTTGCGTTCAAAGCAAGTAGTTCCGTTTTTTTTGCTTTTTAATTTTTGTTTCATTTATAGTTTAAGTTCACCATCACTTAAGCTTATGCTCGAGTGGTCTTCAAATGTTCTATGTCCCAAATCCTTTCTGTTCTTTGGAAGGTGGTTCTCAAGTTCTTCACGTGCATTGCACGTCATTTCATATGTGATCAATGAACCAATTAGTTCTTTAAGTGGAAAAATATTTAAATCTTTTGTTTCTTGTAAAGCCGTTACTTTTGAATCCCACTTCTTAGAAAGAGAACGCAAAATCTTGTTTACGAGTTCAAAATCCAAAAAACATTTTCCAAGAGCTCTTAAACTATTGACGACATTCGTGAAACGGGTGTACATGTCGCCTATAGTCTCGCTTGGTTGCATTCGAAAAAGCTCAAAATCATGCAATAAAATGTTAACTTTCGAGTCTTTGACTCTACTAGTTCCCTCGTGCGTGATTTCAAGTGTTCGCCAAATGTCAAAAGTCGTTTCGCACGTAAAAATCCGATTGAACTCATTTTTGTCCAAAGCGCAAAATAAGGCATTCATAGCCTTTGCATTTAAAGAAAAATACTTCTTCTCCAAATCTGACCATTCGTTCATCGGTTTAGAGGGAAGTTGAAAATCATTTTCAACGATATTCCATAAATCCAAATTCAAAGAAATCAAGAAAACTCTCATTCGAGTTTTCCAATAAGTGTAGTCCAAACCGTTAAACAACGATAGACGAAAGACCGATAAGCTCTCTTGAAAGCCTTGAAGAGCCATTTCTCTCGGGTGTAAATCCGAAATGAGAAATACCCCGCTCTGATACCAATTGTTAGGATCGAGAGCACTAAGAGGGGGGGGGGGGTGCGATTAAAATCGAAAGCTGCGTTCGAACGATAAAAACAACTTCTGTATGAAAGTTGATACTAATCAAGGTTAAAGTCAAACTAAGCAGGCAGTTTGCAGCTATGATGAAAATCAGAATATCGGCACAAACTGAAATCCGACGTTTGTACGAAGAAACTGATTTACGTCTAAATCCTGATTCGTAAATCACTTGATTAGATAAGATGCTGTTTAAGCAGGAGTATAAACGCAGTGTGCAGTATTGGTAAAGCTCAAAACGTAAAGGCAATCTGCAATATGATGATCATACGAAAAAGCAGATTTACGTCTAAACGCAGATTTACGTCTAAACGCTGATTTACGTCTAAACGTTGAAACTTGTTCGTAAAATCGCAGAGGGCAGTAGCTATTGAGAAGTTTGCAGTGAAGGTAAAATGCTCAAAGGAAATGCAAACCAAGATTTAGAGTGGTTCGGTCAATCTTGACCTACTCCACTTTTGGCTTCCTCCACCGACGAGGTCACTGACGTCAACTAGAGGCCTTCCTTCAATAGGCGAAGGCCAACCACCTTCTTACAGATTCACTCCTTTTGACGGGCTTAGGAGACAACCCTTACAGAAGTTTTCTCTCCTCTCTTTACAACTCAAACTTTGAAGAACAGAAAGAGGAGAACTAGCAGTTTTGAGCTCTAAGAAACACAGAAAGACAGCAAGATTTCGAGTGTGTGTTCTGTGCTTTCAGTGCTGAATGGGTGAGATATTTATAGGCCCTAACCCAGTTCAAATTTGGAGCTCAAATCTGTCAATTCCCTGAATTCCGAGATCAGGCGGTTGCACCTCCTGACTGGGGCAGTTGCAGCACCTGGCAGAGCTCGAAGACTGAGCCTCTGGGTGGTGCCACCTCTGTCAGGGGCGGTTGCACCTCTCTGCCAGAGCTCAAAGACTGAGCTCAGGCGGTTGCACCGCCTGACTGGAGAGGTTACACCGCTTGGCAGAGCTCGAAACTTGAGCTCTGGCGGTGCTACCTCTTGACAGAAGAGGTTGCACCGCCCAGTCTCGCTCGGAGACTGAGCCCGGGACGGTGCCACCTCTTGGCTGGGGCGGTTGCATCGCCCAGTCTCGCTGGGAGACATAGCCTGGGTGGTGCTACCTCCCTGCCTGGGCGGTTGCACCTCCCACAACTACCTGGGTCCGAATGGGTTGATCCATTCGGCCCAATTTGAGTTCTTCAGGGGCCCAATTGCCCCAAGATTAAGCTAATGGGATCACCTCCCATTTCTAACTTAATCAATGTGCTAACTACGATTATTTCCTAAGACAAATTCTATAGCTTGCTCCGGTGCGTCAATCGCTTCTTTCGGCGAGTTTCCGGCGAACTTCCGTCGATCATCCGACGAACCTTCGGTGATGCTCCTACGGACTTCCGGCAAACTCCTGGACTTGCGACGATCCACTTGGCTAGTTTCGACGAGCTTCTTTGGCAAGCTCCTGGACTTCTCGGATTTGTTCCCGCAGAACCTCCGACGATCGTCCGAACTTCCGTAGAACTCTCGAACTCCCAACGTGATCATTGTCTTGACTCCGGCGCAACTCCTGCTGCATGTCTTTCTTCCATCGTAGTTAATCCTACATACTCAAAATAAAAACTTCGATCGAGATAATTAATCCTAAGCAATTAACCAAGTTGTCCGGCATGTCATTGGTCCCTCGACGCTTCGTCTGATTCTTCGGCGCATCGTCCTTTCCTGCAGCCTATTGCCCAATCGGCCGGTTGACTCCGCAACTCTGATATCCTTGGCACAATACCCGCTCTTCTTGGCCCGATGCCCGAGTCCACGACCCGAAGCCTTCTGTCGATACGTCGACCGATCCACCGGCCCGACGTCCAATCTTCTAACATGTTCCTCCGTCACAACATGATTTTCCTGCTTTAATTGTCTCATCCAGATCGAAGCATCTTGCGTCACTCAAAACGCAGATTAAATCATAAATATATATCAAGTAGTTTCATCATCAAAATACGAGATTCAACAATCTCCCCCTTTTTGATGATGACAACCACTTGATGACGGAGTTAAACTTAACTCCTGGAGTTTAAACAAACTCCCCCTATCAATATGCCATATTGATAGAAACTCTTAGATTCAAAAATCTAAGCAACATGTCATCATAAACGGAGTTAACCTTAACTCCCAGAGTTTAAACAAACTCCCCCTAACAATATGCCATATTGATAGTAACTCTTGGATTCAAAAATCCAAGCAACATGTCATCATAAACTTATGCATAACATGTCATGTCATCAACATACTTCTCCACCTTTGTCATCAACAAAAAGGAGAAGTACCACAATCAAGTGTTTGTGATGTAAGTTTAACTCATTGCATGAAAAACATAATATCTATTGTTACCATCATGCAGGTTTGCTATTATTAAATGGTAAGATATCAATATGTAAAGTTACGATTCAAGTTCTTGATATCTTAACATGATATGACATTCATAGCACCTATTCATATGAATGCTGCTTTTGATATCTCATCATAATATAGCATTCATGACATCTATTCATATTCTTCAAATATAGCACTCATAGTATCAATTTATATATTTCTCCCCCTTTGTCATCAACAACAAGGAGAACGATATAAGCAAATTTTAAATATAAGTATGATGCTATAAGTTGGTTCATGTTATTTTCCAATAGTGAGTGATAGGATACCAATTATGCAAACATCTCGAGGAAAACATAACATGGAAATAGCTTTTATTGTTTCTTCCTTTTTATTTGTTATCTTTTTACATGAAGGAGGAAAGTCATATGTGAAGTTCAAATCGATAAGATATTAAAGCACACTTCATTTTTGCAAGGATTAAGATATGTAAGTGAGTCAAATCCTTGTATGTAAAAATATCTTCCTTTTATAAGAGGGAATCGTCAAATATGTTTCTCGAAAAATATTTTTCACATGATAAGTGCATTTGCTAGATGATTCCATATGTCAAAAATCAATGATGTGAATTAAACTTGATATGACATATGCTTGTTAAGTTTGGAAGAGGATAATGTATCAAGAAAATCCAATTGTTAGGATCAAGAAAATCCGAAAATGAAATTTGACACTTTCATACATTCGGACACGGTTTTACTAGAGATATTCAATTACAATCATGAAGATAAAACATGCTTATTATCACGGAAATATTTGTATTCAAGCACATAATTTCCAACATGTAATCATGGCAAGTAATTGTGTAAAATCATTATGGCAATCAAGTGATTTGATCATTCAATCAAAAAAGTCCGAAAAATAATTTTAACACGTTTAATCATTCGGACATATTTTTGCCATAGTTTTTCAAATATAATCATGAAGATAAGGCATGCTCATCATCATGGTAGTTTGATAGAAAGTTTATCATATACAAGCTAGCAAAAAATTTCTACATTTTAAGGCCCGCAAGCTAGCAATTTTGAGATGTTCAAGAAAGCAACTCTTGCTTCTTGAAATATAAGTTTTGCTAGATGTGCAAGTTGACTTTTTGCTTCTTGAGATAGGTAAGATAGCATTCCTTGGTGATGTTCAATATAGCTAAGTTCTACATCATGCAAGCTAGTGAATCTTATAACATTTTAGAATATGCATAATCACCAAAGCATCATAAATTTTAATAATGTGCAAAATTACAAATTTTGCATGATTGCATTTGTGTGTCTTGAGACTTGCAAGATAGCACTTCTTGGTGATGTTCCAGATAGCAATTTCTTCTCTTTTGAGAAGTGCAATTTTTGCTTTCTTTTTGAATTGTGCACGCTAGCTATCTCCCCTTTTGTCATTGTCAAAAAGAAGGGAAAAACCCTTTACATCAATTTTTTAAATTATGACAAAGGTTAGTATCAATCTCATTTGTGCATCATTATATTTTCAAATTAAAACATGCACATTTTCAAAACATATAAACTCATTATTATATGCATGATTCCAAATCATCATTCTTATTATTTCAATCATTGTTTCACTCATCATTATAGCTTATCATGCATAATATGTAAAACCATCTAACATGATATAAACATTTATTTATTTAATTTTTTTAAGCATTCATGATACACATCATACATTATCATAATAAAAAGCATATGCATCATTCCAAATCATAAATATTTCAAATCATCATGGTATTAATTTGTCACATTGCATCCTACCATGCATGATCGAAACTTCTCATTTGCATATATCAAAATAAATTCATGAATATCTCATGCATTCATATCATCACTTGAGGAATATTGAAAAGAAATAATTGGGTGATGAGATAAATATTTCATGAATATAAAGAATTGCATAAAAATCATATCATGAAAACAAGGAATACAAGTCACAATCATTCAAGAAAAAAATCATCATTCATTTTCAATTCATTCAATTTGATAAATCAAGATCATGATTTTGATAAAACTCATTTCAAATTTAAATCATCAAAATCATTTTTATGGCTCACAAAATTTATAACATAAATAGATTCATGATTTCATTGATAATTTATTTTCCCCCTTTTTAAGTGTTTCATTTTAAGTGGTCGATTTCATGTTAGCATGCCTTTTCATTTATGAAAACATACATCAATTTTTTTTAAAGCCACTGTTATTATCATGAAAATCAATAATCCATAAATATCAAGAATCATCATACATAATTTCAAATATATACTCATTAATCATAACTTCAAATTAAACATGATTTCATATACTCAAAATCGAGAAATAACAATGGAAATCAACATGATACACATTATTACTTCTCAACCACATATAGCATGATTTCATAAGGTATTTTTGATCAAAATCATTTTGTTTATCATAAACATGTAATTTTCATGATTATTTTCAAAATTACTAGAATGATAAGCATGATTCCTAATTGTCTCTTCATTTATCGACCAGAGGAGGGGGGTCGCACTCTCTGCTCTCCTCCTTCCTCTTACGCGAACAAGAAGAGGGGTTGTCTCTTCGTTCTTCTGCAAGAAGGGAAGAGATCTACAAGAAGAACGAACAGAAGGAGAAAGCTTGCCGTTGGGAGAATTCTGTTCCTCTTGCGCGAAATCGAAGGAGGGAGATCCCTCTTTCCTCTCCATCGGCGAAGGGAGGAAGTGGACGGTCATCAATTCCGCTATCTGGTCTCCTTCTTCTTCTTCTTTGCAGAAGGGAACGGAACCCTATCGTCTCTGCGGTCGGCGTTCTTCTTGCATTGTGAAAACAGAGGAGGGCAAAGACGAGGAAAGGGGCTAAGGTTTCTGCTCCAAAGGAGCGATTGACCAGCTTTGCTGTCAAGGAAAGAAAGCGGCGCCTTGGTTCTTCCTCGCAGAAGGGAACGGAAGAAAGAGGGGGAAACGGAACCTGTTCTGCTCTCTTCTTTCAGCGAGATCGAAGAAGGTGGGAGATCTACTCTGTTTCTCTTGAACAGAGGAGGGGTCTCCTTCTTCCTCTTCTAATCGGGAAAAAAGGAGCCCGAACAGAGGAGATCTGCTCTTCCAGCGAGATTTGAGAAGGAAGAAGAGAGGTTCTCTGCACCGCCCCCTTTCACCTGCTTCTCATCGGGGAAAAGGGGCTCGGAGGCTGATTCCTTCCAGCGGAGGTGAGGGACGCTCTGCTCTTTCAAGATCGAGATCGGTTCTTGAAACTGAAACGGGAACAGAGTGGGAGAATTCTGTTCTTCGCAGAAAGGAATGGAACAGAGGAAAATTTTCAGTTCTTCTTTCCTCTCTGATTGGTAGCAACGGGAAGGCTGAAATCGAACCTTTCTCTCCTGCTCTGCTCGGTGAAACAGAGTTCCTTACCGGGGTGGCAGTTGCATAAAGGAGAGTTCCTTCTTTAAAAAAAAAAAAAAAAAAAAAAAAAAGGGCCGAGACATGGCAGCGATGGTCCCTGGGTCTGGTGACGGTGGCGAGAGGGTAGATTCGACGACGAGGCTCCCTTCTCAAGTTGCTCGTCCAATACCTTCTTTTCGGCGAGATGTTCCTTTGACGAAGCAGCATCAAAGTAGGTCGCGCTCTAGATCGCGACCTCCTGCTCTTATTTCCAATGAACCTCGGCCATGGACTAGCCTCTTCAAGGCTCCAATTGGAAGCCCAGACCTTAGTTTGGAATTCTTTGCTCCAGAAGTTCAGGCTGAAAAGAAGATTGCTGTGTATGAGATAGATGATTCCGCAGAGTTAATTGAGACATGGTCTATGGCGATTGTTGGTTATGTGGTAGGTCTCAAAACATCATATTTCCCACTATCGTCATTTATAAAAACTAGATGGGGAACATCGGCATTTGACCTTCATATGCTGGAGAACGGTTTCTTTGTTTGCAAGCTATACTCTGAAGAAGATTTGCAACGGGTCCTTGAAGGGTTCTGGACTATTCGTGGCCATCCAATGATTCTACGACGCTGATCCCCTGATGTCCATTTGGAGTTAGACAATCTACAGTCTATTCCCTTATGGGCATCGTTTCAAGGTCTCCCTCTGCATCTTTGGAGTCGACGTTTTATTGCAAAGTTATGCAGTACTTTGGGACAGCCACTCTATATTGATAAAGCAACAGCTGCGCAGACGAGATTAACATTTGCCCGAGCATGTGTACTGGTTTCCTCCGACGAAGATCTCCCTAATGAGATTTTTTATCGAGATCTTGAAGGGAACACTCGTAAGGTACATGTCTCATATTCTTGGAAGCCACAACGATGCAAGAGTTGCTTATCTTTTGGTCATGCAAATGGAGCCTGTCAACAAACCCCGAAACCAATTAATAAGATCTACAGGCCACGTCAGATGCCTCAGCAACAAGGCGAACCTCCTCTAATGGTAGTAGAACCGGTGGTGACGCAGACGTGTGAGCATTTCGACTCGTAGGGACAGCGCCATAGACAAGACAAATCAGGAACTTTATCTCTCCCTATTATGTCGGAGCTTTCCACAACAGCCCATGGTACTCATGGACAAGAGAAGCAGAAGTTAGAAACTTCATCTCTTACTATATTACCGGATCCATCCACAACAGGAATTCCAATATCCACTCAAAATGCCAACCAAGACATTGTGACTCAACAAACTCAAGCACCAACAAACATCGCCAGCAAGGATATTCGGCCACAACAAACACAGGCCCCAACAAACCTTGTTAGTAAGGATATTCTGCCTCAACTATCTCAAGCATCAATAAATCATACTAACCAGGATATTGCGCCTCAACAATCAGACTACTTGACTCAAGGTATAAAGTTTAAAAATTTGATAGCTGTGGATGAAGTGGATAAATATAGAAATAAGGCCTTAAAAGGTAAAGATATTGTGCGGGAGGAAAATGCAAAACCTAAGGATAAGAAAAAGGATGGTACTATCCATTCAAAGTCGTAGAATGAATACCTTACTTTCTTTTTCTGATGAAGATAATTTGCTGGAATGTTCGTGGACTTAATAAGCCTGAAAAATGTCGGGAGCTCAATAGAATAATCAAGTCTGCCGCATGTGATATTGCTATTCTCGTAGAAACAAAAATTAAAAAATCGCTCGTTCTTGCTCAAAAGAATTTAATATGGCCGGACGCAGAACTGTTTACCAATGACTCTAGTAAAACATTTGGTAGAATATGGGTCTTATGGCATCCTAACTCCATTAATGCTTGGTTTATTTCTGCTACCGATCAATTCATTCATCTTAAGGTGGAGGACAAAAAGAATGGCTGTCAATTCAATTTTATTGGTATATATGCTTCAAATAGTATGCAAGAAAGAAATACACTTTGGACCGATCTGACTAACATTGCAAATAACTGTCTTAATATGTCGTGGATTGTTCTTGGTGACTTTAATACTGTTCGATACACAAATGAAAAAGTGGGGGGTAGACAGCATTCTGAAAGTCAGCTTCAAAGATTTAATGATTATATAAACACTGCCGCATTGATTGATATGAAATCTGTGGGCAATTGGCTTTCCTGGAGTAATCAAGGCGATGGTAACAGAAAAATAATGGCTCGACTAGACAGATGTTTGATTAAACAAGAATGGTTAACAGTTTACCCTGATTCACTTCTTGAGTATGATGCACCATTGTTTTCTGATCATTCCTTAATGTATATACACGTAGAGAAAGCAACACCTAGAGGCAAGAAACCATTTAGATTCTTTAACATGTGGAGTACTCATCCTCAGTTCCTTGATATTATCAGATCGACTTGGAATATTAATATACATGGTTCGCCACTTTACATCTTATGCCAAAAGCTCAAAGTTTGCAAAGCGGCACTGAAGGAGTGGAATACAAACACCTTTGGAAATATTACCACTCGGGTTCAAATTTACAGAAAGGAACTAATGGCGATACAATATGAGCTTCAACTTCAGCCCCAAGATGAGAATCTTATCTACAAAGAGACAGAAGCCAGAAGTAACTTCATGCAAGCCTTAAAGCAGGAGGAAAGTTTTGCAAAGCAGAAGTCTCGACAACATTGGCTAACTCTAGGAGATTCCAATACTAAGTTTTTCTATGCATCCATTGGAGCCAACTAGAAAGCTTGATTCGGATGACATTTCAATCCTCAGTGCCCTAGTTACAGATGATGAAATTGTAAGAGTTGTCTTTAAGTCACCGAAGGATAAAAGCCCTGGTCCAAATGGATTTCTAGCTGAATTTTACCAAACTGCATGGTCTATTATTAGAAATGATGTGATTAAGGCTTGCCAACATTTTTTCTCTTCAGGTCGTATTCTTAGAGAGATGAACTGCACTTTTATTTCTTTAATTCCCAAGAATGCAGGGGCTGATTCACTAGAAAACTATCGACCCATATCATTATGCAACTTTATTTACAAGATCATCTCCAAAGTGTTGGCAGATAGAATGCAAAAGGTAATACACAAGATCATTAGTCCAAATCAGGCAGCTTTCATCAAAGGGAGAAGTATACATCATAATATTCTGCTTGCTAATGACTTGATAAAGGACCTGCACTCAAATGCAAGAGGGACGAAAATATGTTTTAAAGCTGATTTACGGAAAGCCTTTGATTCAGTTAATAGGAGTTTTATCTATAAGATGCTCATCGATATGAACTTCCCACAGAAATGGGTAAATTGGATTCAAAGTTGCTTGGAAACTCCAAAGTTTTCAATACTTTTTAATGGCTCACCTATTGGGTTTTTTGGGAGCACGAATGGCATCCGACAAGGTGATCCACTTTCTCCATATCTCTTTACTATTGCAATGGAAGGACTTAGCTGTATGTTGGAACAAGCAGTCTTGAATGGCGGTATTAAGGTACCAAATGCTGGTTCTATTCACATATCACACATAACATTTGCAGATGATTTACTTATATTTCTCCAGAATGATCCAACTTCAGTGAGGAACCTAGCTACTATTCTAAATGACTTTGGTATGGTTTCTGGCCTTCAGTTAAATCATGCAAAAAGTAAAGTCTATATGGGTCCTTGCATTGAGGACAAGGACTTTATTACACACACTCTGGGGGTTAATGAGGGAAGTCTGCCAATTCCTTATCTGGGTCTCCCACTCATATCCACTAGCATTCATAAAACCCACTGTCAACCTATCCTGCAAAAAATAAAGAATAGAATTTCTTCCTGAAAAAATAGGCTTCTATCAAAAGCAGGACGACTTGAACTCATCCGTTCGGTGTTGTACTCTTACTCTATATATTGGTCTAATGCTTTTCTTCTACCTGTTGGACTTATCCAAGATATTGAACGGCTATTAATGAACTTCTTCTGGAATGGTACAAATGATAAGGCAATGCATATGGTAAATTGGGACAACATCTGTAAATCGAAAGATGAAGGGGGGCTGAACTTGAGAAATATTAGAGAGTGGAATAAAGCATGTTTGGTACAACAATTGTGGGACCTTTTGCAAAACAAATGTTCCTTATGGTCACAATGGGTTTCTGCTAGGTACCTTTCGAAGGAATCGATTTGGAAAATTTCAACAAGAACATACCACTCTACAGCTTGGAAAGGAATTTTAAAGGCAAGGAATTGGATAATCAAACACATTTCTTATGCAATCTCTACTGGAACTAATACTAATATGTGGTACGATCCTTGGGTGAATGGGAAAAGTATATTTCAATTATATGGTGACAGAATACGAAAAGATCTTGGGGCTCCCAAAGATTGGAAGGTTTCCGAGTTCATTGCTAATGGTACCTGGTGTCTCCCTACTCCTATTTCTCCTGAAATGTTATCACTTTGGTCGACTATCACAGCTATTCCAATCAGGAACAACCCTTCAGATGTACTTATTTGGCTTCATGACAATGGTAAATTTAGTGCCACATCCGCATGGAATCAAATTAGGCAAAGAAATAACAAGTGGCTCCCAAGCAGTTGGACATGGGATCGACCAGGATCACAGAGACATTCCTTATGTACATGGCAGGCCCTTTTGAATAAACTACCTACAATAGATAATATTAAGAGAAGAGGTATCTATCATGTTAACCGATGCTCCCTTTGTTTGCAACAAGAAGAAACTATTGACCACCTCTATTTTGCTTGTGAATATACTAAATGGATATGGAAGGAGATTCTCCAGCGATTTGAACTCAATAGGCTGCCGCAACCAAACTTGCATCAAGAATTAGGCGACCTCATACAAAGTTTCTCAAGAAAAGGACCTCTTACACAATTGGCAAAGGTTACTTTCAGATGTGCTATTTGGTGGATGTGGAAGGAGAGATGTAGCAGAATCTTTGAATGTCAACACACAAACAATGCTCAGCTCTTGACAGAGATTATTAGAGACTCAAGATCATGCATGGAGCATAATCTAAAAATGGAGCACTTTACACGAAGAGAAAGAGATATTTTTATCAAATTCAATTTTACTATTAGCTAAAGATCTTGGCAACGATGTTAAATGCTGTAACCAATGGTAGTCTTAGGACATCTTAACATGCTCGTTACAGTTAGGAGTTAAAGTCTACAATATGTGTAGTCATAACTACCACATGTGTACTCAATGAGTTACCTGACTTTGTCTATAACTTGTATAGACAAAGCTATTTGTAGAAACGTTACACATAATCAATTTACTTTTACTTACAAAAAAAAAAAAACATATAATTTTTAAGAAAATTAAATAAAAAAGAAAAATGCTTTATGAAAAGCATCATGTAATTTCAAAGTAAATTAAAGGCATTTTGATTACCTTAGCGTCGAAAGGCGTAAAGGCATAGTTTGCCACCTCGCCTTTGTTGATTTTCTCCTCGTCTTCGGAGGAGCTCGATTCATCCCAATTTTTGTTCTTCTTCTTGCATTCAAAGCAAGTAGTTCCGTTCTTTTTGCTTTTTAATTTTTGTTTCATTTGTAGTTTAAGTTCACCATCACTTGAGCTTATGCTCGAGTGGTCTTCAAATGTTCTATGTCCCAAATCCTTCATGTTCTTTGGAAGGTGGTTCTCAAGTTCTTCACGTGCATTGCACGTCATTTCATATGTGATCAATGAACCAATTAGTTCTTCAAGTGGAAAAATATTTAAATCTTTTGTTTCTTGTAAAGCCATTACTTTTGAATCCCACTTCTTAGAAAGAGAACGCAAAATCTTGTTTACGAGTTCAAAATCCAAAAAACATTTTCCAAGAGCTCTTAAACTATTGACGACATCCGTGAAACGGGTGTACATGTCGCTTATAGTCTCGCTTGGTTGCATTCGAAAAAGCTCAAAATCATGCAATAAAATGTTAACTTTCGAGTCTTTGACTCTACTAGTTCCCTCATGCATGATTTCAAGTGTTCGCCAAATGTCAAAAGCCGTTTCGCACGTAGAAATCCGATTGAACTCATTTTTGTCCAAAGCGCAAAATAAGGCATTCATAGCCTTTGCATTTAAAGAAAAATTCTTCTTCTCCAAATCCGACCATTCGTTCATCGGTTTAGTGGGAAGTTGAAAATCGTTTTCAACGATATTCCATAAATCCAAATTCAAAGAAATCAAGAAAACTCTCATTCGAGTTTTCCAATAAGTGTAGTCCAATCCGTTAAACAACGGTGGACGAAAGACCGATAAGCCCTCTTGAAAGCCTTGAAGAGCCATTTCTCTCGGGTGTAAATCCGAAATGAGAAATACCCCGCGGGGGGGGGGGGGGGGGGGGGTGAATTAGTGCAGCGGAAAACTTTCTGCGATTAAAATCGAAAGCTGCGTTCGAACGATAAAAACAACTTCTGAATGAAAGTTGATACTAATCAAGATTAAAGTCAAACTAAGCAGCCAGTTTGCAGCTATGATGAAAACCAGAATATCGACGCAAATTGAAATCCGATGTTTGTACCAAGAAACTGATTTATGTTTAAATGCTGATTCGTAAATCACTTGATTAGATAAGACGCAGTTTAAGCAGGAGTATAAAGGCAGTGTGCAGTATTTGTAAAGCTCAAAACGTAAATGCAATCTGCAATATGATGATCATACGAAAAAGCAGATTTACGTCTAAACGCAGATTTACGTCTAAACGCAGATTTACGTCTAAACGTTGAAACTTGTTCGTAAAATCGCAGAGGGCAGTAGCTATTGAGAAGTTTGCAGTGAAGGTAAAATGCCCAAAGGAAATGTAAACCGAGATTTAGAGTGGTTCAGTCAATCTTGACCTACTCCACTTTTGGCTTCCTCCACCGACGAGGTCACCGACGTCAACTAGAGGCCTTCCTTCAATAGGCGAAGGCCAACCACCTTCTTACAGATTCACTCCTTTTGACGAGCTTAGGAGACAACCCTTACAGAAGTTTTCTCTCCTCTCTTTACAACTCAAACTTTGAAGAATAGAAAGAGGAGAACTAGCAGTTTTGAGCTCTAAGAAACATAGAAAGACAGCAAGATTTCGAGTGTGTGTTCTGTGCTTTCAGTGCTGAATGGGTGGGGTATTTATAGGCCCCAACCCAGTTCAAATTTGGAGCTCAAATCTGTCAATTCCCTGAATTCCGGGATCAGGCGGTTGCACCTCCTGACTGGGGCGGTTGCACCGCCTGGCAGAGCTCGAAGACTGAGTCTCTGGGCTGTGCCACCTCTATCAGGGGCGATTGCACCTCTCTGCCAGAGCTCGAAGACCGAGCTCAGGCGGTTGCACCGCCTGACTGGAGAGGTTGCACCGCCTGGCAGAGCTCGAAACTTGAGCTCTGGCGGTGCTACCTCTTGACAGAAGAGGTTGCACCGCCCAGTCTCGCTCGGAGACTGAGCCCGGGGCGGTGCCACCTCTTGGCTGGGGCGGTTGCACCGCCCAATCTCGCTGGGAGACATAGCCTGGGCGGTGCTACCTCCCTACCTGGGCGGTTGCACCTCCCACAGCAACCTGGGTCCGAATGGGTTGATCCATTCGGCCCAATTTGAGTTCTTCAGGGGCCCAATTGCCCCAAGATTAAGCTAATGGGATCACCTCCCATTTCTAACTTAATCAATATGCTAACTATGATTATTTTCTAAGACAAATTCTGCAGCTTGCTCCGGTGCATCAATCGCTTCTTCCGGCGAGTTTCCGGCGAACTTCCGTCGATCATCCGACGAACCCTCGGTGATGCTCCTGCGGACTTCCAGCAAACTCCTAGACTTGCGACGATCCACTTGGCAAGTTTCGACGAGCTTCTTTGGCAAGCTCCTAGACTTCTCGGATTTGTTCCCGTAGAACCTCCGACGACCGTCCAAACTTCTGTAGAACTCTCTAACTCCCAACGTGATCATTGTCTTGACTCCGGCGCAACTCCTGCTGCATGTCTTTCTTCCATCGTAGTTAATCCTGCACACTCAAAACAAAAACTTCGATCGAGACAATTAATCCTAAGTAATTAACCAAGTTGTCCGGCATGTCATTGGTCCCTCGACGCTTCGTCCGATTCTTCGGCGCATCATCCTTTCCTATAGCCTATTGCCCAATCAGCCTGTTGACTCCGCAACTCCGATATCCTTGGCACAATACCCGCTCTTCTTGGCCCGATGCCCGAGTCCACGACCCGAAACCTTCTGTCGATACGTCGACCGATCCACCGGCCCGACATCCAATCTTCTGACATGTTCCTCCGGCACAACATGATTTTCCTGCTTTAATTGTCTCATCCAGATCGAAGCATCCTACGTCACTCAAAATGCAGATTAAATCATAAATATATATCAAGTAGTTTCATCATCAAAATACAAGATTCAACACTGTCCTCATCACTTGATGTTCCTTTCAAGTGGTCTTCTTGTGATTTGAGTGCCATATCCTTCCTGTTCTTTGGAAGGGGGTTCTCGAGCTCGTCATGAGCTTGACATGTCATTTCGTAGGTCATTAGAGACCCAATGAGTTCTTCAAGAGGGAATGCTTTAAGGTCTTTGGCCTCTTAAATGGCCGTAACTTTTGGATCCCAACTTTTAGGGAGAGGTCTTAAGATTTTAGTTACTAGTTCAAAGTTAGTAAAATCTTTACCAAGAGCTTTGAGTCCATTGATGACATCCGTAAACCGGGTGTACATGTCTCCGATGGACTCACTTGGTTTCATTCGGAAAAGTTCGTAAGAGTGCACAAGGATGTTGATTTTGGACTCTTTCACTCGGCTAGTGCCTTCATGAGTGACCTCAAGAGTTCTACAAATATCAAAGGCCGAATCACAAATTGAAACACAATTAAATTCATTTTTGTCTAGTGCACAAAACAAGGCATTCATAGCCTTTGCATTTAAAGCAAAAACCTTCTTCTCCGATTCATTCCATTCGCTCATCGGAAGAGAAGATTTTTGAAATCCATTTTCAACAATAGACCAAAGCTCAAAGTCCATAGAAATGAGGAAGATCCTCATGCGAGTCTTCCAATATGTGTAATCTGACCCATTAAACAAAGGTGGTCGTGCAATAGAATGGCCCTCTTGCATGCCGGAGTAAGCCATCTCTCTTGGGTATTAAACCAAATATGAGAGATAACCTCGCTCTGATACCACTTGTTAGGATCGGAGCGGCACTAAGAGGGGGGGGGTGAATTAGTGCAGCGGATTAAAACTTCGGTTTTAGAAAAATCTTTCGTATGATAAGAACGGAACTTGAAAAGCTTAACTTGAAAGTGTATTCTTAAAGTTGCGCAGCAAAGGTAATAAGGAACTAAAGCATGTAAGAAGGTTTGCAGTAATGTAAACAGTAATAATGAAATGCAAACCAGAGATTACGCCGATTTTAGAGTGGTTCGGTCAAATGACCTACATCCACTTGCGAGGCCCCTCTTTGATGAGGCTCCCACCTTCCACTAGCAAATCTCTTGAAATGGAAAGGTAAATACCCCTCTTACAACCTTTTACAAACAGTTCAACCTCTTACAAATTTTCAATAAGAAAGAACGAGGAGAACTCTCTAGCAAATTGAAAACAAGACTTGCTAAGACTTTCTAAGACTTTTCTCTCAATCAAAATGCTTCTCAAAAGTTGTAATCTCAGCTGAGATTTGAGGGGTATTTATAGGCCTCAAGAGGATTCAAATTTGGGCTCCAAAATTTGAATTCTCTTTGGGTTCCCGATGCTGGCGGTGCCACCGCCCAGCCAAGCGGTGCCACCGCCCAGCACTCGGGTGCTGGACGGTTCAACCGCCCAGCCCAAGAGGTGTCACCGCCCAGCTCTCGGGTGCTGGGCGGTGCCACCGCTTGGCTCTCCGGTTCGCTGGTTTGGCTTAATTTTAGCCCAAACCAAATCTGACTTTGGGCCCAGTTGGCCCCTAACTAGGATATAGGATTATCTCTTAATCCTAATCCTAATTACAAGTGAACTACATAACCAAAACACATCCTAAGCAAGTTTTCAACCGCGAACGTCAAGTCTTGTTCCGGCGAGCTTTCCGACGAACTTTCTTCCGACGGACTCCCATCAAGCTCCCGAACTTGTGATGACTTTAACGAGTAGCCGAGCCTTCTCGGTGATCTCCGTGAACCTCCGACAATCTCTTCGGCGAACTTCCAAAAATTCCGACAGGTTCCCGATTTCTTCTCGGTTGGTTCCGGCAGCTTCTTCGACGATTCTTCGGACTTTTAAACGTCCATCGAACTTGACTCTGGTATCCTTGCTTTATGTTTTCTGGTTATCGTAGTTAATCCTACACACTTAACTCAATAATATGGATTAGATCAATTAACCCACCAATTGATTATATCATCAAAATCCGAGATTCAACATTTTGTTGTCGGGTTAAAGGCGTGTATAGGCTGAGAGAGGTGATGGTCGAAAGGGTTAGTGGATTGGTAGATGTAGGCTGCGGTTTAGGCTTATTTTGTGGCTGTTTTGGGTGAAGTTTGAGGGTGTGGTTTAGTGGAGTTTTAGGGCTGTGGATGAAAGTTTTGGATCTGTGATAGATGGTAGCAAAGGTTTGATAGAAATAAGTGGAAGTTGCAGCAAGTATGTGCTGTCTTGTAAGAGTAGAATTGTCGTCAAAGAAACAACGGTTTCTCGACGTAATTTCCACCAAAAACGTAAGAGAATTGAGGAGGGAATTGATAGCAAAATCACAGTTTATATGACAGCAAGGATGTCTAATTTAATCAAGAAAAGTTTGGCAGTATAACAGTAAGGAAATTGGTGCAAGTTGCGATTGTAGAATTCTCGTTGAAAAAATTCAGCGGTTTACGACAAAAATTTGCAGCAACACAAAATCATTTTTAGAGATGAATTTCTCAATAAATCAATCTTAGATGGAAGCCAAGATGATTTATGAAGTGTATAAGAAATTTCATTCAAAAAAGATTACAAATAGATGGGTTAAGGCAACAATATGCGGCTGAAATTTTCTGCAGCATAGATTTTCAAGTGTAGCAGATTGGACATAAAAGATCAGTAGTTTATATTGAGAATTTTTGAATGAAACTAAAGGAAAATCCATTGTTAGGAAGTGTCAAAGATGTCATAAAAATTTTGTAGAAATTTGGATAGAAAAAATACAATAGCAAGATCAAAAAAATGGTGCTATGCGGTTGGAATTCTGCAATGTATCTATCGTCATAGAGATGAAAACTCTGTGACAAAAAGTTTATGCAGCAATATAGGAATATTTTTTTTTTTTGATTTTTGAATAAGGATAACTAAATTGCAGCAGCAGTAAGGTAGGAAACCAAAACCTGTTGCAATTCACGAGGAGATCAAAGGATGATCCGCGGTGGTGGAGATGATGGCGGAATTCGGTGACGATCTTTTAAGCAATTGTGAGAATTACTTTGGATGGTTGTAGAGGGTTGATAGATGGCTTGGAAGGATAGCGAGACGCCAAGAATGCTGCTCTGATACTAGGTGTTAGAACCCTTACAGATTATAAACTTGGGGTTGATCTCTTTAGGGGATCGGCCTCCTTGGAACTCTATAGGGATTCCTCCCTCTTAGTTATCGTTCAAAGGCTACAGAAAAGATTCATCTATTGCTTATGAAAAGAGGTGGAATACATGACTATTTATAGGGCTTCTAAACCCTAACTCCTAATAGGACTCTTACTTAAGACTCCTACTTCTAACCAACTCCTAATAGGACTCCTACTCAAGACTCCTACTTCTAACCAACTCTTAATAGGACTCCTACTCAAGACTCCTATTCCTTTACAACTCCCTATTCTTCTCTAAGAAATAACCTCCTAACCCTAGCCGGCCTCTTCACCTCTTTAATAGGGGTCGGCTTAGGTAGGTTTTACATGAATGTCCCTCTCAATTAGGACTCTCCTAGCTAGAGTCCTAACACCCCCCCCCCCCTAGTGCCGACCTCTTGATCTTAATACTTTCTTCTCTTTTGAGAAGTTCAAGCTAGCAATTTTGCTTTTACTTGGGATGTGCAAGCTAGTAATTCTTGCTTCTCTTTTGAGTTGGGCAAGCTAGTAAGTTTTAGATATACAAGCTAGAAAGATAGCAAGTTTTATATCAAGCAAGCTAACAAATTTTGCACCATGCAAGCTAGCAAATTTTACATCATTTTTCAAATCATCACATAAAATATATCAAGAAAAATTTACTTGGTGATAAGGTATACAATTCATGAAGACAAATTATGACTATCAAAAGACAAATTATGATTCTTTTTGGATGACTCAAATAGCAAAAAGAAGAATCATAGTAAATGATCTTAATTCATAAAAAAAATCTCATGTTATAATTCCAAAAATTCACAAGAAAAATCATGATTCATTTGACAAAAAGATTGTCGATTCATGTATTTGACTAAATATTTTTTAAACCATCATCACTTCAATTCATCATGCACAATATCAAAATGTAAAATCATCAAAACATACATATGATTTATCTTAAGTATTAGATTTAAGTCTAACATTTTGTTCCTTTATCATAAAGCATATAATTTTAATGATCATTTTCAAAATTACTAAAAGGATAAGTATGATTCCTATTTTTGTTTTTATCATGCAACTAAAAAAAATTATAAATAATTTTTCTAAACCAATTTAAGAACAACTCATAAAATACATCATGTAATTTTGAAATAAAGCAAAGGAGTTCTGTTTGAGTTATTTACCTCATTATCGAGAGTCATCAAAGCAAAGTTTATCGGTTCATTTTCATCGATTTGCTCCTTGTCATTGGATGAGCTTGATTCATCCCATGGTACTTCCTTCTTCTTGTGTTCATAGCAAGTAGTTGCATTCTTTTTAAGTTTATTTTTGTTCTTTGATTCTTGTTTTAAAAACTTTTTAAGCTTTATTGGGAGAAGTTTAAGTTCATCATCAATTGAGCTTTCGCTCGAGTTGTCTTCTAATGTTCTAAGTGCAAAATCCTTTCTTTTCTTTGAAAGGTAGTTCTCAAGCTCTTAATGAGCATTGCAAGTCATCTTATAGGTCATTAGTGACCCGATAAGTTCTTCGAGAGGAAAATTGTTTAAATCCTTGACTCTTAAATGGCCATTACTTTATAATTCCAATTTTTAGAAAGAGATCGTAAAATTTTATTCATAAGTTCAAGGTTCGAAAACCTTTTACCACAACATCCGTATAATGAGTGTACATGTCTTCAATAGTCTCACTTAGTTCCATTCAAAATAACTCAAAATCATGGATCAAAATATTAATCTTCAAATCTTTAACTCTACTAGTGCCTTTGTGTGTGATTTTAAGAGTGTGTCAAATATCGAAGGTCGTTTCGCAAGTAGAAAACCGATTAAACTCATTTTTGCTTAAAGCACAAAATAGAGTGTTCATAGCTCTAGCATTCAAAGAAAAAGTTTTCTTCTCTAAATCATTCTATTTGTTTATTGGAGTAGAAGACTTTTGAAAGTCATTTTCAATGATATTCCATAAGTTTAAACCCAAGGAAAGCAAGAAAACTCTCATCCGAGTTTTTCAATAAGTGTAGTCCATCCCATTGAACATGGGAGGATGAAAGATAGAAAAGCTCTCTTGAAATCCGAAAAGAGTTATTTCTCTTAGGTGTTAAACTAAATGAGAAATAACATGGCTCTGATACCAACTGTTAAGAACGAGTTAGCAATAAGAGGGGGGGGGGGCGGGTGAATTATTGCAGCGGATAAAAACAACAGTTTTGAAAAACTCTGAAAAACTTTGTATAATAAAAAACTATATCGAAAATGTACTTGACTTGAAAGCATATGGAAGCATAATTAATAAGTAAATAGAGTAATTTGCAGTATGTAAATGGCAACAATAGAAATGGAAACCAGAGAAGAACACACTAATTTTATAGTGGTTCGGTCATTCGACCTATATCCACTCCCGATACCTCCTCCAATGAGGTCATTGGTTTCTACTATGCTAGTCATAAGTGCCCAACAAGCCAATCACGTGAGTGATGGCACGTGTGACTTGATACAGAATCTTTTTGCTTATTATATTTTGGCGTATATCACTTTATAACTATTGCATAAATGCATATATATTGTGATGTCCTTGGATTTGTGCAATGGGAATCGGATCGTGATGAGATCACGATAATGAGATCGATTCACCTTTAAACACATATCCTAAATAATCCCGGTCATAGGTTACTCGAGAGGGACATCGTGATAACCGGATAGACTGGTGTGCTGTATACCCGTCCATATGATGGATGCAGCTGGTCTCATAGCTGCTCGTGTAGGGACACTAGGGATACAGTACAGGTGCTCATTGGAGAATGAGTTCACTGATTGATCCGCTTACGGAATGCTGGATGGTTGATGATGCCTTATTGTCAGACAACAATTCCGTAGTCCTAGTGGTGTATCTGGTTCTTAGACTTGAGACACCAAGGATGTCCTGTATGAGTGCTCCACTCTTTGATACCAGACTTATAGGTTTGGCTGTTCCCAGATCTAGTACAGCTGGTCATTGGGAGTGGTAGTCGACCTTACGAGGGCTATTGAGTGTCGATAGAGGATCATCCACTCTCGGTATCATGAGAGGAATATCCCATGTGTTCTTGCTCAGACAAATCCCTGGCCAGGGTCATTCGGGTTGAGAGAGAAAGAGTTCTCCGGGAGAATCCGATTAGAGCGAGACTCGAGTAGAAACCGTATGGGTCTGACAGCACCATGCTCGATATACGGTCTCTGGGATATTAGATGGATGAGGGACTATAGGTACATGGTAACTGAGGACAGACAGGTCCAATGGATTGGATTCCCCTGTATCGTCTGGGGACTACGGCGTAGTGGCCTAGTACTTCCGTAGTCGATGAGTCGAGTGAATTATTACAGAGATAATAATTCACTGAGTTAGAAGGAGTTCTGACAGGTATGACTCACGGCCAGCTCGATATTGGGCCTAGAGGGTCACACACATATGGTAGGCATTGCGATGAGTAGAGGTTCGGATATAAGATATCCGACGGAGCCCTTGTCTTATTGGATGCAGATCCAATACCCACTAGGGAAAGGACCCATTAGGGTTTTGACACGGGATCTCTATAAATAGGAGGGATTCACAGCCTCATAGGCTAGAGTCTTTGCTTGCCCTTCCTATTCTCCTCTCTCTCTCCACCTCAGAGTAGGCCTGGAGTTTTGAGGAGCGTCGTCGCAACCCTGCTGTGTGGATCACCGCTAGAGAGGAGGACGCTTGACCTCCTTCACCCTCTCCTAAGGATCTGCAAGGAAACAGGGATATACGATCTCCCTAGGTAACACAATCTCTATACGCAGTTTTGTGTTTTTGCGGATTTTGCGCACCAATCTTCGCACGACAATGAACATCTTTTTGGGAATCGGGGATTTTTTGTTTTCTTGTTCTTCCGCTGCGCATATGATGTCGCCCCCCCTATGATTTCCCAACAGTGGTATCAGAGCCAGGTTGTTCGTGCGAATGATTGGTTTTTGAACTGCGTGTGTTGTGTTTAGGAAGAATATTGACGTCAAAATCGTTGACGCAAAAGTGAGGAAGGGCAGCAACAGTTGCTGCCCTCGATCTGCATGCTTGCAGCCACCTGCAGCGGCAGCCGCAGCCGCAGCCAGGCAGCACAGCGCCGGCGCATGCGCAAGCGCTGTGCCTGCAGCAGCCGGCCGGCGGCCTGCTTGCAGCAGGTTTGCTGCCGGCGGGGCTGGCAACCCACGGGCAGAGGCGCCGCAGGGCAGCGGCGCCTACCGCCGAAAGGAAGCGGCGCCTGCCGCCGCAGGGCAGCGACGCGCGACGCCTGCCGCCGCAGGGCAGCGACGCGCGACGCCTGCCGCCGCAGGGCAGCGACGCGCGACGCCTGCCGCCGCTGCTCCCGCGGGCGAAACCCCCCCCCACAGGGGCGGCCGCCCGGCGGGACAGCACCGCCTGCGGAGGCAGCGGCGCCCGAAGAGGGCGCCCACCCGCAGCGGCATCGCCGCCAGCGGGCGTGCCGCCCGCAGGCGAGGGCAGCGCCCCGCCCCTCGCCGCACAGGCCGCCGCCAGCAGGGTGGCGGCGGCAGCAGCAGCAGCAGTAAGAGGGAATTAGGGTTTTATGGGAAAAAGACAGTTTTGCCCCTCGGAATTTGAGAAATTCCAGTTTCTGTCTTTTGTCCAAATTACGAAAATACCCTTAGGAATTGAGAAATTCCCTATATATCCCTGATTTCAGAAAATATTAATTAATTAAAAGGTTTAGTTGATTATTATTTTTATTATTATCTAGTAGTCCTACATGATGATGATTATTTATACATGTGATGTATGATGAGTGGACGGATGATCATGGACCGTGTGATGTGTGTACTTGTGATTATTATTATTGAGGTCTGCGAACCTCCATTATATTTCTCGTTTATTGTCGGGCCTGCGTGCCTATGATTAAGTTGTAATCACATGAGGAGGCGCAGCGGGAGCGTGGAAGCCATAGCGGGACCCACGAGACGGACGATCGTGATGCATGGAGATGCATCAAGATGTCGACGGAACCGACGAGGACGAGATGGACGATCACAAGGCATGGAGATGCACCGTTGCACACATAGATCTTGATGTGAGTGATTAGGCCTACTGGCTCGGGCCTAATCATATTAGGTTGTGGTCCATGATCATCTGGTGTGATTGCTTATACACATACTAGATATGTATATATATTTGCATGCGATGTAGATATATATTAAATATGTATATGTGTGACATGTCATATTAGGAGACCAAATCATAGAAACATCTCTCGATAATATTAAGTCGGTAAACGTGAGGCAATTAGATTGACTCACGTGGCCTTCCATCGTTATGAGTAGGAACCGAATCCCGGTGTAGGTTGAGTTGGTCGAGTCCCTCGAGACTCACCTATATCGCGATTCGCTATCTTGCTTACGACATAGAGATGTCACCGGTGACCTGAGGGCATGATATGCTTGGTCGAGTCCCTCGAGGGTATATCATCAAATCAGACTCATCTTGTAACGAAGGTGTTGACTTAACCGAGCATCATGGTTGGTCGAGTCCCTCGAGGCCATGGTGATTCGGAGGCCGAACAGGACGGGAATCACAAGGAGTTGTGATCGGCAAGAGTTGTCTACCTTTTAGGCTTAGTGTGATTGGTCGAGTCCCTCGAGGTTACACTAAGACGCTGATTGGATCCTGATCCCCACTAGAAGTCTGCCGGAGACTTCCGTTTCACGTGCTGAGGGTGTCGCGTGACTCGTTAGTAAAATAGTGGGAGCATATTAAGATAGAAGTCCATATCTTGATAGTTTATTTCTTGCAAAATCTGCATGTTATTCATTTTTGCTACATCTTTATTTTCAGAAAATGTCGTTTTCAAATCCCTTACGTGGCATACTTGATGTCAACCGCCTCACTGGTCCAAATTATACGGATTGGCTCCGTAACTTGAGAATTGTTCTCACAGCGGAGAAAATCGTGTACGTCCTTGATACAGTGATGCCTACGCCCGAAGAAGGGGCAAGCGAGGATGAGATCGCTAGCTACGTGAAGTACATTGATGACTCCACTCTTGCTCAGTGCTATATGTTGGGCTCTATGACTCCAGAGTTACAGAGACAACATGAAAAGATGGATGCCAGATCCATTCTCCTACATGTCCGTAAATTGTTTGAGGAACAGGGAAGGACTCAACGATATGAGATATCCAAGAGCCTTTTCCGCGCTAGGATGACTGAGGGGACACCGGTTCAGAACCATGTCCTAAAGATGATTGAGTGGATAGAGAAACTCACAGGTCTAGGAATGGTCCTAGAGGATAACTTGTGTGTGGACATTGTGCTTCAGTCCCTACCAGATTCCTTTTCACAGTTCATAATGAACTTTAATATGAACAAGCTTGAGGTGACTCTCCCAGAGCTCCTCAATATGTTGAGGGAGGCAGAGAGTACTATTAAGAAAGAGAAGCCAGTTCTCTACACTGGTGAGACCAGAAAGAAAAGGAAAGCAGAAAGGTCCCTTAAGAAGGGAAAGGGCAAGGGCAAACAAGGTAAAGCAAAGGTTGCTAAGAAAGACCCAACAAAGGACAAAGGCCAGTGCTTCCACTGTGGTAAAGATGGGCACTGGAAGAGAAACTGCAAAGAGTACCTTGCAGAAAGGGCGAAACAAAAGCTTGATGAAGCTTCAGGTATATTCATGATCAATCTCCAATTGGCAGATTTTTGTGATAATTCATTGGTATTGGATACCAATATTGCTTATCACATCTACAATTTATTGTAAATTCTAGCAAAGCCGAGGGGAGATTGACGAGAGGAATATTGCATAAAGGTTTGTTTATGCAAGACACTACTCCACATATCATGAATGTAAGTGTCTAAGAGGAAACGAGATGAGGTGAACAGTGCATACCTATGGCATTGTAGGCTAGGTCACATTCATGAAAGAAGGATTCAAAAGTTGCTAAATAATGGATATCTAGATCCATTCGACTATGTGTCATATGCAACTTGTGAGCCTTGCATTCGTGGAAAACTGACCAACTCTCCATTTAGTGGAACTGGAGAGAGAGCCACTGAGTTGTTGGAACTCATACATAGTGATGTATGTGGACCCATGTCAACTCATGCCATTGGAGGTTACTCCTACTTCATTACATTTACTGATGATTTCTCAAGGTATGGATATGTGTACTTAATGAAGTACAAGTCCGAGGCCTTTGAGAAATTCAGAGAGTATAAGAATGAGGTGGAGAACCAGACTGGAAAGAGTATCAAAACTCTTCGATCAGATCGAGGAGGTGAGTACTTAAGTACAGAGTTTACTCACTTCCTCAAGGACCATGGGATATTATCCCAATGGACACCTCCTTATACACCTCAGCTCAATGGTGTCTCTGAAAGGAGAAATCGTACATTATTAGATATGGTACGGTCCATGATGAGTTTCGCTGACCTACCCATCTTATTCTAGGGATATGACCTAGAAACCGCAGCTTACCTTCTGAACAGAGTTCCAACTAAGTCGGTGGTGTCTACACCATATGAGATATGGAAAGGGAAGAAGCCTGATCTTAAAGTTGTTAAGATTTGGGGCTGCTCTGCCCATGTTAAAAGACACAACCCCGATAAGTTAGAATCAAGGACAGGGCGATGTAAATTTGTGGGATACCCCAAGGAAACTTGTGGGTATTACTTCTATCATCTCGAGGACCAAAAAGGTCTTTGTAGCTAAGAGAGCAGTGTTCCTTGAGAAGGAACACATTCTTGACGGAGACAGTGGGAGAATGATAGAATTGAGCGAGGTTGGAGAACCAAGCTCAAGCACCACTCTACAGCCCGAGTCTGTTCAGGTATCTAATACACAAGTTTCAACTTTACGCAGGTCTGATAGAGTATCCCATCCTCCTGAGAGATATGTGGGACATATTAGAGCAGAGGATGTAGAGGATATTGATCCTCAGACCTACGAGGAGGCTATTATGAGTATAGACTCCGGGAAGTGGAAAGAAGCCATGAATTCTGAGATGGATTCTATGTACTCCAATAAGGTTTGGAACCTAGTTGATGCACCCGAAGGTATTGTACCCATCGGTTGCAAGTGGATCTTTAAGAAAAAGATCGGAGTAGATGGAAAGGTAGAGACCTATAAAGCAAGGCTAGTGGCTAAGGGGTATCGTCAAAGGCAAGGTGTTGACTACGACGAAACTTTCTCACCCGTAGCAATGCTAAAATCCATCAGAATTCTATTGGCTATTGCAGCACACTATGATTATGAGATCTGGCAGATGGATGTGAAAACCGCATTCCTCAACGGGAACCTGGAGGAGGAGGTGTATATGATGCAACCTGAGGGATTCGTGTCCAAGAACTGCCCAGATAAGGTGTGTAGGTTGCTTAGATCCATTTATGGACTAAAGCAAGCTTCCCGAAGTTGGAACATAAGATTTGATGAGGCAATCAGATCTTATGACTTCGTTAAGAACGAAGATGAGCCTTGTGTATACAGAAAGGTAAGTGGGAGCGCTATTAGCTTTTTTGGTGTTATATGTGGATGACATCCTCATCATTGGGAATGACATAGGAATGCTATCCACAATAAAGGCTTGGTTATCTAGACACTTCTCCATGAAGGACTTAGGAGAAGCATCTTATATCTTGGGGATTAGAATCTATAGAGATAGATCCAAAAGGATGCTTGGCTTGTCCCAGTCCAGGTACATAGAAACTATTGTCAAAAGGTTTGGCATGGAAAATTCCAAAAGAGGTCTCATACCGATGAGACATGGGATATCGCTTTCTACGAGTATGTCCCCAAAGACTCCAGAAGAAAGGGCGAACATGGATATGATACCTTATGCCTCAGCAATAGGGTCTATCATGTATGCCATGCTATGTACTAGGCCTGATATAGCGCATGCTCTGAGTGTCACGAGCAGGTATCAAGCGGATCCAGGCTTGGAGCACTGGAAAGCAGTAAAGTGTATCCTTAAGTACTTGAGAAGGACTAAGGATCTTTTACTAGTATATGGAGGTAATAGCCTTAAGGTTGAAGGCTACACTGACTCAAGTTTTCAGTCTGATGTCGATGATAGCAAGTCGAATTCAGGGTATGTGTACACCTTGAATGGAGGAGCAGTGTGCTGGAAGAGTTCCAAGCAAGATACCACTGCTGACTCGACCATAGATGCGGAGTACATTGCTGCATCAGATGCAGCAAAGGAGGGAGTCTGGTTGAAGAAGTTCATCACAGATTTGGGAGTCGTGCCGGATAGTGAGGAGCCGACTTCCTTATATTGCGACAACTACGGGGCGATTACTCAAATAAGGGAACCCGGGTCTCATCAGAAGTGTTCTGAGGAGGTTCCACCTTATCAGAGAGATCGTGACCCGAGGAGATGTAGTAGTGGAAAGAGTTCCATCCGAAGATAACATTGCAGATCCACTAACAAAGCCATTGTCTCAGATTGTCTTTGAGCGTCACAGGGGTCTGATGGGGATCAGACACATAGGTGATTGGCTTTAGGTCAAGTGGGAGATTGCTAGTCATAAGTGCCCAACAAGCCAATCACGTGAGTGATGGCACGTGTGACTTGATACAGAATCTTTTTGCTTATTATATTTTGGCGTATATCACTTTATAACTATTGCATAAATGCATATATATTGTGATGTCCTTGGATTTGTGCAATGGGAATCGGATCGTGATGAGATCACGATAATGAGATCGATTCACCTTTAAACACATATCCTAAATAATCCCGGTCATAGGTTACTCGAGAGGGACATCGTGATAACCGGATAGACTGGTGTGCTGTATACCCGTCCATATGATGGATGCAGCTGGTCTCATAGCTGCTCGTGTAGGGACACTAGGGATACAGTACAGGTGCTCATTGGAGAATGAGTTCACTGATTGATCCGCTTACGGAATGCTGGATGGTTGATGATGCCTTATTGTCAGACAACAATTCCGTAGTCCTAGTGGTGTATCTGGTTCTTAGACTTGAGACACCAAGGATGTCCTGTATGAGTGCTCCACTCTTTGATACCAGACTTATAGGTTTGGCTGTTCCCAGATCTAGTACAGCTGGTCATTGGGAGTGGTAGTCGACCTTACGAGGGCTATTGAGTGTCGATAGAGGATCATCCACTCTCGGTATCATGAGAGGAATATCCCATGTGTTCTTGCTCAGACAAATCCCTGGCCAGGGTCATTCGGGTTGAGAGAGAAAGAGTTCTCCGGGAGAATCCGATTAGAGCGAGACTCGAGTAGAAACCGTATGGGTCTGACAGCACCATGCTCGATATACGGTCTCTGGGATATTAGATGGATGAGGGACTATAGGTACATGGTAACTGAGGACAGACAGGTCCAATGGATTGGATTCCCCTGTATCGTCTGGGGACTACGGCGTAGTGGCCTAGTACTTCCGTAGTCGATGAGTCGAGTGAATTATTACAGAGATAATAATTCACTGAGTTAGAAGGAGTTCTGACAGGTATGACTCACGGCCAGCTCGATATTGGGCCTAGAGGGTCACACACATATGGTAGGCATTGCGATGAGTAGAGGTTCGGATATGAGATATCCGACGGAGCCCTTGTCTTATTGGATGCAGATCCAATACCCACTAGGGAAAGGACCCATTAGGGTTTTGACACGGGATCTCTATAAATAGGAGGGATTCACAGCCTCATAGGCTAGAGTCTTTGCTTGCCCTTCCTATTCTCCTCTCTCTCTCCACCTCAGAGTAGGCCTGGAGTTTTGAGGAGCGTCGTCGCAACCCTGCTGTGTGGATCACCGCTAGAGAGGAGGACGCTTGACCTCCTTCACCCTCTCCTAAGGATCTGCAAGGAAACAGGGATATATGATCTCCCTAGGTAACACAATCTCTATACGCAGTTTTGTGTTTTTGCGGATTTTGCGCACCAATCTTCGCACGACAATGAACATCTTTTTGGGAATCGGGGATTTTTTGTTTTCTTGTTCTTCCGCTGCGCATATGATGTCGCCCCCCCTATGATTTCCCAACATACTATTGATCTTTCTTGAAGGGCAAAGATCAATCACCCCTTTTACATAACTTTCACAAGTGGCTTGCTCTCCTTTTACAAACTTTCACACAAACTATGGAGGTGAACTCTCAACTTTTGCAAGCTATTTCACTATAGTTTCATATCAGTTCTTATCACTTCTCTATTCTTACTAACTGAGAAGGGGTATTTATAGCCCTCAATTGACTTCAAAATTGGAGCCATAAAAGGTCTCATCCTGGGTTTCCCGGGTCCTAGCGTTACTACCACCTGTGCTGGGTGATACCACCACCTGCAGCACTAACACTAGGCGGTACCACTACCCAGTCTGGCGATACTATTGCCTAAGAGACTGTGTCTGGGCGGTACCATCGCCTGACAGCCTTGGAGACCTTTTTTGGCGGTGCCACCGCTTGATCCAACTTTTGAGCCACTGAATGGGTCTCCTAATAAGCCCAAATCAGTTCTAATTAAGGCCTAATTGGTCCCTAATTGAGTTAACATGATTACACCAAAAGCTAACTCAATTAGCCCCCTAAATTGCTTCAATCTTAGACATATGATTACAAAGCATGAATCATTTGTCTAGCATGTCATTAGTTCATCTGACACTCGTCCGATCCTTCGACACATCATCCTCTTTTGTAGCCTTTTGCCCAATTGACATATTGACCTCTGCAACTCTGGTCTCCTTGGCACAATGTCCACTCCTTCAGCCCGATGCCTAAATTCATGGCATGAGTCTTCTGTCGACACGTCGACCGATCCTCCGGCCCGACGTCCAATCTTCTGACATGTTCACTCCGGCCCAATATGATTCTTCCTACATTAATCAATTTGCCTCTCCTTAAGCTAGTTCTGCATCACTCAAATGCAGATTAGATCAAAAACTTATTAATTTATTTCATCATCAAAATTCGAGATTCAACACTTAGAGCCCGCAATTCTCTAGATTATGTTTGATAGTCATTCAGAAACGGATGGACCATATTATGTTATGATCCCACTTCACCATCTATGTGTTTAATATAATATCTAGAGCTTTGGTTATGTGCTTCTATATATTCTTTGGATAAGAATGAAATGTATGCTACATCAAATGCGACGTTTGAGCTTCTGTTTTGTATTTGTTTTTTGATATACTCCAAAATACTTCCTATGTCATTGATATACTCTAAAATATTTCGTTTATTATTGATATACTCCGAAATATTTCATATGCAATTTATATGCTCTGAAATATTTTATAAGCTATTGATATGTTTTGAAACATTTCATACACCCTTGATATGCTCAGAAATGCTTCATATGCAATTGATATACTTTGTAACATTTCATACGCCGTTGATATTCCTCGAAATGCTCCTTATGTTAATGATTTGCTCCAACTAATCTTTACTCAATTATTATGAATAAAGCATGCTTCGAATGAAATAACATTATAAATCTGCATTCGATAAGTGGCTATCTATGAACTCTTGTATCCCTTCCTTGTATTTGGTACCTTATTTGTTTGAAACTATCCTCTTTCACCATGGATATGTTAGTTGCTTGCTGAGCTCTATATGCTTACCCTATTGCTATATAAATTTTTTAAGATAGCTTGTCACTCGCTAAAATATTTAAATTGGGCCGAGGTTGTGGAAAGCTAGAAGACTTTGGGCAAACCTTTAATGGATGATATGTTTTTATTGTATAAGTACACTTGGTATCTAATGAAATGTTGATAGTAAATATGAACTTATGAGTTTTGTAAAAGTTTAAAGGACCTCTCATGTTAGGATTTTGTAGTGTTAAGTTAATTTGTGCAATAATATGAACATGTGGTAAATATCAATTTTTGTGATTATGTAGAATCCCACACTTGTGGATTTATAAGGTGGTTATTGTCTTGGTGAGTTGGTTTTCAAATTTTATGATTCATCGAGTGATGTGGTATATGATTTTAAACTGCATAGGTTTTATGAATTATGGATGTGAATGACTTGAATGTTTGGCGACAACAGCAGAAGTGGTGGCAAAAACAAGCAGGTGGTGGAGGTTGGAGATTCGGGTCCGCGGGGGGCCTCTAGTGCTGGGGGCTACGGAGGGCTTAGCAACCTATGCTCGTTGCTATTCCAGAGAGTGATTGATACCATGTATGCTTCATGTTGATGCCCCTTCCTTCCTCTTGACCTCCTCCTCTATTTATACTAGGTCGGTCATGAAGACATGGGCCTCAAGGTTATCTGTTGCGTGGACTAGGGTGTTGGTGAGGGCTACGACGGAGTTCTCCCCGACGTGTTAGAATTTTTAGATCACACATGTATAATTAAATATATTAAGTTATTATTTTGATTAGTCAAAATTAAAATAATCTTATTAAAATAAAATTATTTGACAAAGGGAGATAATTATCATAAAAATTAATTATGTGCATACCATCAGTAATATTTCTAACTTGGTGATGAGACAAGTTAGAAATATTAAATATCCTAGGGCATAACTATAAATATAGTTATAAATATAAATAAGGTTATGGTCCCTAGTTGTAATATCAAATTCAGATTTCTCTTCACTCATCAAAGAGAAATCGAAAGGTTCTTAAGGATACTCTACAATTAGAAGGCTAATAATCTATTAATTCAAAAAAAAATACTTTGATGGATTCATTAGGTACGCTTCCATATTAATAAATTTCATAATTATTATATGATTTCATATATATTTTTATGGATTTAATAAGTTTTATGAAAATATTTTAAATTTCGGTTTTGGTTCTATAAAGCATGTTTGATCCATATTTGTTTTGTTAAATTACCAACACTTGGTATTAGAGCCATCCTACAATGATTACTGAACATCTAAGTTTGTTTTTCATCTATTTTAATAGTGTATTGGTAGTATTTCGGCATGATTTGGTTCTATCATCATCGGGGAATATGGCGATTTTATGTAATCGTGTTGTAGTGTGCTTCACGGTCTATCGTGCCTTCACGTTGTAACACATAAATGTCCTCACTGTAGTGTGTCCTCCAGTTTATTTTTTAAAATGTTTCTTCAATGCCTTTTTCTAAAAACACTTGCTTGTTATAGCAGCATAACTACTCACTGTAGCACCTTTGAATTTTATCTAACTAATTAAATTTATACAAATTTAATTAATAATAGTTGGTTTAAACATAATATTGGTTCTATAAAGTTGTTTGTTAACATAAATTGAATAGTCTACATGATTAAATGTTTGAATCAAGGTCAAGCCAATTAATCCAATATGGTTCAAATTTAATTAGTGATTATATCATTGTTTAATATTAGATTGAGTAATTTGATGCATGAAGTCGCTAAAGTAACCTCACATGTGTGACATTTCTTATAAAAATATTAAATGTAGTGTATATTTACATCTATGTGATAATTACCTAGCCCAAAAGAAGGTTAATAATTGGCAAGATTTTATATACACCTATAATGGTAAACACAATAATTATAAAGTTATACATGTAGATGATAAATCAATCCAAATATGGGTTTATCATTTGACATGCCTTATTGTTAGTGTTTGATCATTATAACAAGACTACCACTAGTAATTAATATTGAAGTTCAAGGACAATATATTAATGTTGCACTTAGTATCTTGAGATAGGTTATATCATTATTTGAATTTACTTAAGTTTATGGTAATATATATGAGCATAATTTATGATTGTCTATTATTATCTTATTTAGGTTCTCTTACTACAATATCTGCTAACCTCAGGTCAGTACCGGTTCTAAATGGAATCAACTTTAAGGATTAGAAGGAAAATATTCTGATCGTTTTGGGCTGCATGGATTTGGACCTTGTACTACGGGAAGACTAACCCACTTCTCTTACGGAAACTAGTACTATTGATGAAAGGAGACTATATAAGAAGTGGGATAGGTCTAATTGCATGAGTCTAATGATCATTAAGCATGGTATTCCGGAGGCCTTTAGTGGTTCAGTGTCTGAAAGGATTACCAAGGCTAAAGATTTTCTTACCAAAATAGAAAAGTGTTTTCTTAAAAACGATAAGGTGGAAACAAGCACTTTGCTTCAGAGCTTGATTTCTATGAGGTATAACGGTAAAGGAAATATAAGGGAGTACATCATGGAGATGTCTAATCTTACTTTAAAACTTAAAGCATTAAAGCTTGACTTATCAGAGGACTTACTTGTCCATTTGGTTCTGATAACTCTCCCAAAACAATTTAGTCAGTTTATGGCTAATTATAACTACCAAAAGGACAAATAGTCTCCTAATGAGCTCATTTCATATTATGTGCAAGAAGAGAAAAGATTGAAGTAACAAAAGAAATATGGGCAAGAAAAAGAAATACAAATATGGAATATTATGTGCCAACTTGGTTAACACCTCTGAGGACAAGGGCAAGAAAAAGAAATACAAATATAAAAAGAATGGGGCTGATAAGGGTCCAGCGTAAAAAAAATAAAATAAGGATGATACTTGCCTTTTTTGTAAGAAATATGGGCATTTGAAGGACTGTGCCAAATATTATGCCTGACATGCTAAAAAGAGTACATTCCTTACTCTGTTTTATTCTGAAGTCAATTTAACTTCAATACCTAGAAATACTTGGTGGTTAAACTCTGGTGCAAGTATTAACATTAGTGTTTCAATACAAGGTTACCTAAGTTATCGTAGGCCCAATGATGTTAAGAGATGCATTTATGTGGGGGACAAAAAATCGGTAGATGTGAAAGCTATAGGCACATTTAAATTATTATTGTGTATTAAATACTATTTGGATTTGAAAGACACTTTTGTTATACCATCATTTAGATGAAATTTAATTTATATTTCTTATTTGGACAAATTTGGTTATTCTTGTTCATTTAGAAACAATCAGTTTACTTTGTCTTTAAATTCAAATGTGATTGGAATTGGTTCACTTATAGTATATGATAATCTATATTTGCTTTATACTATTGAATCTCATATTTTGATGATGAAACCAAGCCAATTGACGAGTGTTTATGATTTAATCTGCATTTTGAGTGACGTAGGATGCTTCGATTAGGATGAGACAATTAAAACAGGAAGAATCATGTTGGACCGGTGGAACATGTCAAAAGATTGGACGTCAAGCCGGAGGATCGGTCAACGTATCGAAAGAAGGCTTCGAGCCAAGAAGAACGGATATTGCGCCAAGGATATCAGAGTTATGGAGTCAACTGGCCGATTATGCAATAGACCGCAAGAGAGGATGATACGCCGAAGAATCGGACGAAGCGCCAAGGGACCAATGACATGCCGGACAACATGATTAATACTTAGTATTAATTGTCTAGATTAAAGTATGTTTTTACATGTGTAAGATTAACTACGATAGCAAGACATAAAGTAAAATGAAGTCTCGGAGTTAAAAACGTGATTTCGTTGGGAGTTCGAGAGTTCGTCGGAAGTTCTACAGGAACCAGCCGAGAAGTCTTAGAGCTTGCTAGAGAAGCTCATCGGAACTTGCCAAGAAGATTATCGTAAAGTCCAAGAGCTTGCCGGGAGTCTGCTAGAACATTACCGAGAGATCGTCGGATGTTATGCATGATTTTAATCATGACATGTTTGCTTGGATTTTTGAATCCAAGAGTCTCTATCAATACGGCATATTAATAAGGGGAGTTTGTTTAAACTTTGGGTGTTTAGTTAACTCCGTCATCAATTGGTTGTCATCATCAAAAAGGGGGAGATTGTTGAATCTTGGATTTTGATGATGACAACCAATTGATGACGGAGTTAACTAAACTCCCGGAGTTTAAATAAACTCCCCCTATCAATATGTCGTATTGATAGAGACCCTTAGATTCAAAAATCCAAGCAAACATGTCATGATTAAAATCATGCATAACATCAACATACTTCTCCCCCTTTGTCATCAACAAAAAAGAGAAGTGTAACTTTCATTTGTTTGAGATACAAGTTCAATACATTGCATCATAAATCTCTAGTTTTATCATCATGTAAGCTAGCAAAAATTTTGAATTTTGCAAGTTTGTAAATCTTGCTAGATGTGTAAGTTTAGCATTTTTGCTTCTTAAGATAGGCAAGATAGCACTTTTATTTCTTTTGAGATAGCAACTCTTTGCTTCTCTTTAGATTACAAACTAGCAATTCTAGTAAGTTTTACATCATGCAAGCTAGCAAATTTTTATATCATTTTAGAAAAATGTAAGCTAGCAATATTTCGAAAGCAAATGCAAGATAGCTTTCTTGTTGAAGTGTGTAAGCTAGCGATTCATGCTTCCTTTAGCAATATGCAAGTTGCAAGTTTTTGCATTTTCTTGACTTGTGCAATCTAGCTATCTCCCCCTTTGTCATTGTCAAAAAGAAGGTAAAAATACAATTTTGTATCTCTTTTTTCCCTTTACAATAATTTTCAAAGCATTACAAAGGTAAAGTATCAATCTTATTTCAATATGTTTGTGCATCATAATAGTTTCAAATTAGAACATACACAATTTTAAAACTTTACATTTTATTTTTCATGCATAATACAAAAAAAAAATAAATCAATCATCATTATGACCATATCATACATGATACTAAGATATTAAAATTTTTAAGCATTTATCAACATTTTGAATATGATACCAAACATTCATCATTTAAAGTATTCATGATACCAAACATTAAATCAACATTTATAATACATTATTTTAGCAACAAATCATAGCATTTTAAATCATGATGGTATCTAAATGTCAAATTACATTACATCCCATATTTTATGCTTATTTTTATTTCATCACATTCATTTCATCTCATCAAGAAAAATTAATTGGGTGATGAATACAAGGAGTTATAAAAAAATAAATCATATCATAAGAGATAAGATCATGTAAATACTAAAAAACATGATTTATATATTAAATCTCCTTTTAAATAAAATACCAAAAAAAATTGTAGGAGTACAAAGAAGAGATCTTGAAAAAAAAATCTCAACTAATAAATCCAAGAACTCATAAGAAAAATCAAGATTCATTTAGAAAATCTTCTCTTAAGAAGATAACAAGTAGAATCGTAGGAGAATGATTAATAAAAAAATCTTGATTCATAATAAATCTTTTAAGTTATAATCAATTCATGAATACCAAAAGAATATTCATGGTTCATTTGGATAATTTTTCTCTTTTGTAAATGACAAAAAGAAGCATAGGAGATATAAGATTTTGATTCATAAATCTCAAGAATATGTGAAAGATTTGGATAAAAAGTTATTCAAATTTAATTCATCAAAATCATTTTAAAGGTCCAAGAGATTCATAAAAATAGGTTCATTAGTCTCTTCTTTTTTAAAAGTCAATAAAGTAGAGAAATTTTTTAAGGAGAAAGCTTCCTTCTTTTTAGTTTATTTCATACAATCATGCTTTTGTCTTTTTTATACCAATTCAAAATATATATTATCTTTTAAAATGAAAGTGTAAGATTTATCATAAAAATCATCTAGATCAATAAATCATAAAAATCATTTAGCATAATTTCGAAATATAAACTTATTAAGCATAATCATTATGCATCATTATTTTGGGCATGATATCATTAATCATTGAGCACTTTTAATCAAAATCGAGAAACAATACGAAAATCAACAGGAAACACATTAATGCTTTTTAAAAACATATATAGGATTATCATTAGATTTAAATCTAACATTTTATTTCTTTATCATAAAATATACAATTTTCATGATCATTACTAGAAGGATAAGTATGATTCCTAATTTTTTTAAAATTTTCATTATATTATTAAACATGTAATTTTTAAAAATAATTAATCTAAATTAAAAATAACTCATTAAAAGCATCATGTAATTTCGAAATAAATTAAGGAAGTTTTGTTTACCTCGTCGTTAAAAGCCATTAAGGTATAGTTTGCCACCTCGCCTTTGTTAATTTTCTCCTCGTCTTCGGAGGAGCTCGTTTCATCCCAAAGTACTTTCTTCTTCTTTAATTTATTTTTATTTTTTGATTCTTGCTTTAAGTACTTTTTAAGTTTTTTTACGAGAAGTTTGAGTTCATCATCACTAGAGCTTTCGCTCGAGTGGCCTTCTTTTGTTCGATGTGCCAAATCCTTCTTGTTCTTTGGAAGGTGGTTCTCAAATTCTTCATGTTCAACATGTGCCATAAAACTCATTTCATAGGTTTTTAAAGACCCTATTAGTTCTTCGAGTGGAAAACGGTTCAAATCCTTGGCCTCTTGTATGGCCGTTACTTTAGAGTCCCAAATTTTCGAAAGTGAGCATAAAACTTTGTTAATAAGTTCAAAATTCAAAAAATATTTGCCAAGAGTTTTTAAACCATTGGCAACATCCATAAAACGAGTGTACATTTCAATAATGGTTTTGCTAAGCTTCATTCGAAAAAGTTCAAAATCATGTAATAAAATATTAACTTTAGACTCTTTAACTCTATTCATACCTTCGTGTGTGATTTCGAGAATGTGCCAAATATCGAAAGTCGTTTCACACAAAGAAACTCGATTGAATTCGTTTTTGTCTAAGGCACAAAATATAGCATTCATAGTTCTAGCATTTAGAGAAAATGTCTTCTTGTCCAAATCATTCCAATCATTTATTGGAAGAGAAGACCTTTGAAAACCAAATTCGACTATGTGCCATAAATCGAGATTTAATGAAAGCAAGAAAACTCTCATTCGAGTTTTCCATTAAGTGTAGTCCATCCCATTGGAAAAGGGAGGATGAATGAAAGAGTGACCCTCTTGAAAGCCGAAAAGAGTCATTTCTCGTTGGGTGTTAAGCTAAATGAGAAAACGAGGCTCTTATACCAATTATTAGGAACAGGGGTCGGCACTAAGAGGGGGTGAATTAGTGCAGCGGATAAAAACGTCAATTTCAAAAAATCCTTTCGTATGATAAAACCGAACTCGGAAATACTTAACTTTGAAAGTGAAGTAAGAGCATATTGAAGGCAGTATGCAGTTAATATAAATTGCCGATAGTAAATGGAAACTAGAGAACACGCTAATTTTATAGTGGTTCGGTCATCATGACTTACATCGACTCTGCTGATTCCTCTTCCGTCGAGGCCGCTGGCATCCACTATTGATCTTCCTTTAATAGGCGAAGATCAACCTCCTTCTTACACCCCTCTTCTACTTTTACCGGGTTTAGGAAACAACCCTTACAAACACTCATTCCTCTCTCAAACTATTCTAATACTTAAACTAGAGGAGGATTCTCCCAAGAGATTTCTACAGCGTTTTTCCCTTTTTAATTTTTTTGTGCTTGTGTGTGTTAACCAAGGATGAGAGGGGTATTTATAGGCTTCAAGTTTATTCAAACTTAGAGCCTAAAAATATCTCATCCCTGGTTTCTTGGGTCCAGGCGGTACCACCGCCTGTGCTGGGTGGTACCACGGCCAGTGTTAGTCTGACACTGACATTACACTGGGTGGTACCACTACCCAGTCTAGCAGTACCACCGCCTTGCAACCTACCACTAGGCAGTACCACATCCCAGACTAGCGGTACCACCGCTTGGCACCCTGCCAGACTAATGGTACCACCGCCTAACATAGTCTTGAAGACTGTGCCACGATGGTGTTGCCTCTTGGGTCACTGTTTGGGCCTTTCATTGGGCCCAACATAGTCCTTACATGGGCCCAACTGGCCCCTGATTGGGTTGGCCCAAATCAAATCCCAATTACATGGTAACTTTGAAATCTAAGGCATACTTAAGCTAAATAAGTCCCTATGTCTTGGTTTCTTCCGACGAGCTTCCGGCGATCTTTCGGCGAACTCTCGAACAAGTCCCTAGGTCTTGTTTAAACTCTAGGAGTTTAGTTATTTCCATCAACAATTGGTTGTCATCATCAAAAAAGGGGAGATTGTTGAATCTCGAATTTTGATGATAAAACTAATTGATGAGTATTTATGATTTAATCTGCATTTTGAGTGATGCAAAATGCTTCGATTAGGATGAGACAATTGAAGCAGAAAGAATCATATTGGGTTGGTGGAACATGTCAGAAGATTGGACATCGAGCCGGAGGATCGGTCGACGTATCGCTAGAAGGCTTCGAGCCATGGATTTGGACATTGGGCCAAGAAGAGCGAATATTATGCTAAGGATATCGGAGTTGCAGAGTCAACTGGCTAATTGGGGAATAGGCCGTGAGAGAGGACGATGCACCAAAGAATCGGACGAAGCGTCAAGGGACCAATGACATGTCGGACTATATGATTAATGCTTAGTATTAATTGTCTAGATCGAAGTGTGTTTTTATATGTGTAGAATTAACTACGATAGTAAGGCATAAAGGATAAATGAAGTCCCGGAGTCAAGAATGCGATTTTGTTGGGAGTTCGAGAGTTCGTCGGAAGTCCGAATGTTCGTCAAAAGTTCTACAAGAACCAGCCAAGAAGTCTCAAAGCTTGCTAGAGAAGCTCATCGAAACTCACCAAGAAGATTGTCGTGAAGTCCAGGAGCATGCCGAGAGTCCGCTGGAACATTGCCAAGAGATCGTCGAAAGTTCACCGGAAGCTCGCTGGAAGAAACTAGACTTAGATTTCGTAGTTAGCACGCAATTGGGATTGGATTTGGGCCAACCCAATTAAGGACTATGTTGGGCCCAATGAGAGGCCCAAACAATGATCCGAGAGACAGCACCGTCATGGCATAATCTTTGAGACTGTTTCAAGCAGTGGTACCACTAGTCTGGGCGGTGGTACTACCTAGTGGCAGGTTGCTAGGCGGTGGTGTACCGCCAGACTAGGCGGTGGTACTGCCCAGTGTAGTGTTAGTGTCAGACTGACACTAGCGGTGGTGCCACTCGGACCTAGGAAACCTAGGATGAGATGTTTTTAGGCTCTAAGTTTGAATCAACTTAAAGCCTATAAATACCCCTCTCATCCCTAGTTAACACACACAACTACAAAGAATTTAAAAAGGGAAAAATGCTGTAGAAATCTCTTATGAGAATCCTCCTCTAATCTAAGTATTAGAATAGTTTGAGAGAGGAGTGAGTGCTTACAAGGGTTGTCTCCTAAACTCGGTAAAAGGAGAAGAGGGGTGTAAGAAGGAGGTTGATCTTCGCCTATTAAAGGAAGATCGATAGTGGATGCCGGTGGCCTCGACGGAAAAGGAATCGATGGAGTGGTTGTAGGTCACGACGACCGAACCACTATAAAATTGGCGTGTTCTCTGGTTTGCATTTACTTCTGCAATTTATATTAACTGTAAACTGCCTTCAATATGCTCTTACTTCGCTTGCAAAGTTAAGCATTTCTGAGTTTGGTTTAATCGTACGAAAGGATTTTTCGAAACTAACGTTTTTATCTGCTGCACTAATTCATCCCCCCTCTTAGTACTAACCCTTGTTCCTAACAGATGCTATAGCAACCTGTCATGAATCCTCAAATGCAAAATTATGAGGTACTAAATGTAAAATTAAAAATTTGAGTGTATTATAGCACAAACATTTGGGTCACATCTCTAGAAATAGAGTTAAAAGACCTATGTCAAAAGGGATTCTTAATCTCATTGACTTATTAGGTTTAGATATTTGTGTTGAATGAATTAAAGGTAAACAAACCAAACATAAGAGATCAGGTGTATATAGAGCTACAAATGTCTTACAATTGATATATACGAATATTTGTGGATCATTTCTTATACTTTCATGGAATGATCAATAATACTTTATATCATTCATAGACAATTACTTTATATATGGATACCTATGTCTAATGCATGAAAAATCTCAATCTTTGGATGTGCTTAAATCATTTAAAGCTGTAGTTGAAAATCAACTTAGTAAAATGATAAAAAGCATCAAATCTGATCGTGGAGGGGAATATTATAGCAGAAATGATGGCTCAAGTGAATAACGTCTAGGACCATTTGCTCTATACCTAGAGGAGTGTAAAATTATCCCTCAATATACAATGCTAGGGTTACCTAGCATGAATGGTGTAGCTGAAAGACGAAATCACACACTTAAGGATATGATAAGAAGTATGATTCCTCAATCTACTTTGCAACAATCACTCTAGGGAGAAGTAATAAATATTACAGCTTACATTCTTAATAAAGTACCAACTAAAGCAACTACGAAAACTATTGAATATCAAATTTTGATGATGAAATTAATTGATAAATTATTTGATCTAATCCATGTGTTAAGATAAGTGTGCAGGATTAACTATGATAGTAATAAGGTATAAAGCAGATGATGGGCCGGAGTCGAAGACTCAAATGATATACCAGGAGCTTGCCGAGAGTTTATCATGAGATCACCGAAAGTATGACTCGCCGAAAGCTCGTCGGAAGATTGTCGGATGCACGTCGGAAGACTAGCTGAGAGTTGGTCGGGAGTTCACCGGAAGCTCGCTGAAAAGTTCACAGGAAGATCGCTGCATGAAAAATCGACGTACCAAACCATGCTTGCCTTAATCATAGTTAGAACAATAATTAGAGTTGATTTTGGAGGTAATCCCATCATCTCTGTTATAGGCCAATTGGGCTCGGAGTTGGGCTAGTTTGGGCCAGAGTCAAGGCCCAACCAGGATGCTGAATTCCTGGTCGGTAGTGGCACTACTTGGAAAGCATCACCCTAGGTGGTCTGGGTGGTAGTACCGCCCAGACTAGGCGATGGTACCACCGACAGTTATTGCTGCCAGTGGTGGTACCGCCAGAGCTTGGTCTCCGAGCTCTATTAGGCGATGGTACCGCCCAGACTGAGCGGTAGTACCGCCCAATGTCAGATGTTAGGAAGTAGTACCGCCCAGTAATAGTGGTGGTACCGCCAGTACCCCGAAAATCTAGGATAAGACACTTTTTGACTCCATTTTTGAAAGGCATTAAGGCCTATAAATACCCTACCCTTTTCAACATGAAAAGGCACTGAAGTATGATTATAATCTTGAGTTATTAGGGTGTAAAAGTGTTGTAAACAAGTGCTAGAGTCCTCGTCCCTTTGTAAGTTTTTGAGATCATTCAAGAGATGTGTGAGACTTGTAAAGGTTATCTCCTAAACCTGACAAAAGAAGAAAGAGCTGTAAAAGGTGATTGGTCTTCAACTATTGAAGGAAGGCTTTTATTAGATGCTAGTGACCTCGACGGAGGAGGAATCTGAAAGTGGATGTACGTCACATTGACCGAACTACTCTAAATTCTGGTTTGCATTTTGTTTTGAGCAATTCACTTTAACTGCAAATCATTTTATGGCAAACTGCTTCTCCTCCTCATCTTGCTTTCACTGAGCTTACGCTCTCTTATGTTTCAAGTTGCTTTCTTTCCGAATCGATTTCCATCGAACGTACGAAATCTTTACCACCCCCCACGCCCCCCCCCCCCCCCCCTAGTGACACTCTTGATCCTAACAAAAACACCTTATGAGCTTTTGGTTGGGAGAAAGTCTAATCTAAGACACTTTCATGTATGGGGTTGTCCAATTGAGGCAAAGCCTTATAGGCCTCATAAAAGGAAATTGGAACCCCGAACAGTGAGCAATTAATTTATTGGTTAGAGGGAGAAATAAGGTTAAAGACTTTACCTTTGAGGAAGAATTGGTTCAATCTAAACCAATTCATATAGTTGCCACTAATGTGGTAAATGCAGTACCTCAAAAAGATATAGTAATCTAAGCTCCCATACAGTATAAGGAAATTGTTCATGAGAAATAAACTCAACATCCTCAAGAACTCATACCACAAGAGCAAGCACTTTTACGATGATCCATTAGGGAAAGGAGTGCCATTTCGAATAATTATATGTATTTCTCCAAGAACATGAAGAAAGTAGTGGTATAATGGAAGATGATCCAATCAACTTCTGTCAAGCCATAGAGGATTCCAATTTAGATAAGTGCATTGAAGCAATGAATTAGGAGTATAAGTCCATACAAGACAATAAAGTTTGGGAACTTATCCCATTACCAGAATGTGTGAAACCAATTGGTTGTAAATAGATTTTTAAAATAAAAAATGATTCTAATGGTAATATGGAGAAGTATAAGCACGTCTTATGGTAAAGGGCTATACATAAAAGGAAGTGATTAACTTTAAAGTGACTTTCTCTCTTGTTTTAATGAATGACTATTTTAGGATAACTATGGCTCTAGCTACACATTTTGATTTGAAGCTTCATCATATGGATGTCAAAATAGTGTTTCTTAATGGAAACATTGATGAAACAATTTATATGGTACAACCAGAAAACTTTGTGTGGGGAGACTCAAACAAAATGGTTTATAAATTGATAAAATCCATCTGTTGGCTAAAACTAGTATCTTGTCAATGGTATCACAAATTTCATCAAGTAATTCTCTCATTTGGTTTTGAGATGAATATTGTTGATGATTGTATGTATCACAAGTTCAATGGGAGCAAATTCATTTTCTTGAGCTTGTATATGGATGACATTTTATTTGTCATAAATGATATAGGCATATTGTATGAAACCAAGTGATTTCTATCAAGAAATTTTAAGAAGAAAGATCTTGGTGATGCCTCTTTTATATTAGAAATCCATATATCAAGATAGATCTCGGGGTAATCTAGGATTATCATAAAGGAGCTATATTGATAAGGTACTCAAAAGATTTAGCATATAGGATTGCAAATCAGGAGACACTCTTGTCACAAAGGGAGACAAGTTCAGTCTCAATCATTTGGAGGGCAGCACTAGTGGTGCACCGGTGAGGAAGAACTACTGTTCCTTGCTTAGCAGCGATGGCAGTGATGGGCAGCAAGGAGATTATGAGTTTGTGGTGTTCAAGAGGGCTCAATATGTTGCCGAGAGGCTAGACAATGAGGGAGAAGACATCGTCAGTGATGACCTGAAGGAGCAGGTCTATTCTGTTGTGAGCGGTGCTTATGACAACGATCAGGATGGGATAAGTTACTACACTACAGTGCTGGGTAGGTACAGTTCCTAGGGAACGATTGTAGGAGTTGCTCGTCTTCTTTGCACTAGATATCTGGGCTGCTACACTCATTTGCCTCGTAAGGGATGCCAGCAGCATTGTTCCTTTCTTATCTTTGCTTTAAGGGAGAAGAGGAGAGGAGTCTTCAATAGTGGAAGTGTTTGGTTGCAGTCTGCCACAACGATCACTATAATTTGTGAGAGATCTGTAGTTCTTACAGTGAGGAGGGTAGAGGGTATTGAGGCAGATCTGTGAGAGATCTACAATTTTTGCCAATCTGCAGTTCTTGTTGCAGATTTGTGAGAGATCGACTTGTCAGGCCCCCCCGAATTTAATTTTCATTTAGGAGGTGTGAACCTAACTCAAGATTGATAATATTATAATTCAACAAACAATCCAGGATCCAATCACATATTTGAGGTCACTAAGAAAAACATTCAAGTCATTCACCTCTACAATCCACAATTCACAAAACCTATGTAGTTTATAATCATATATCATGTCACTAGATGATTCTTAAAATCCAAAGGTAACTTAACTAAACCATAACCACATCATAAATCCATAGTTGTGAGTATCTATACAATTACAAAACCAACATGTACCACATGTTTATATCATTCATTAAATAATTTTAACTTAACATTCCCAAAATCATAACATGAGAGGTACTTTTCAAATATTTACAGGATACATCAATCTAGATTTATCATTGATACACACAAAAAGAACTTATACAACATCAACATATCAAGTACGAAAGATTTGTCCCAAAATCTTCTAGCTTTTCACTGTCTCAACCCAAACTACATATTTTAGCGAGCGATAAGCTATCCTGAAAAATTTATATATCAATAGGGTGAGCATATAAAGCTCAGCAAGCGACTAACATATCCATAGCAAAGAGGACAAACTTTCAAATGAATAAGGTATCAAAAATATAAATTAGAGATATAAGATGAAACAGAAGCATGTGTTGTTTGAATGCAGAATTACGATGTCATTTCATTCGAAGCATGTTTTGTTCATATAATCGAGGAAGGGTAATTGGAGCATATCATTGATATAAGGAGCATATCCATGGCATATGATAATTTCAAGGTATAACAAAGACTTATAACATTTCAGAAACATATCAAAGAACAAAACATAAATAGAAGCTCAAATGTCACATGACGATGCATTCATTTCATTCTTATCCAAAGCATGCATAGAAACATAGTCAAAGCTTTGGATATCATATCAAACATATAGAAGGTGAAATGGGATCATAACATAATATGGTCCATCCATTTCTGAATGACCACTAAACATAAGTCTCCCACGTTTGGGAGCTCCATCCACCCACGTCTGAGTGAAGTCATAGGGGACCAATAGAGCATCGAGGGCTCTAAGCATAACTCCTTTTACCATTTCTAGCAAAGGTTCACATTTATCCCACAAACACCAGAGTACAAAGGGACAGTATTAATAATGAAATTAGCATATATTGGAAGCACATGCGGAACAACGAAATGTACATATGCCTTTCGAGTCAATACAATACAAACATAATCTTTCACAAATGTATTCAGATTTGAAAGGAAACAAAAACAAGAGCATACAAGGATTTCAAGAAATCACATATAGCTCAATTGAAATAAGAAAGTTAGATGAATTCAATGTCCAAAGAAACAAAATGGGAAGAGGCACATATCGAATGCAAATGCGAAACAATGGGATGCATGTGCCGAATCATTACGATGCAAACATGAACTTTAGATGATAGCTGCAGATATACAAATAAATTAAGGACAAAATTATATAGGAATTTAAGGTAATAATGTAAAGCTTAACTGAAGTAAGAGTTTTTGCCGAAATCGATTTTCATAGAGAAGAAACAAGGAAAGCCGAAATCGACCAAAGCTCGATTCTAGCAGAATTTGATAGGAACATTATATAAACTATTTGGATAATCAATTATGCTCCAATTTATACAAAATAGGTGTCATTAGAAAGATTTGTCAATCTAGTTTTAGGAAAATCAATTTTTACAAGAATTGGAATTTACAACAGGGAGTTACAGATAATTTCATAGCCAAAGGTCTGAAAATATTAGCTCTGTCTTACTGAATCCATAGGGTCGATGAAAGTAGATGTTTCAGTTAGCAATTGTACTCCAAAAATTTCAAATCAGATATATGCAGAAAGAATTTTGAGTCTAGCTTCGAATAAATCATACTTTGTATGAATCTGAGTTCACAGCAGAAAGTTATAAGTAGTTAAGCATCAAGAGGTCAGAAATTTCAGTCCCTATTTTGCATCATCTGTAGGGTTAATTTAAAAAGAAATCTTAGTAGGTATTTAAACTCCAAATCATTCGATCTTTATATCAAAATAAATATTTTTTTGTCTCATTTCAAATGGAATAGGTTTTGTCTAAATCAGAGTTTATTATAAAATGTTATGATCGAAATATTGCATAGAGGTCAGATTACCGAAAAATTACAGATTCATAGCTTTATATCAAAACGAAAGAAGGTCTGGGTCTCAGTTGAAATCTTTCAAATTTTATAGAATAAAAATGGAAACAGAGTTTAAGGTTACTGTAGGATAGGGTTAGAACACTTACCTTAAAACTATTTGAATCCCAAATGTGGGAAAATTGATGAAAAAAACTCTTCTTCTTCTTCTTCTTCCCTTCTCTTCTCAAACTCACGTTGGCTGCAACTCTTCAGGTTTGTTTTCTTTAACCTTTCATCTAGTTTTTTTTTTTTTTTTTTTGGGTTTTGGCTAATGCAAAAGTTGCAAGGTGTCATGCATACATGAAAGGGGCTAGGTGTCATCTTCAGAGTAAACATAAGTGGCACCATTGGGTTAGCTAGTGACATATGTCCACTATTTATTTTTTATTTTTATTTTTTTTTATTTTTTAACTTAAATCTAAATCTTTCATAATTTATATCAAACTTCTAATATTTACTCTTAGGTCCCTAGCCATAAACTTTTAATATAATTTTATTTAATATAAAATAATTATTAAATAATCCTTATTTTTAAGACAAACCTTTTACTAAATTTTTAAAAATGGGGGATGTTACTGTTAGGATCGAGAGCACTAAGAGGGGGGGGGGGGGGGGGTGAATTAGTGCAACGGATAACTTTCTGCGATTAAAATCGAAAGCTGCGTTCGAACGATAAAAATAACTTCTGTATGAAAGTTGATACTAAGCAAGGTTAAAGTCAAACTATGCAGGCAGTTTGCAGCTATGATGAAAACCAGAATATCGGCGCAAATTGAAATCCGGCGTTCGTACGAAGAAACTGATTTACGTCTAAATGCTGATTCGTAAATCACTTGATTAGATAAGACGCAGTTTAAGCAGGAGCATAAAGGCAGTGTGCAGTTATGGTAAAGCTCAAAACGTAAATGCAATCTACAATATGATGATCATACGAAAAAGCAGATTTACGTCTAAACGCAGATTTACATCTAAACGCAGATTTACGTCTGAACCTTGAAACTCATTCATAAAATCGCAGAGGGCAGTAAGCTATTGAGAAGTTTGCAGTGAAGGTAAAATGCTCAAAGGAAATGCAAACCGAGATTTAGAGTGGTTCGATCAATCTTGACCTACTCCACTTTTGGCTTCCTCCACCGACGAGGTCACCGACGTCAACTAGAGGCCTTCCTTCAATAGGCGAAGGCCAACCACCCTCTTACAGATTCACTCCTTTTGACGGGCTTAGGAGACAACCCTTACAGAAGTTTTCTCTCCTCTCTTTACAACTCAAACTTTGAAGAACAGAAAGAGGAGAACTAGCAGTTTTGAGCTCTAAGAACCACAGAAAGACAGCAAGATTTCGAGTGTGTGTTCTGTGCTTTCAGTGCTGAATGGGTGGGGTATTTATAGGCCCCAACCCAGTTCAAATTTGGAGCTCAAATCTGTCAATTCCCGGAATTCCGGGATCAGGCGGTTGCACCTCCTGACTGGGGCGGTTGCACCGCCTGGTAGAGCTTGAAGACTGAGCCTCTGGGCGCTGCTACCTCTGTTAGGGGCGGTTGCACCGCCTGACTGGGGAGGTTGCACCGCCTGGCAGAGCTCGAAACTTGAGCTCTAGCGGTGCTACCTCTTGACAGAAGAGGTTGCACCGCCCAATCTCACTCGGAGACTGAGCCCGGGGCGGTGCCACCTCTTGGCTGGGGCGGTTGCATCGCCCAGTCTCGCTGGGAGACATAGCCTGGGCGGTGCTACCTCCTGGCTTGGGCGGTTGCACCTCCCACAGCAATCAGGGTCCGAATGGGTTAATCCATTCGGCCCAATTTGATTCTTTCAGGGGCCCAATTGCCCCAAGATTAAGCTAATGGGATCACCTCCCATTTTTAACTTAATCAATGTGCTAACTATGATTATTTCCTAAGACATATTCTGCAGCTTGCTCCGGTGCGTCAATCGCTTCTTCCGACGAGTTTCCGGCGAACTTCCGTCGATCATCCGACGAACCCTCGGTGATCCTCCTGCGGACTTCCGGCAAACTCCTGGACTTGCGACAATCCACTTGGCAAGTTCCGACGAGCTCCTTTGGCAAGCTTCTGGACTTCTCGGATTTGTTCCCGCAGAACCTCCGATGACTGTTCGAACTTCCGTCGAGCTCTTGAACTCCCAACGTGATCATTGTCATGACTCCGGCGCAACTCCTGCTGCATGTCTTACTTTCATCGTAGTTAATCCTACACACTTATCTCAACACACAGATTAGACAAACAATTGACAATTGACTTCATCATCAAAATCCGAGATTCAACAGTTACACTCTCCCCTCCTTAAAGAAAAATTTAGTCCTCTAAATTTATTATACCTCATTCGACGAAAAGATAAGGATAACTTTCATCATTTCTTACTCAAGCTCCCAAGTTGTTTCTGCTAGTCATAGGTGCCCAACAAGCCAATCACGTGAATGATGGCACATGTGACTTGATACAGAATCTTTTTGCTTATTATATTTTGGCGTATATCACTTTATAACTATTGCATAAATGCATATATATATTGTGATGTCCTTGGATTTGTGCAATGGGAATCGGATCGTGATGAGATCACGATAATGAGATCGATTCACCTTTAAACACATATCCTAAATAATCCCGGTCATAGGTTACTCGAGAGGGACATCGTGATAACCGGATAGACTGGTGTGCTGTATACCCGTCCATATGATGGGTGCAGCTGGTCTCATAGCTGCTCGTGTAGGGACACTAGGGATACAGTACAGGTGCTCATTGGAGAATGAGTTCACTGATTGATCCGCTTACGGAATGCTGGATGGTTGATGATGCCTTATTGTCAAACAGCGATTCCGTAGTCTTAGTAGTGTATCTGGTCCTTAGACTTGAGACATCAAGGATGTCCTGTATGAGTGCTCCACTCTTTGATACCAGACTTATAGGTTTGGCTGTCCCCAGATCTAGTACAACTGGTCATTGGGAGTGATAGTCGACCTTACGAGGGCTATTGAGTGTCAATAGAGGATCATCCACTCTCGGTGTCATGAGAGGAATATCCTATGTGTTCTTGCTCAGATAAATCCCTGGCCAGGGTCATTCGGGTTGAGAGAGAAAGAGTTCTCCGGGAGAATCCGATTAGAGCGAGACTCGAGTAGAAACCGTATGGGTCTGACAACACCATGCTTGATATACGGTCTCAGGGATATTAGATGGATGAGGGATTATAGGTACATGGTAACTGAGGACAGACAAGTCCAATGGATTGGATTCCCCTGTATCATCTGGGGACTACGGCGTAGTGGCCTAGTACGTCCGTAGTCGATGAGTCGAGTGAATTATTACAGAGATAATAATTCACTTAGTTAGAAGGAGTTCTGACAGGTATGACTCACGGCCAGCTCGATATTGGGCCTAGAGGGTCACACACATATGGTAGGCATTGCGATGAGTAGAGGTTCGGATATGAGATATCCGACGGAGCCCTTGTCTTATTGGATGCAGATCCAATACCCACTAGGGAAGGACCCATTAGGGTTTGACACGGGATCTCTATAAATAGGAGGGATTCACAGCCTCATAGGCTAGAGTCTTTGCTTGCCTTTCCTATTCTCCTCTCCCTCTCCACCTCAGAGTAGGCTAGGAGTTTTGAGGAGCGTCGTCGTAACCCTACTGTGTGGATCACCGCTAGAGAGGAGGACGCTTGACCTCCTTCACCCTCTCCTAAGGATTTGCAAGGAAACAGGGATATACGATCTCCCTAGGTAACACAATCTCTATACGCAGTTTTGTGTTTTGCGGATTTTTGCGCACCAATCTTCGCACGACGATGAACATCTTTTTGGGAATCGGGGATTTTTGTTTTCTTGTTCTTCCGCTGTGCATATGATGTCGCCCCCCAATGATTTCCCAACAGTGGTATCAGAGCCAGGTTGTTCGTGCGAATGATTGGTTTTGAATTGCGTGTATTGTGTGTATTGTGTTTAGGAAGAATTTTAACGTCAAAATCGTTGATGCAAAAGCGAGGAAGGGCAGCAACAGTTGCTGCCCTCGATCTGCATGCCTGCAGCCACCTGCAGCGGCAGCCGCAGCCGCAGCCAGTCAGCACAGCGCCGGCGCATGTGCAAGCGCTGTGCCTGCAGCAACCGGCCGGCGGTCTGCTTGCAGCAGGCTTGCTGCTGGCGGGGCTGGTAGCCCACGGGCAAAGGCATCGCAGGGCAGCGGCGCCTGCCGTCGCTGTTGGGAAATCATGGGGGGAGACATCATATGCGCAGCGGAAGAACAAGAAAACAAAAATCCCCGATTCCCAAAAAGATGTTCGTCGTCGTGCGAAGATTGGTGCGCAAAATCCGCAAAACACAAAACTGCGTATAGAGATTGTGTTACCTAGGGAGATCGTATATCCCTGTTTCCTTGCAGATCCTCAGGAGAGGGTGAAGGAGGTCAAGCGTCCTCCTCTCTAGCGGTGATCCACACAGCAGGGTTGCGACGACGCTCCTCAAAACTCCAGGCCTACTCTGAGGTGGAGAGGGAGAGGAGAATAGGAAAGGCAAGCAAAGACTCTAGCCTATGAGGCTGTGAATCCCTCCTATTTATAGAGATCCCGTGTCAAAACCCTAATGGGTCCTTTTCCCTAGTGGGTATTGGATCTGCATCCAATAAGACAAGGGCTCCGTCGGATATCTCATATCCGAACCTCTACTCATCGCAATGCCTACCATATGTGTGTGACCCTCTAGGCCCAATATCGAGCTGGCCGTGAGTCATACCTGTCAGAACTCCTTCTAACTAAGTGAATTATTATCTCTGTAATAATTCACTCGACTCATCGACTACGGAAGTACTAGGCCACTACGCCGTAGTCCCCAGACGATACAGGGGAATCCAATCCATTGGACCTGTCTGTCCTCAGTTACCATGTACCTATAGTCCCTCATCCATCTAATATCCCAAAGACCGTATATCGAGCATGGTGCTGTCAGACCCATACGGTTTCTACTTGAGTCTCGCTCTAATCGGATTCTCCCGGAGAACTCTTTCTCTCTCAACCCGAATGACCCTGGCCAGGGATTTGTCTGAGCAAGAACACATGGGATATTCCTCTCATGATACCGAGAGTGGATGATCCTCTATCGACACTCAATAGCCCTCGTAAGGTCGACTACCACTCCCAATGACCAACTGTACTAGATCTGGGAACAGCCAAACCTATAAGTCTGGTATCAAAGAGTGGAGCACTCATACAGGACATCCTTGGTGTCTCAAGTCTAAGAACCAGATACACCACTAGGACTACGGAATCGTTGTCTGACAATAAGGCATCATCAACCATCCAGCATTCCGTAAGCGGATCAATCAGTGAACTCATTCTCCAATGAGCACCTGTACTGTATCCCTAGTGTCCCTACACGAGCAGCTATGAGACCAGCTGCATCCATCATATGGACGGGTATACAGCACACCAGTCTATCCGGTTATCACAATGTCCCTCTCGAGTAACCTATGACCGGGATTATTTAGGATATGTGTTTAAAGGTGAATCGATCTCATTATCGTGATCTCATCACGATCCGATTCCCATTGCACAAATCCAAGGACATCACAATACATATGCATTTATGCAATAGTTATAAAGTGATATACGCCAAAAATATAATAAGCAAAAAGATTCTGTATCAAGTCACACGTGCCATCACTCACGTGATTGGCTTGCTGGGCACTTATGACTAGCAATCTCCCACTTGACCTAAAGCCAATCACCTATGTGTCTGATCCCCATCAGACTCCTGTGACGCTCATAGACAATCTGAGATAACGGCTTTGTCAGTGGATCTGCAATGTTATCTTCGGATGGAACTCTTTCCACTACTACATCTCCTCGGGTTACGATCTCTCTGATAAGTTGTAACCTCCTCAGAACACTTCTGATGAGACCCGGGTTCCCTTATTTGAGTAATCGCCCCGTAGTTGTCGCAATCTAAGGAAGTCGGCTCCTCGTTACTCGGCACGACTCCCAAATCTGTGATGAACTTCTTCAACCAGACTCCCTCCTTTGCTGCATCTGATGCAGCAATGTACTCCGCCTCTGTGGTCGAGTCAGCAGTGGTATCTTGCTTGGAACTCTTCCAGCACACTGCTCCTCCATTCAAGGTGTACACATACCCTGAATTCGACTTGCTATCATCGACATCAGACTGAAAACTTGAGTCAGTGTAGCCTTCAACCTTAAGGCTATTACCTCCATATACTAGTAAAAGATCCTTAGTCCTTCTCAAGTACTTAAGGATACACTTTACTGCTTTCCAGTGCTCCAAGCCTGGATCCGCCTGATACCTGCTCGTGACACTCAGAGCATGCGCTATATCAGGCCTAGTACATAGCATGGCATACATGATAGACCCTATTGCTAAGGCATAAGGTATCATATTCATGTTTGCCCTTTCTTCTGGTAGTTTTCCATGTCAAACCTTTTGACAATGGTTTCTATGTACCTGGACTGGGACAAGCCAAGCATCCTCTTGGATCTATCTCTATATATTCTAATCCCCAAGATATAAGATGCTTCTCCTAAGTCCTTCATGGAGAAGTGTCTAGATAACCAAGCCTTTATTGTGGATAGCATTCCTATGTCATTCCCAATGATGAGGATGTCATCCACATATAACACCAAAAAGCTAATAGCGCTCCCACTTACCTTTCTGTATACACAAGGCTCATCTTCGTTCTTAACGAAGTCATAAGATCTGATTGCCTCATCAAATCTTATGTTCCAACTTCGGGAAGCTTGCTTTAGTCCATAAATGGATCTAAGCAACCTACACACCTTATCTGGGCAGTTCTTGGACACGAATCCCTCAGGTTGCATCATATACACCTCCTCCTCCAGGTTCCCGTTGAGGAATGCGGTTTTCACATCCATCTGCCAGATCTCATAATCATAGTGTGCTGCAATAGCCAATAGAATTCTGATGGATTTTAGCATTGCTACGGGTGAGAAAGTTTCGTCGTAGTCAACACCTTGCCTTTGACGATACCCCTTAGCCACTAGCCTTGCTTTATAGGTCTCTACCTTTCCATCTACTCCGATCTTTTTCTTAAAGATCCACTTGCAACCGATGGGTACAATACCTTCGGGTGCATCAACTAGGTTCCAAACCTTATTGGAGTACATAGAATCCATCTCAGAATTCATGGCTTCTTTCCACTTCCCGGAGTCTATACTCATAATAGCCTCCTCGTAGGTCTGAGGATCAATATCCTCTATATCCTCTGCTCTAATATGTCCCACATATCTCTCAGGAGGATGGGATACTCTATCAGACCTGCGTAAAGTTGAAACTTGTGTATTAGATACCTGAACAGACTCGGGCTGTAGAGTGGTGCTTGAGCTTGGTTCTCCAACCTCGCTCAATTCTATCATTCTCCCACTGTCTCCGTCAAGAATGTGTTCCTTCTCAAGGAACACTGCTCTCTTAGCTACAAAGACCTTTTGGTCCTCGAGATGATAGAAGTAATACCCACAAGTTTTCTTGGGGTATCCCACAAATATGCATCGCTCTGTCCTTGATTCTAACTTATCGGGGTTGTGTCTTTTAACGTGGGCTGGGCAACCCCAAATCTTAACAACCTTAAGATCAGGATTCTTCCCTTTCCATATCTCATATGGTGTAGACACTACCGACTTAGTTGGAACTCTGTTCAGAAGGTAAGCTGCGGTTTCTAGGGCATATCCCCAGAATGAGATGGGTAGGTCAACGAAACTCATCATGGACCGTACCATATCTAATAAAGTACGATTTCTCCTTTCAGAGTCACCATTGAGCTGAGGTGTGTAAGGAGGTGTCCATTGGGATAATATCCCATGGTCCTTGAGGAACTGAGTAAACTCTGTACTTAAGTACTCACCTCCTCGATCTGATCGAAGAGTTTTGATACTCTTTCCAGTCTGGTTCTCCACCTCATTCTTATACTTTCTGAATTTCTCAAAGGCCTCGGACTTGTACTTCATTAAGTACACATATCCATACCTTGAGAAATCATCAGTAAATGTAATGAAGTAGGAGTAACCTCCAATGGCATGAGTTGACATAGGTCCACATATATCACTATGTATGAGTTCCAACAACTCAGTGGCTCTCTCTCCAGTTCCACTAAATGGAGAGTTGGTCAGTTTTCCACGAATGCAAGGCTCACAAGTTGCATATGACACATAGTCGAATGGATCTAGATATCCATCATTTAGCAACTTTTGAATCCTTCTTTCATGGATGTGACCTAGCCTACAATGCCACAGGTATGCACTGTTCAACTCATCTCGTTTCCTTTTGGACATATTTATATTCATGATATGTGGAGTGGTGTCTAACATAAATAAACCATTATGCAATGTTCCTTTCGTGATGATCTTATCATCTAATAATATCGAACAACCATTGTTCTCAAAAACAAATTTATATCCACTAACTGTTAAACATGAAATGGAGATAATGTTTTTGATAATAGAAGGAACAAAATAACATGCATCTAATGCAATAAAAGCTCCACTAGGCAGATGTAGGGCGACCTCGCCAACAGCTAAAACAGCAACTTTTGCTCCATTACCCATCTTGAGGTCCATCTCGCCTCTCTCTAGTCTCCTAGGCCTTGCTAGAACCTGCAACGAATTACATATATGATAAGCACTACCGGTATCTAATACCCATGTGTTATCATAAGAGTCTGACAAATGGAGACCGATCATGAATGTACCTGAAGCTTCATCAAGCTTTTGTTTCGCCCTTTCTGCAAGGTACTCTTTGCAGTTTCTCTTCCAATGCCCATCTTTACCACAGTGGAAGCACTGGCCTTTGTCCTTTGTTGGGTCTTTCTTAGCAACCTTTGCTTTACCTTGTTTGCCCTTGCCCTTTCCCTTCTTAAGGGACCTTTCTGCTTTCCTTTTCTTTCTGGTCTCACCAGTGTAGAGAACTGACTTCTCTTTCTTAATAGTACTCTCTGCCTCCCTCAACATATTGAGGAGCTCTGGGAGAGTCACCTCAAGCTTGTTCATATTAAAGTTCATTATGAACTGTGAAAAGGAATCTGGTAGGGACTGAAGCACAATGTCCACACACAAGTTATCCTCTAGGACCATTCCTAGACCTGTGAGTTTCTCTATCCACTCAATCATCTTTAGGACATGGTTCTGAACCAGTGTCCCCTCAGTCATCCTAGCGCGGAAAAGGCTCTTGGATATCTCATATCGTTGAGTCCTTCCCTGTTCCTCAAACAATTTACGGACATGTAGGAGAATGGATCTGGCATCCATCTTTTCATGTTGTCTCTGTAACTCTGGAGTCATAGAGCCCAACATATAGCACTGAGCAAGAGTGGAGTCATCAATGTACTTCACGTAGCGAGCGATCTCATCCTCGCTTGCCCCTTCTTCGGGCGTAGGCATCACTGTATCAAGGACGTACACGATTTTCTCCGTTGTGAGAACAATTCTCAAGTTACGGAGCCAATCCGTATAATTTGGACCAGTGAGGCGGTTGACATCAAGTATGCCACGTAAGGGATTTGAAAGCGACATTTTCTGAAAATAAAGATGTAGCAAAAATGAATAACATGCAGATTTTGCAAGAAATAAACAATCAAGATATGGACTTCTATCTTAATATGCTCCCACTATTTTACTAACGAGTCACGCGACACCCTCAGCACGTGAAACGGAAGTCTCCGGCAGACTTCTAGTGGGGATCAGGATCCAATCAGCGTCTTAGTGTAACCTCGAGGGACTCGACCAATCACACTAAGCCTAAAAGGTAGGCAACTCTTGCCGATCACAACTCCTTGTGATTCCCGTCCTGTTCGGCCTCCGAATCACCATGGCCTCGAGGGACTCGACCAACCATGATGCTCGGTTAAGTCAACACCTTCGTTACAAGATGAGTATGATTTGATGATATACCCTCGAGGGACTCGACCAAGCATATCATGCCCTCAGGTCACCGGTGACATCTCTATGTCGTAAGCAAGATAGCGAATCGCGATATAGGTGAGTCTCGAGGGACTCGACCAACTCAACCTACACCGGGATTCGGTTCCTACTCATAACGATGGAAGGCCACGTGGGTCAATCTAATTGCCTCACGTTTACCGACTTAATATTATCGAGAGATGTTTCTATGATTTGGTCTCCTATTATGACATGTCACACATGTACATATTTAATATATATCTACATCGCATGCAAATATATATACATATCTAGTATGTGTATAAGCAATCACACCAGATGATCATGGACCACAACCTAATATGATTAGGCCCGAGCCAGTAGGCCTAATCACTCACATCAAGATCTATGTGTGCAACGGTGCATCTCCATGCCTTGTGATCGTCCATCTCGTCCTCGTTGGTTCCGTCGACATCTTGATGCATCTTCATGCATCACGATCGTCCGTCTCGTGGGTCCCGCTATGGCTTCCACGCTCCCGCTGAGCCTCCTCATGTGATTACAACTTAATCATAGGCACGCAGGCCCGACAATAAACGAGAAATATAATGGAGGTTCGCAGACCTCAATAATAATAATCACAAGTACACACATCACACGGTCCATGATCATCCGTCCACTCATCATACATCACATGTATAAATAATCGTCATTATGTAGGACTACTAGATAATAAAAATAATAATCAACTAAACCTTTTAATTAATTAATATTTTCTGAAATCAGGGATATATAGGGAATATCTCAATTCCTAAGGGTATTTTCGTAATTTGGACAAAAGACAGAAACTAGAATTTCTCAAATTCCGAGGGGCAAAACTGTCTTTTGCACAGAAAACCCTAATACCCTTTCCCCTTTTCGCTGCTGCGCCGCCGCCGCCGCCACCTTGCTGGCGGCGGCCTGTGCGGCGAGGGCGAGGGCACTGCCCTCGCCTGCAGGTGGCACACCCGCTGGGGTCGCTGCCGCTGCAGGTGGGCGCCCCCGCGGGCGCCGCCGCCATCGCGGGCGGTTCTGCCCGCGAGTCAGCGCCCGCAGGTGGTGCTGTCTCGCTGCCGGCCACCCCTGCGGGGTTTTTGCCCGTGGGAGCAGCGGCCACAGGCACCGCTGCCCTGCGGTGCCTCAGCCCGCGCTGCTGCCCCGCGGCGCCTCTGCCCGCGGGCTCAGTGGCCGCAGGCGCTTCTACCGAGCGGGCTCCCAGCCCCGCCGGTCGCAAGCCTGCTGCAAGCAGATCGCCGGCCGGCTACTGCAGGCACAGCGCTTGCGCATGCGCCGGCGCTGTGCTGCCTGGCTGCGGCTGCGGCTGGCTGCAGGCATGCAGATCGAGGGCAGCAACTGTTGCTGCCCTTCCTTGCTTTTGCGTCAACGATTTTGACGTCAATATTCTTCCTAAACACAACACACGCAGTTCAAAAACCAATCATTCGCACGAACAACCTGGCTCTGATACCACTGTTGGGAAATCATGGGGGGCGACATCATATGCGCAGCGGAAGAACAAGAAAACAAAAATCCCCGATTCCCAAAAAGATGTTCGTCGTCGTGCGAAGATTGGTGCGCAAAATCCGCAAAACACAAAACTGCGTATAGAGATTGTGTTACCTAGGGAGATCGTATATCCCTGTTTCCTTGCAGATCCTCAGGAGAGGGTGAAGGAGGTCAAGCGTCCTCCTCTCTAGCGGTGATCCACACAGCAGGGTTGCGACGACGCTCCTCAAAACTCCAGGCCTACTTTGAGATGGAGAGGGAGAGGAGAATAGGAAAGGCAAGCAAAGACTCTAGCCTATGAGGCTGTGAATCCCTCCTATTTATAGAGATCCCGTGTCAAAACCCTAATGGGTCCTTTTCCCTAGTGGGTATTGGATCTGCATCCAATAAGACAAGGGCTCCGTCGGATATCTCATATCCGAACCTCTACTCATCGCAATGCCTACCATATGTGTGTGACCCTCTAGGCCCAATATCGAGCTGGCCGTGAGTCATACCTGTCAGAACTCCTTCTAACTAAGTGAATTATTATCTCTGTAATAATTCACTCGACTCATCGACTACGGAAGTACTAGGCCACTACGCCGTAGTCCCCAGACGATACAGGGGAATCCAATCCATTGGACCTGTCTGTCCTTAGTTACCATGTACCTATAGTCCCTCATCCATCTAATATCCCAGAGACCGTATATCGAGCATGGTGCTGTCAGACCCATACGGTTTCTACTTGAGTCTCGCTCTAATCGGATTCTCCCGGAGAACTCTTTCTCTCTCAACCCGAATGACCCTGGCCAGGGATTTGTCTGAGCAAGAACACATGGGATATTCCTCTCATGATACCGAGAGTGGATGATCCTCTATCGACACTCAATAGCCCTCGTAAGGTCGACTACCACTCCCAATGACCAGTTGTACTAGATCTGGGAACAGCCAAACCTATAAGTCTGGTATCAAAGAGTGGAGCACTCATACAGGACATCCTTGGTGTCTCAAGTCTAAGAACCAGATACACCACTAGGACTACGGAATCGTTGTCTGACAATAAGGCATCATCAACCATCCAGCATTCCGTAAGCGGATCAATCAGTGAACTCATTCTCCAATGAGCACCTGTACTGTATCCCTAGTGTCCCTACACGAGCAGCTATGAGACCAGCTACATCCATCATATGGACGGGTATACAGCACACCAGTCTATCCGGTTATCACAATGTCCCTCTCGAGTAACCTATGACCGGGATTATTTAGGATATGTGTTTAAAGGTGAATCGATCTCATTATCGTGATCTCATCACGATCCGATTCCCATTGCACAAATCCAAGGACATCACAATACATATGCATTTATGCAATAGTTATAAAGTGATATACGCCAAAAATATAATAAGCAAAAAGATTCTGTATCAAGTCACACGTGCCATCACTCACGTGATTGGCTTGCTGGGCACTTATGACTAGCAGTCGCTGCTCTCGCGGGCGAAACCCCCCCCACAGCGGCGGCCGCCCGGCGGGACATCACCGCCTGCGGAGGCAGCGACGCCCGAAGGGGGAGCCCACCTGCAGTGGCAGCGCCGCCAGCGGGCATGCCGCCTGCAGGCGAGGGCAGTGCCCTCGCCCCGCCGCACAGGCCGCCGCCGGCAGGGTGGCGGCGGCGGCAGCAGCGAAAGGAGGAAAGGGCATTAGGGTTTTCTGGGAAAAAGATAGTTTTGCCCCTCGAAATTTGAGAAATTTCAGTTTCTGTCTTTTGTCCAAATTACGAAATACCCTTAGGAATTGAGAAATTCCCTACATGTCCCTGATTTCAGAAAATATTAATTAATTAAAAGGTTTAGTTGATTATTATTTTTATTATTATCTAGTAGTCCTACATGATGATGATTATTTATACATGTGATGTATGATGTGTGGACGGATGATCATGGACCGTGTGATGTGTGTACTTGTGATTATTATTATTGAGGTCTGCGAACCTGCATTATATTTCTCGTTTATTGTCGGGCCTGCGTGCCTATGATTAAGTTATAATCACATGAGGAGGCGCAGCGGGAGCGTGGATGCGATAGCGGGACCCACGAGACGGACGATCGTGATGCATGGAGATGTATCAAGATGTCGACGAAACCGACGAGGACGAGATGGACGATCACAAGGCATGGAGATGCACCGTTGCACACATAGATCTTGATGTGAGTGATTAGGCCTACTGGCTCGGGCCTAATCATATTAGGTTGTGGTCCATGATCATCTGGTGTGATTGCTTATACACATACTAGATATGTATATATATTTGCATGTGATGTAGATATATATTAAATATGTATATGTGTGACATGTCATATTAGGAGACCAAATCATAGAAACATCTCTCGATAATATTAAGTCGGTAAACGTGAGGCAGTTAGATTGATCCACGTGGCCTTCCATCGTTATGAGTAGGAACCAATTCCCGGTGTAGGTTGAGTTGGTCGAGTCCCTCGAGACTCACCTATATCGCGATTCGCTATCTTGCTTACGACATAGAGATGTCACCGGTGACCTGAGGGCATGGTATGTTTGGTCGAGTCCCTCGAGGGTATATCATCAAATCAGACTCATCTTGTAACGAAGATGTTGACTTAACCGAGCATCATGGTTGGTCGAGTCCCTCGAGGCCATGGTGATTCGGAGGCCGAACAGGACGGGAATCATAAGGAGTTGTGATCGGCAAGAGTTGCCTACCTTTTAGGCTTAGTGTGATTGGTCGAGTCCCTCGAGGTTACACTAAGACGCTGATTGGATCCTGATCCCCACTAGAAGTCTGCCGGAGACTTTCGTTTTACGTGCTGAGGGTGTCACGTGACTCGATAGTAAAATAGTGGGAGCATATTAAGATAGAAGTCCATATCTTGATAGTTTATTTCTTGCAAAATCTGCATGTTATTCATTTCTGCTACATCTTTATTTTCATAAAAATGTCGCTTTCAAATCCCTTACGTGGCATACTTGATGTCAGCCGCCTCACTGGTCCAAATTATACGGATTGGCTCCGTAACTTGAGAATTGTTCTCACAGCGGAGAAAATCGTGTACGTCCTTGATACAGTGATGCCTACGCCCAAAGAAGGGGCAAGCGAGGATGAGATCGCTCACTACGTGAAGTACATTGATGACTCCACTCTTGCTCAGTGCTATATGTTGGGCTCTATGACTCCAGAGTTACAGAGACAACATGAAAAGATGGATGCCAGATCCATTCTCCTACATGTCCGCAAATTGTTTGAGGAACAGGGAAGGACTCAACGATATGAGATATCCAAGAGCCTTTTCCGCGCTAGGATGACTGAGGGGACACCGGTTCAGAACTATGTCCTAAAGATGATTGAGTGGATAGAGAAACTCACAGGTCTAGGAATGGTCCTAGAGAATAACTTGTGTGTGGACATTGTGCTTGCTAGTCATAGGTGCCCAGCAAGCCAATCACGTGAGTGATGGCACGTGTGACTTGATACAGAATCTTTTTGCTTATTATATTTTTGGCGTATATCACTTTATAACTATTGCATAAATGCATATGTATAGTGATGTCCTTGGATTTGTGCAATGGGAATCGGATCGTGATGAGATCACGATAATGAGATCGATTCACCTTTAAACACATATCCTAAATAATCCCGGTCATAGGTTACTCGAGAGGGACATCGTGATAACCGGATAGACTGGTGTGCTGTATACCCGTCCATATGATGGATGCAGCTGGTCTCATAGCTGCTCGTGTAGGGACACTAGGGATACAGTACAGGTGCTCATTGGAGAATGAGTTCACTGATTGATCCGCTTACGGAATGCTGGATGGTTGATGATGCCTTATTGTCAGACAGCGATTCCGTAGTCCTAGTGGTGTATCTGGTCCTTAGACTTGAGACACCAAGGATGTCCTGTATGAGTGCTCCACTCTTTGATACCAGACTTATAGGTTTGGCTGTTCCCAGATCTAGTACAGCTGGTCATTGGGAGTGGTAGTCGACCTTACGAGGGCTATTGAGTGTCAATAGAGGATCATCCACTCTCGGCGTCATGAGAGGAATATCCCATGTGTTCTTGCTCAGACAAATCCCTGGCCAGGGTCATTCGGGTTGAGAGAGAAAGAGTTCTCCGGGAGAATCCGATTAGAGCGAGACTCGAGTAGAAACCGTATGGGTCTGACAACACCATGCTCGATATATGGTCTCTGGGATATTAGATGGATGAGGGACTATAGGTACATGGTAACTGAGGACAGACAGGTCCAATGGATTGGATTCCCCTGTATCGTTTGGGGACTACGGCGTAGTGGCCTAGTACGTCTGTAGTCGATGAGTCGAGTGAATTATTACAGAGATAATAATTCACTTAGTTAGAAGGAGTTCTGACAGGTATGACTCACGGCCAGCTCGATATTGGGCCTAGAGGGTCACACACATATGGTAGGCATTGCGATGAGTAGAGGTTCGGATATGAGATATCCGACGGAGCCCTTGTCTTATTGGATGCAGATCCAATACCCACTAGGGAAAAGGACCCATTAGGGTTTTGACACGGGATCTCTATAAATAGGAGGGATTCACAGCCTCATAGGCTAGAGTCTTTGCTTGCCCTTCCTATTCTCCTCTCCCTCTCCACCTCAGAGTAGGCCTGGAGTTTTGAGGAGCGTCGTCGCAACCCTGCTGTGTGGATCACCGCTAGAGAGGAGGACGCTTGACCTCCTTCACCCTCTCCTGAGGATCTGCAAGGAAACAGGGATATACGATCTCCCTAGGTAACACAATCTCTATACGCAGTTTTGTGTTTTGCGGATTTTGCGCACCAATCTTCGCACGACGACGAACATCTTTTTGGGAATCGGGAATTTTTGTTTTCTTGTTCTTCCGCTGCGCATATGATGTCGCCCCCCATGATTTCCCAACAGTGGTATCAGAGCCAGGTTGTTCGTGCGAATGATTGGTTTTTGAACTGCGTATGTTGTGTTTAGGAAGAATATTGACGTCAAAATCGTTGACGCAAAAGCAAGGAAGGGCAGCAACAGTTGCTGCCCTCGATCTGCATGCTTGCAGCCAGCCGCAGCCGCAGCCAAGCAGCACAGCGCCGGCGCATGCGCAAGCGCTGTGCCTGCAGTAGCCGGCCGGCGATCTGCTTGCAGCAGGCTTGCGGCCGGCGGGGCTGGGAGCCCGCTCGGTAGAAGCGCCTGCGGCCACTGAGCCCGCGGGTAGAGGCGCCGCGGGGCAGCAGCGCGGGCTGAGGCACCGCAGGGCAGCGGCGCCTGTGGCCGCTGCTCCCACGGGCAAAAACCCCGTAGGGGCGGCCGCCAGCGAGACAGCACCACCTACGGGCGCTGAGTCGCGGGCAGAATCGCCCGCGAAGGCGGCGGCGCCCGCGGGGGCGCCCACCTGCAGCGGCAGCGACCCCAGCGGGCATGCCACCTGCAGGCGAGGGCAGTGCCCTCGCCCTCGCCGCACAGGCCGCCGCCAGTAGGGTGGCGGCGGCGGCGGCGCAGCAGCGAAAAGGGGAAAGGGTATTAGGGTTTTCTGCGCAAAAGACAGTTTTGCCCCTCGAAATTTGAGAAATTCCAGTTTCTGTCTTTTGTCCAAATTACGAAAATACCCTTAGGAATTGAGAAATTCCCTACATGTCCCTGATTTCAGAAAAATATTAATTAATTAAAAGGTTTAGTTGATTATTATTTTTATTATTATCTAGTAGTCCTACATGATGATGATTATTTATACATGTGATGTATGATGTGTGGACGGATGATCATGAACCGTGTGATGTGTGTACTTGTGATTATTGTTATTGAGGTCTGCGAACCTCCATTATATTTCTCGTTTATTGTCGGGCCTGCGTGCCTATGATTAAGTTGTAATCACATGAGGAGGCGCAGCGGGAGCGTGGAAGCCATAGCGGGACCCACGAGACGGACGATCGTGATGCATGAAGATGCATCAAGATGTCGACGGAACCAACGAGGACGAGATGGACGATCACAAGGCATGGAGATGCACCGTTGCACACATAGATCTTGATGTGAGTGATTAGGCCTACTGGCTCGGGCCTAATCATATTAGGTTGTGGTCCATGATCATCTGGTGTGATTGCTTATACACATACTAGACATGTATATATATTTGCATGCGATGTAGATATATATTAAATATGTATATGTGTAACATGTCATAATAGGAGACCAAATCATAGAAACATCTCTCGATAATATTAAGTCGGTAAACGTGAGGCAATTAGATTGACCCACGTGGCCTTCCATCGTTATAAATAGGAACCGAATCCCGGTGTAGGTTGAGTTGGTCGAGTCCCTCGAGACTCACCTATATCGCGATTCGCTATCTTGCTTACGACATAGAGATGTCACCGGTGACCTGAGGGCATGATATGCTTGGTCGAGTCCCTCGAGGGTATATCATCAAATCAGACTCATCTTGTAACGAAGGTGTTGACTTAACCGAGCATCATGGTTGGTCGAGTCCCTCGAGGCCATGGTGATTCGGAGGCCGAACAGGACGGGAATCACAAGGAGTTGTGATCGGCAAGAGTTGTCTACCTTTTAGGCTTAGTGTGATTGGTCGAGTCCCTCGAGGTTACACTAAGACGCTGATTGGATCCTGATCCCCACTAGAAGTCTGCCGGAGACTTCCGTTTCACGTGCTGAGGGTGTCGCGTGACTCGTTAGTAAAATAGTGGGAGCATATTAAGATAGAAGTCCATATCTTGATTGTTTATTTCTTGCAAAATCTGCATGTTATTCATTTTTGCTACATCTTTATTTTCAGAAAATGTCGCTTTCAAATCCCTTACGTGGCATACTTGATGTCAACCGCCTCACTGGTCCAAATTATACGGACTGGCTCCGTAACTTGAGAATTGTTCTCACAGCGGAGAAAATCGTGTACGTCCTTGATACAGTGATGCCTACGCCCGAAGAAGGGGCAAGCGAGGATGAGATCGCTCGCTACGTGAAGTACATTGATGACTCCACTCTTGCTCAGTGCTATATGTTGGGCTCTATGACTCCAGAGTTACAGAGACAACATGAAAAGATGGATGCCAGATCCATTCTCCTACATGTCCGTAAATTGTTTGAGGAACAGGGAAGGACTCAACGATATGAGATATCCAAGAGCCTTTTCCGCGCTAGGATGACTGAGGGGACACCGGTTCAGAACCATGTCCTAAAGATGATTGAGTGGATAGAGAAACTCACAGGTCTAGGAATGGTCCTAGAGGATAACTTGTGTGTGGACATTGTGCTTCAGTCCCTACCAGATTCCTTTTCACAGTTCATAATGAACTTTAATATGAACAAGCTTGAGGTGAGTCTCCCAGAGCTCCTCAATATGTTGAGGGAGGTAGAGAGTACTATTAAGAAAGAGAAGCCAGTTCTCTACACTGGTGAGACCAGAAAGAAAAGGAAAGCAGAAGGGTCCCTTAAGAAGGGAAAGGGCAAGGGCAAACAAGGTAAAACAAAGGTTGCTAAGAAAGACCCAACAAAGGACAAAGGCCAGTGCTTCCACTGTGGTAAAGATGGGCACTGGAAGAGAAACTGCAAAGAGTACCTTGCAGAAAGGGCGAAACAAAAGCTTGATGAAGCTTCAGGTACATTCATGATCGGTCTCCATTTGTCAGACTCTTATGATAACACATGGGTATTAGATACCGGTAGTGCTTATCATATATGTAATTCGTTGCAGGTTCTGGCAAGGCCTAGGAGACTAGAGAGAGGCGAGATGGACCTCAAGATGGGTAATGGAGCAAAAGTTACTGTTTTAGCTGTTGGCGAGGTCGCTCTACATCTGCCTAGTGGAGCTTTTATTGCATTAGATGCATGTTATTTTGTTCCTTCTATTATCAAAAACATTATCTCCATTTCATGTTTAACAGTTAGTGGATATAAATTTGTTTTTGAGAACAATGGTTGTTCGATATTATTAGATGATAAGATCATCACGAAAGGAACATTGCATAATGGTTTATTTATGTTAGACACCACTCCACATATCATGAATATAAATATGTCCAAAAGGAAACGAGATGAGTTGAACAGTGCATACCTGTGGCATTGTAGGCTAGGTCACATCCATGAAAGAAGGATTCAAAAGTTGCTAAATGATGGATATCTAGATCCATTCGACTATGTGTCATATGCAACTTGTGAGCCTTGCATTCGTGGAAAACTGACCAACTCTCCATTTAGTGGAACTGGAGAGAGAGCCACTGAGTTGTTGGAACTCATACATAGTGATGTATGTGGACCCATGTCAACTCATGCCATTGGAGGTTACTCCTACTTCATTACATTTACTGATGATTTCTCAAGGTATGGATATGTGTACTTAATGAAGTACAAGTCCGAGGCCTTTGAGAAATTCAGAGAGTATAAGAATGAGGTGGAGAACCAGACTGGAAAGAGTATCAAAACTCTTCGATCAGATCGAGGAGGTGAGTACTTAAGTACAGAGTTTACTCACTTCCTCAAGGACCATGGGATATTATCCCAATGGACACCTCCTTATACACCTCAGCTCAATGGTGTCTCTGAAAGGAGAAATCGTACATTATTAGATATGGTACGGTCCATGATGAGTTTCGCTGACCTACCCATCTCATTCTGGGGATATGCCCTAGAAACCGCAGCTTACCTTCTGAACAGAGTTCCAACTAAGTCGGTGGTGTCTACACCATATGAGATATGGAAAGGGAAGAAGCCTGATCTTAAAGTAGTTAAGATTTGGGGCTGCTCTGCCCATGTTAAAAGACACAACCCCGATAAGTTAGAATCAAGGATAGGGCGATGTAAATTTGTGGGATACCCCAAGGAAACTTGTGGGTATTACTTCTATCATCTCGAGGACCAAAAGGTCTTTGTAGCTAAGAGAGCAGTGTTCCTTGAGAAGGAACACATTCTTGACGGAGACAGTGGGAGAATGATAGAATTGAGCGAGGTTGGAGAACCAAGCTCAAGCACCACTCTACAGCCCGAGTATGTTCAGGTATCTAATACACAAGTTTCAACTTTACGTAGGTCTGATAGAGTATCCCATCCTCCTGAGAGATATGTGGGACATATTAGAGCAGAGGATGTAGAGGATATTGATCCTCAGACCTACGAGGAGGCTATTATGAGTATAGACTCCGGGAAGTGGAAAGATGCCATGAATTCTGAGATGGATTCTATGTACTCCAATAAGGTTTGGAACCTAGTTGATGCACCCGAAGGTATTGTACCCATCGGTTGCAAGTGGATCTTTAAGAAAAAGATCGGAGTAGATGGAAAGGTAGAGACCTATAAAGCAAGGCTAGTGGCTAAGGGGTATCGTCAAAGGCAAGGTGTTGACTACGACGAAACTTTCTCACCCGTAGCAATGCTAAAATCCATCAGAATTCTATTGGCTATTGCAGCACACTATGATTATGAGATCTGGCAGATGGATGTGAAAACCGCATTCCATAATGGGAACCTCGAGGAGGAGGTGTATATGATGCAACCTGAGGGATTCGTGTCCAAGAACTGCCCAGATAAGGTGTGTAGGTTGCTTAAATCCATTTATGGACTAAAGCAAGCTTCCCGAAGTTGGAACATAAGATTTGATGAGTCAATCAGATCTTATGACTTCGTTAAGAACGAAGATGAGCCTTGTGTGTACAGGAAGGTAAGTGGGAGCGCTATCACCTTTTTGGTGTTATATGTGGATGACATCCTCATCATTGGGAATGATGTAGGAATGCTATCCACAGTAAAGACTTGGTTATCTAGACACTTCTCCATAAAGGACTTAGGGGAAGCATCCTATATCTTGGGGATTAGAATCTATAGAGATAGATCCAAGAGGATGCTTGGCTTGTCCCAGTCCAGGTACATAGAAATCATTGTCAAAATGTTTGGCATTGAAAATTCTAAGAAAGGGCGAACATGGATATGATACCTTATGCCTTAGCAATATGGTATATCATGTATGCCATGCTATGTACTAGGCCTGATATAGCGCATGCTCTGAGTGTCACGAGCAGGTATCAGGTGGATCCAGGCTTGGAGCACTGGAAAGCAGTAAAGTGTATCCTTAAGTACTTGAGAAGGACTAAGGATCTTTTACTAGTATATGGAGGTAATAGCCTTAAGGTTGAAGGCTACACTGACTCAAGTTTTCAGTCTGATGTCGATGATAGCAAGTCGAATTCAGGGTATGTGTACACCTTGAATGGAGGAGCAGTGTGCTGGAAGAGTTCCAAGCAAGATACCACTGCTAACTCAACCACAGAGGCGGAGTACATTGCTGCATCGGATGCAGCAAAGGAGGGAGTCTGGGTGAAGAAGTTCATCACAGATTTGGGAGTCGATACAGATAGCGACAAGTCGACTTCCTTATATTGCGACAACTATGGGGTGATTACTCAAATAAGGGAACCCGGGTCTCATCAGAAGTGTTCTGAGGAGGTTCCAGCTTATCAGAGAGATCGTAACCCGATGATATGTAGCAGTGGAAAGAGTTCTATCCGAAGATAACATTGCAGATCCACTGACAAAGCCGTTGTCTCAGATTGTCATTGAGCGTCACAGGAGTCTGATGGGGATCAAACACATAGGTGATTGGCTTTAGGTCAAGTGGGAGATTGCTAGTCATAGGTGCCCAGCAAGCCAATCACGTGAGTGATGGCACGTGTGACTTGATACAGAATCTTTTTGCTTATTATATTTTTGGCGTATATCACTTTATAACTATTGCATAAATGCATATGTATAGTGATGTCCTTGGATTTGTGCAATGGGAATCGGATCGTGATGAGATCACGATAATGAGATCGATTCACCTTTAAACACATATCCTAAATAATCCCGGTCATAGGTTACTCGAGAGGGACATCGTGATAACCGGATAGACTGGTGTGCTGTATACCCGTCCATATGATGGATGCAGCTGGTCTCATAGCTGCTCGTGTAGGGACACTAGGGATACAGTACAGGTGCTCATTGGAGAATGAGTTCACTGATTGATCCGCTTACGGAATGCTGGATGGTTGATGATGCCTTATTGTCAGACAGCGATTCCGTAGTCCTAGTGGTGTATCTGGTCCTTAGACTTGAGACACCAAGGATGTCCTGTATGAGTGCTCCACTCTTTGATACCAGACTTATAGGTTTGGCTGTTCCCAGATCTAGTACAGTTGGTCATTGGGAGTGGTAGTCGACCTTACGAGGGCTATTGAGTGTCAATAGAGGATCATCCACTCTCGGCGTCATGAGAGGAATATCCCATGTGTTCTTGCTCAGACAAATCCCTGGCCAGGGTCATTCGGGTTGAGAGAGAAAGAGTTCTCCGGGAGAATCCGATTAGAGCGAGACTCGAGTAGAAACCGTATGGGTCTGACAACACCATGCTCGATATACGGTCTCTGGAATATTAGATGGATGAGGGACTATAGGTACATGGTAACTAAGGACAGACAGGTCCAATGGATTGGATTCCCCTGTATCGTTTGGGGACTACGGCGTAGTGGCCTAGTACGTCCGTAGTCGATGAGTCGAGTGAATTATTACAGAGATAATAATTCACTTAGTTAGAAGGAGTTCTGACAGGTATGACTCACGGCCAGCTCGATATTGGGCCTAGAGGGTCACACACATATGGTAGGCATTGCGATGAGTAGAGGTTCGGATATGAGATATCCGACGGAGCCCTTGTCTTATTGGATGCAGATCCAATACCCACTAGGGAAAAGGACCCATTAGGGTTTTGACACGGGATCTCTATAAATAGGAGGGATTCACAACCTCATAGGCTAGAGTCTTTGCTTGCCCTTCCTATTCTCCTCTCCCTCTCCACCTCAGAGTAGGCCTGGAGTTTTGAGGAGCGTCGTCGCAACCCTGCTGTGTGGATCACCGCTAGAGAGGAGGACGCTTGACCTCCTTCACCCTCTCCTGAGGATCTGCAAGGAAACAGGGATATACGATCTCCCTAGGTAACACAATCTCTATACGCAGTTTTGTGTTTTGCGGATTTTGCGCACCAATCTTCGCACGACGACGAACATCTTTTTGGGAATCGGGGATTTTTGTTTTCTTGTTCTTCCGCTGCGCATATGATGTCGCCCCCCATGATTTCCCAACAGTGCTTCAGTCCCTACCAGATTCCTTTTCATAGTTCATAATGAATTTTAATATGAACAAGCTTGAGGTGACTCTCCCAGAGCTCCTCAATATGTTGAGGGAGGCAGAGAGTACTATTAAGAAAGAGAAGCCAGTTCTCTACACTGGTGAGACCAGAAAGAAAACGAAAGCAGAAAGGTCCCTTAAGAAGGGAAAGGACAAGGGCAAACAAGGTAAAGCAAAGGTTGCTAAGAAAGACCCAACAAAGGACAAAGGCCAGTGCTTCCACTGTGGTAAAGATGGGCACTGGAAGAGAAACTGCAAAGAGTACCTTGCAGAAAGGACGAAACAAAAGCTTGATGAAGCTTCAGGTACATTCATGATCAGTCTCCAATTGTCAGACTCTTATGATAACACATGGGTATTGGATACCGGTAGTGCTTATCATATATGCAATTCGTTGCAGGTTCTAGCAAAGCCTAGGAGGCTAGAGAGAGGCGAGATGGACCTCAAGATGGGTAATGGAGCAAAAGTTGCTGTATTAGCTGTTGGCGAGGTCGCCCTACATCTGCCTAGTGGAGCTTTTATTGCATTAGATGCATGTTATTTTGTTCCTTCTATTATCAAAAACATTATCTCCATTTCATGTTTAACAATTAGTGGATATAAATTTGTTTTTGAGAACAATGATTGTTCAATATTATTAGATGATAAGATCATCACGAAAGGCACATTGCATAATGGTTTATTTATGTTAGACACTACTCCACATATCATGAATGTAAATGTGTCTAAGAGGAAACGAGATGAGGTGAACAATGCATACCTGTGGCGTTGTAGGCTAGGTCACATCCATGAAAGAAGGATTCAAAAGTTACTAAATGATGGATATCTAGATCCATTCGACTATGTGTCTTATGCAACTTGTGAGCCTTGCTTTCGTGGAAAATTGACCAACTCTCCATTTAGTGGAACTGGAGAGAGAGCCACTGAGTTGTTGGAACCCATACATAGTGATGTATGTGGACCCATGTCAACTCATGCCATTGGAGGTTACTCCTACTTCATTACATTTACTAATGATTTCTCAAGGTATGGATATGTGTACTTAATGAAGTACAAGTCCGAGGCCTTTGAGAAATTCAGAGAGTATAAGAATGAGGTGGAGAACCAGACTGGAAAGAGTATCAAAACTCTTCGATCAGATCGAGGAGGTGAGTACTTAAGTACAGAGTTTACTCAATTCCTCAAGGACCATGGGATATTATCCCAATGGACATCTCCTTACACACCTCAACTCAATGGTGTCTCTGAAAGGAGAAATCGTACGTTATTAGATATGGTACGGTCCATGATGAGTTTCGTTGACCTACCCATCTCATTCTGGGGATATGCCCTAGAAACCGCAGCTTACCTTCTGAACAGAGTTCCAACTAAGTCGGTAGTGTCTACACCATATGAGATATGGAAAGGGAAGAAGCCAGATCTTAAGGTTGTTAAGATTTGGGGCTGCTCAGCCCATGTTAAAAGACACAACCCCGATAAGTTAGAATCAAGGACAGAGCGATGCATATTTGTAAGATACCCCAAGGAAACTTGTGGGTATTATTTCTATCATCTCGAGGACAAAAAGGTCTTTGTAGCTAAGAGAGCAGTGTTCCTTGAGAAGGAACACATTTTTGGCAGAGACAGTGGGAGAATGATAGAGTTGAGCGAAGTTAGAGAACCAAGCTCAAGCACCACTCTACAGCCCGAGTCTGTTCAGGTACCTAATACACAAGTTTCAACTTTACGCAGGTCTGATAGAGTATCTCATCCTCCTGAGAGATATGTGGGACATATTAGAGGAGAGGATGCTGAGGATATTGATCCTCAGACCTATGAGGAGGCTATTATGAGTATAGACTCCGGGAAGTGGCAAGAAGCCATTAATTCTGAGATGGATTCTATGTACTCCAATAAGGTTTGGAACCTAGTTGATGCGCCCGAAGGTATTGTACCTATCGGTTGCAAGTGGATCTTTAAGAAAAAGATCGGAGTAGATGGAAAGGTAGAGACCTATAAAGCAAGGCTAGTGGCTAAAGGGTATCGTCAAAGGCAAGGTGTTGACTACGACGAAACCTTCTCACCCGTAGCAATGCTAAAATCCATCAGAATTCTATTGGCTATTGCAGCACACTATGATTATGAGATCTGGCAGATGGATGTGAAAACCGCATTCCTAAATGGGAACCTCGAGGAGGAGGTGTATATGATGCAACCTAAGGGATTCGTATCCAAGAACTGCCCAAATAAAGTGTGTAAGTTGCTTAAATCCATTTATGGACTAAAGCAAGCTTCCCGAAGTTCGAACATAAGATTTGATGAGTCAATCAGATCTTATGACTTCATTAAGAATGAAGATGAGCCTTGTGTGTACAAGAAGATAAGTGGGAGCGCTATCACCTTTTTGGTGTTATATGTGGATGACATCCTCATCATTGGGAATGACGTAGAAATGCTATCCACTGTAAAGACTTGGTTATCTAGACACTTCTCCATAAATGACTTAGGGGAAACATCTTATATCTTGGGGATTAGAATCTATAGAGATAGATCCAAGAGGATGCTTGGCTTGTCCCAGTCCAGGTACATAGAAACCATTGTCAAAATGTTTGGCATTGAAAATTCCAAAGGGCAAACATGAATATGATACCTTATACCTCAGCAATAGGGTCTTTCATGTATGCCATGCTATGTACTAGGCCTGATATAGCACATGCTCTGAGTGTCACGAGCAGGTATCAGGCGGATCCAGGCTTGAGAAGGACTAAGGATCACTGGAAAGCAGTAAAGTGTATCCTTAAGTACTTGAGAAGGACTAAGGATCTTTTACTAGTATATGGCGGTAATAGCCTTAAGGTTGAAGGCTTCATTGACTCAAGTTTTCAGTCTGATGTCGATGATAGCAAGTCAAATTCAGGGTATGTGTACACCTTGAATGGAGGAGCAGTGTGCTGGAAGAGTTCCAAGCAAGATACCACTGCTTACTCGACCACAGAGGTGGAGTACATTACGGCATCGGATGTAGCAAAGAAGGGAGTCTGGGTGAAGAAGTTCATCACAGATTTGGGAGTCGATACAGATAGCGACAAGTCGACTTCCTTATATTGCGACAACTATTGGGTGATTACTCAAATAAGGGAACCCGGGTCTCATCAGAAGTGTTCTGAGGAGGTTCCAGCTTATAAGAGAGATCGTAACCCGAGGAGATGTAGTAGTGGAAAGAGTTCCATCCGAAGATAACATTGCAGATCCACTGACAAAGCCGTTGTCTCAGATTGTCTTTGAGCATCATAGGGGTCTGATGGGGATCAGACACATAGGTGATTGGCTTTAGGTCAAGTGGGAGATTGCTAGTCATAGGTGCCCAGCAAGCCAATCACGTGAGTGATGGCACGTGTGACTTGATATAGAATCTTTTTGCTTATTATATTTTGGCGTATATCACTTTATAACTATTGCATAAATGCATATATATATTGTGATGTCCTTGGATTTGTGCAATGGGAATCGGATCGTGATGAGATCACGATAATGAGATCGATTCACCTTTAAACACATATCCTAAATAATCCCGGTCATAGGTTACTCGAGAGGGACATCATGATAACCGGATAGACTGGTGTGCTGTATACCCGTCCATATGATGGATGCAGCTGGTCTCATAGCTGCTCGTGTAGGGACACTAGGGATACAGTACAGGTGCTCATTGGAGAATGAGTTCACTGATTGATCCGCTTACGGAATGCTGGATGGTTGATGATGCCTTATTGTCAAACAGCGATTCCGTAGTCTTAGTAGTGTATCTGGTCCTTAGACTTGAGACATCAAGGATGTCCTGTATGAGTGCTCCACTCTTTGATACCAGACTTATAGGTTTGGCTGTCCCCAAATCTAGTACAACTGGTCATTGGGAGTGATAGTCGACCTTACGAGGGCTATTGAGTGTCAATAGAGGATCATCCACTCTCGGTGTCATGAGAGGAATATCCTATGTGTTCTTGCTCAGATAAATCCCTGGCCAGGGTCATTCGGGTTGAGAGAGAAAGAGTTCTCCGGGAGAATCCGATTAGAGCGAGACTCGAGTAGAAACCGTATGGGTCTGACAACACCATGCTTGATATACGGTCTCAGGGATATTAGATGGATGAGGGATTATAGGTACATGGTAACTGAGGACAGACAAGTCCAATGGATTGGATTCCCCTGTATCATCTGGGGACTACGGCGTAGTGGCCTAGTACGTCCGTAGTCGATGAGTCGAGTGAATTATTACAGAGATAATAATTCACTTAGTTAGAAGGAGTTCTGACAGGTATGACTCACGGCCAGCTCGATATTGGGCCTAGAGGGTCACACACATATGGTAGGCATTGCGATGAGTAGAGGTTCGGATATGAGATATCCGACGGAGCCCTTGTCTTATTGGATGCAGATCCAATACCCACTAGGGAAGGACCCATTAGGGTTTGACACGGGATCTCTATAAATAGGAGGGATTCATAGCCTCATAGGTTAGAGTCTTTGCTTGCCTTTCCTATTCTCCTCTCCCTCTCCACCTCAAAGTAGGTCTGGAGTTTTGAGGAGCGTCGTCGCAACCCTACTGTGTGGATCACCGCTAGAGAGGAGGACGCTTGACCTCCTTCACCCTCTCCTAAGGATTTGCAAGGAAACAGGGATATACGATCTCCCTAGGTAACACAATCTCTATACGCAGTTTTGTGTTTTGCGGATTTTTGCGCACCAATCTTCGCACGACGACGAACATCTTTTTGGGAATCGAGGATTTTTGTTTTCTTGTTCTTCCGCTGCGCATATGATGTCGCCCCCAATGATTTCCCAACAGTTTCCTCTCCAGAATGATATCTCCATATCATTTTAACTAGAGGGATGACCCGATTCCTCAAGATCTTTTCTTTTTTATCAACAGTCTGAGTGTGCTCTTCCACATAAGACAAGTCTTTATCAATCACCATTGGCTCATACTTAATGATGTGAGAGGGATCAGGTATGTACTTTCTGTTCATTGAAACATGAAATTGTTAGGATCAAGAGCACTAAGAGGGGGGGGTAAATTAGTGCAGCGAAAAACTTTCGACGATTAAAACCGTGTTCGTACGATAAGAATAATTTCGGTAGAAAAGCCGATTCATAAATCACTTTAACTTATAATCAAGCAAGATGCAGTTAAAATGAATCTATAAAGGCAGTTTGCAGTTATGATGAAAATCAGATTATAAGCATAAACTGAAATATGATGTTCATATGATAAAATTGATTTACGTCTAAACACCGATTCGAAAAATACTGAACTTTGAAACACGATAGTAAAAGTGTAGAAGACAGTAAGCTATTGAGGAGGTTTGCAGTAAAGATAATATGCTCAAAGTAAATGCAAACCAGAGAGCACTGCGATTTTAGAGTGGTTCGGTCAATCTTGACCTACATCCACTTCTGACTTCCTCCACCGACGAGATCACCGACGTCCACTAGAGGCCTTCCTTTAATAGGCGAAGGCCAACCATCCTTTTACAGTTTCACTCCTTTTGATGGGCTTAGGAGACAACCCTTACAGAATTTTCTCTCCTCTCTTGACAGATCAAAACTTGGAAGAAAAGAGGAAGGAGAACTTTTAACTCATACAACACTTTTGAGCTCTAAAAATCACAGAGTAAGATCAGGATTTCCATGCCTTTGGGTTTACCCTTTCATTACTGAAAGGGTGGGGTATTTATAGGCCCCAACCCAATTTGAATTTTGAGCTCAAAATTGTCATCTCCCGGAATTCCAAGGTCTGGCGGTTGCACCGCCTAGCAGAGCTCAAAGATTGAGCCTCTGGGCGGTGCCACCTCTTGTCAGGGGCGGTTGCACCGCCTGCCAGAGCTCGGAGACCGAGCTCAGGAGGTGCCACCGCTTGACTGGGGCGGTTGCACCGCCCAACCAGAGCTCGGAGACCAAGCTCAGGCGGTTGCACCGCCTAGTCTCGCTCGGAGACTGAGCCCAGGCAGTGCCACCGCCTACCTGGGGTGGTTGCACCGCCCAGCTTTCCTGGGAGACCCTCTCCTGGGTGATGCCATCGCCGACCCAAGCGGTGCCACCGCCGACCCAGACGGTGCCACCTCTGGCCAAGAAATCTGGGTCCGAATGGGTTGATCCATTCGGCCCAATTTGGGTCTGTTAAGGGCCCAATTGCCCCAAGATTAAGTTAATGGGATCACCTCCCATTTCTAACTTAATCATCTTGCTAACTACGAATTTCTTAAGACATTTACTACAGCTTGCTTCTGGTGCGTCAATCGCTTCTTTCGGCGAGCTTCCAGTGAACTTTCGGCGAACATCCGACGAACCTCCGGCGATGCTCCGACGGACTTCTGGCAAACTCCTGGACTTGTGACGATCCACTTGGCGAGTTCCGATGAGCTTCTTTTGTCAAGCTCCTGGACTTCTCGGATTTGTTCCCGTAGAACCTCCGACGACCATCCGGACTTCCGTCGAGCTCTCGAACTCCCAACGTGATCATAGTCTTGACTCCAGTGCAACTCCTACTGCATGTCTTTCTTTCATCGTAGTTAATCCTGCACACTTAAAACAAAACTTCGATCGAGACAATTAATCCTAAGTAATTAACTAAGTTGTCCGGCATGTCATTGGCCCCTCGACGCTTCGTCCGATTCTTCGGCGCATCTTCCTCTCCTGCGGCCTATTGCCCAATCGGCCAGTTGACTCCGCAACTCCGATATCCTTGGTGCAATACCCGCTCTTCTTGGCCCGATGCCCAAGTCCATGGCCCGAAGCCTTCTGTCGATACGTTGACTGATCCATCGGCCCGACATCCAATCTTCTGACATGTTCCTCCGACACAACATGATTTTTCCTGCTTTAATTGTCTCATCCTGATCGGAGCATCCTATGTCACTTAAAATGCAGATTAAAACATAAACACATATCAAGTGGTTTCATCATCAAAATATGAGATTCAATAATCTCTCCCTTTTTTATGATGACAACTACTTGATGACGGAGTTATCCTTAACTCCCGGAGTTTAAACAAACTCCCTTTTATCAATATGCCATATTGATAGAACTTTGAATTCAAACTGAATTCAAGTCATTGCAATATTCATCATGAATACTTGCAACACGTCATCATGAACTTATGAATAAACTTATGCATAACATCATATTTCTCCCCCTTTGTCATCAACAAAAAGGAGAAGTCCAACTATTCTTGTGTTTGGAATATAAGTTTAACTCATTGCATGAAAAATAGAATATCAAGTTTTATCATCATGCAGTTTTGAAGCTAGAAAATTTAGCAAGTGTTACATCATGCTTAGAACATTCAAACTATCAAGTTTTAGATATACAAGTTGTACAACATACAAGATAGCAAATTCAAAGATATGCAAGTTGGCATATTTGCTTTTCTTTGCGATAGGTAAGATAGCACTTTTGCTTCTAGAAATATGCAAGTTAGCAATCTTTGCTTCTCTTTTGAGATGAGCAATTTCTTGCTTCCTTTACAAAGTTTGAGCTAGCAATTTTGCTTCCATTGCAAAGTGCAAGTTAGCATGTTATGCATCTTGAGATAGGCAAGATAGCACATTTTTACATTTTTTTTTGAGATTTCAAGCTAGCAATTCTCGGTGAAGTTCAAGATAGCAATTTCTTCTCTTTTGAGAAGTGGAATTTTTGCTTTCTTCTTAAATTGTGCAATTTGCTTCTTTTGAGATAGCAACTTTTTGCTTCTCTTTAGATCACAAGCTAGCAATTCTAGCAAATTTTAAATCATGCAAGATAGCAAATTTTTGTGATGTTCAAGATGTCAAGTTCTTTTCCTTGCAATATGTAAGCTAGCAAATATTTGCTTCCTTTGCAAAGTGCATGTTTCTAAATTTTGCAAGATGAGCTAGCGATATTTCTCCCCCTTTGTCAATGTCAAAAAGAAGGGAAGACCCTTTGCGTCAATTTCAAAATCATGAGAAAGGTAAGTATCAATCTTATCATTATATTTTCAAATTAAAACATGCACATTTTCAAAACCATACATTTCATTTTTCATGCATGATATAAATAAATCAATCATTATGAGCATATCATATATGATACTCAAACATTAAAATTTTTAAGCATTTATCAACATGTTGATCAAGATACCAAACATTCATCATTTAAATCATTCATGATACATATCATCATGTACATCATTGTCATAAGTATTGCATGGATAATTTCAAATTCATGAATATTTCATCATTGCATGCATCATACCAAATCATAAAATATAAAATCATCATTAATTCATGATTCCAAATCATCATTCTAACAGAAAATGATAATTATTGATTTTCATAGTATTTCATCACATAGCAAGATATCAGCAAGTAAAATTACGATGCAAGTTATTGATATCTTAACATGATTCAAACATTTCAAGTATTTAGCAATCATAGCATTTCATCTATTTCTCATTCAAATATAGCACTCATAGTATCAATTCATATTTTTCTCCTCCTTTGTCATCAATAAAAAGGAGAATGATATAAGTAAGTAATAAATCCAAGAACTCACAAGGAAAAATCATGATTCATTTAGAAAATCTCCTCTTATGAAAATATCAAGTAGAATCATAGGAGATCGATTAATGAGAAATTTTGATTCATAATAAAATCTCATATATCGAATGTCAAGAAATTAAAATGATGATTTATATAAAAAATATCACAAGGAATTTTAAAGGCAAGGAATTGGCTAATCAAACACATTTCCTATGCAATCTCTTTTGGTACTAGTACAAATATGTGGTTTGATCCTTGGGTAAATGGGAAGAGTATATTTCAATTATATGGTGACAGAATACGAAAAGATCTTGGGGCTCCCAAAGATTGGAAGGTTTCCGAGTTCATTGCTAACGGTACTTGGTTTCTCCCTAATCCTATTTCTCCCGAAATGTTATCACTTTGGCCGACTATTATAGCTATTCCAATCAGGAACAACTCTTCAGATATACTTATTTGGCCTCATGACAATGGCAAATTTAGTGCCACATCCGCATGGAATCAAATTAGGCAAAGAAATAACAAGTGGGTCCCAAGCAGTTGGACATGGGATCGACCGGGATCACAAAGACATTCCTTATGTACATGGCAGGCTCTTCTCAATAAACTACCGACAATAGACAATATGAAAAGAAGAGGTATCTATCATGTTAACCGATGCTCCCTTTGTATGCAACAAGAAGAAACTGTTGACCATCTCTATTTTGCTTGTGATTATACAAAATGGATATGGAAGGAGATTCTCCAGCGATTTGAACTCAATAGACTGCCGCAACCAAACTTGCACCAAGAACTAAGCGACCTCATGCAATGTTTCTCAAGAAAAGGGCCTCTAACACAACTGACAAAGGTTACTTTCAGATGCGCTATTTGGTGGATGTGGAAGGAGAGATGTAACAGAATATTTGAATGCCAACACACAAACAATGCTCAATTATTGAAAGAGATTATTAGAGACTCAAGATCCTGTATGGAGCAAGATCTCAAAACGGAGCACTTTACCCAAAGAGAAAAAGATATTTTTATCAAATTTAATTTTGCTATTAGCTAAAGATCTTGGGAATGATGCCAAATTATGTACCCACAGGTAGTTTTGATATATCTGGATAAACATTTTCTATATTGATTATAATTATGAGTTATAGTCTACAGTATGTGTAGTCATAACTATCGCATTCGCACTCTATAAGTTACTTGGCTTTGTCTATGACTTGTATAGATAAAGCTATTTGTAGAAACTTTACACATAATCAATTTACTTTTACTTACCAAAAAAAAAAAGAAATCATCATTCTTTTCCAACTCATTCAATTTGTCAAATCAACATTTCTTAGATATGCATGATACCACAACATGGTTTCAAATGTTTGACATATAACATGCATAAATTCAAAAATTGAAAGGAGAAGGGAATAATTCAAAGGTACAACGATTTCAACCATTTCATAAACAAATGAAGGATCAAGTCATGAATCAAAAATTCCATGAATCGTTTCGACAAATCTCCTTTTAAATAATCGAGATGATCATCAAAGGAAATTTCATGTTATTCCAAGAAATCAAGATCATGATTTTGATAAAACTCATCTCAAATTTAAATTACCAAAATCATTTTTATGGTTCACAAAATTCATAACATAAGTAGATTCATGATTTCATTGATAATATTTTTTTTCCTTTTTAAGTATTTCATTTTAAGTGATTGATTTCATGTTAGCATGCTTTTTCATTTATAAAAACATGCATCAATGTTTAGGATCGAAAAATGAATTTCGTCATAAAACCATCAAGATCAACAGATTCTAAAAAATTAATTGTTATGGTCAAGAAAATCCGAAAATGAAATTTAACACTTTCATGCATTCGGACATGGTTTTGCCATACGTTTTTCAAATACACTCATGAAAATAACATATGCTTATCATCATGTATAACTTAAAATCTCATACATAAAATTGTCAATCATTGTATCAAAAACATCTAATATTTTCATTATATCATTCTGCATTACTTCAAATCAAACATGATTTCATTAAACAATGTTAATCAAACATGATACACATTATTACTTCTTAACCATGATTTCATATTTTCAATCAAAATCATTTTGTTTGTTTATCATAAAATATACAATATTATCATTTTCGAAATAACTAGCATGATCATAATTTTTGTATTTTTATTTTTAAACATGTAATTTTTAAGAAAATTAATTCTAAACTAAAAAATAAAATACATCATGAAAGCATCAAGTAATTTCAAAATAAATTAGGGGGATTTCGATTACCTTTTCATTGAAAGCGGTTAAGGCATAGTTTGCCACCTCGCCTTTTTTGATTTTCTCCTCGTCTTCGGAGGAGCTCGATTCATCCCACTTTGTGATCTTCTTCTTTGGCCTCTTCCTCCGTTCAAGTTCATTGTTTATTTTAGATTTTTGTTTAATAAACTTATTAAGATTTAGTGTTCGAAGTTCAAGTTCATCATTGTCCTCATCACTTTCATCGCTCAAGTGGTATTCATTTGTCTAGGATTCCAAATCCTTACTGTTCTTTGGAAGGTTGTTTTGTTCATCATGTTCATCATGTGCATTGTGCACCATTTCATATGTCATCAACGAACCAATTAGTTCTTCAAGTGGTAAGTTGTTTAGGTTTTTAGCTTCTTGTATTGCAGTTACTTTTGAATCCCACTTCTTAGAAAGAGAACGCAAAATCTTGTTTACGAGTTCAAAATCCGAAAAACATTTTCCAAGAGCTCTTAAACTATTGACGACATCCGTGAAACGGGTGTACATGTCGCCTATAGTCTCACTTGGTTGCATTCAAAAAAGCTCAAAATCATGCAATAAAATGTTAACTTTCGAGTCTTTGACTCTACTAGTTCCTTCGTGCGTGATTTCAAGTGTTCGCCAAATGTCAAAAGCCATTTCGCACATAGAAATCCAATTGAACTCATTTTTGTCCAAAGCGCAAAATAAGGCATTCATAGCCTTTGCGTTTAAAGAAAAATACTTCTTCTCCAAATCCGACCATTCGTTCATCGGTTTAGAGGGAAGTTGAAAACTGTTTTCAACGATATTCCATAAATCCAAATTCATAGAAATCAAGAAAACTCTCATTCGAGTTTTCTAATAAGTGTAGTCCAATCCGTTAAACAACGGTGGACGAACAACCGATAAGCCCTCTTGAAAGCCATGAAGAGCCATTTCTCTCGGGTGTAAATCTGAAATGAGAAATACCAGGCTCTGATACCAATTGTTAGGATCAAGAGCACTAAGAGGGGGGGATGAATTAGTGCAGCGGAAATCTTTCTACGATTAAAAAACGTTCAAACGATAAAAGCGATTTCGGTGTGAAAGCTGATTTTAAGATTACTTTAACTTAAGATCAAGCGAGATGACGTTAAAGTAAATCTATGAAGGCAGTTTGCAGTTATGATGAAAATCATAATATAAGCGCAAACTGAAATACGACGTTCGTACGATAAAACTGATTTGCATCTAAACGCCGATTCGGAAAGCACTGAACTTTGAAACACGTTCGTAAAAGCACAGAAGGCAATAAGCTATTGAGGAGGTTTGCAGTAAAGATAAGATACTTAAAGTAAATGCAAACCGAGATTTAGAGTGGTTCGGACCAATCTCCCCCTATGTCATTGGCAAAAAGAATGGAAGACCATTTACATTAATTTCTAAATCATGACAAAGGTAAGTTTCAATCTTATTTATGCATCATTATATTTTCAAATTCGAACATGCACAATTTTAAAAACCTTATATTTCATTCATGCATGATACTGAATAAATCAATCAATATTATGAGCATATTATACATGATACTTAAATTTTTAATTATTTATCAACATTTTGATCATGATACCAAACATTCATCATTTAGAGTATTCATGACATTAAATTAACATTTATAATACATCATTTTAGTAACAACTCATAGCATTTTAAATCATGTTTTACATCATATGCAATACATCACATCATAATTAAAAAGCTCAAGTATTGCATGCATCATTGCAAATCATAAATGCTTCATATCATGATGGTATCAATTTTGTCAAATTATATCCTACCATGCATGATCATAACTTTTCATTTGTATACATCAAAATAAATTAATGAATATTTCATATATTCATATCATCACATAAGGAATATCAAGAAGAATTGGTAATGAGATTTACGAATCATGTAGACAAATTATGAATATTAAGAGACATATTATGATTCTTTTTAGATAACTCAAATAGCAAAAAGAAAGAATCATAGTAAGTTATTTTGATTTATAAAAAGAATTCTCAAGTTATAATTCCAAGAAATCACGATTCATTTCAATAAATTTCAATAAGAACACAAAGTAGGTGATCTTGATTCATAAATAATTTCAAGTTATAAATCATGGGAAATTAAGATCATGATTTCGATAAAACCCATTAAATTCAAATTACTTTCAAGAGATTCAAAATGGCATAGATAATTTTATTAATCTCTTAGTGAAAAAGTCAATAAGGTAGAGAAAAATAAATTTTCAAGAAAAATACTTTTCTCTTTTTAGTTTTTTTAATTCATATGATTTTATTTCATCTATGCCAAACATGTAGCATGTTTTAAAATCGAAAGTGCAAGTTTTATTATGACAAAGATCAATAAGGTACTTTCATTACCATGAAAATCGAAAATTGCAAGATTCATCATCCATAATTATAAAACCAATAAACACGATTTTAAAATCTCATGCATAGAATAAAATCATGGTATTAAAACATCATTATATCATCAAGCATGATTTCATATTTTCAATCAAAATCATTTTGTTTGTTTATCATAAAATATGTATTTTTCATGATTATTTTCAGAACTACTAGCATGATCATAAATTTTGCATTTTCATCATTTTTTTTAACATGTAATTTTTAAGAAAATTAATTCTATACTAAAAAAGAAAATGCATTATGAAGAGCATCATGTAATTTCGAAATAAATTAAGGGGGTTTTGATTACCTCATCGTTGAATGTCGTTAAGGCGTGTTTGCCACCTCGCCTTTCTTGATTTTCTCCTCGTCTTCGAAGGAGCTCGATTCATCCCACTTTATGTTCTTCTTCTTTGGCCTCTTTCTTCGTTCAAGTTTATTGTTTATTTTAGATTTTTGTTTAATAAACTTATTAAGATTTAGTGTTCGAAGTTCAAGTTCACCATTGTCCTGATCACTTGAGTCATCGCTCAAGTGGTATTCATTTGTCTGGAGTTCCAAATCCTTCCTGTTATTTGGAAGGTGATTTTGTTCATCATGTTCATCATGTGCATTGTGCACCATTTCATATGTCATCAAAGAACCAATTAGTTCTTCAAGTGGTAAGTTGTTTAGGTTTTTAGCTTCTTGTATTGCAGTTACTTTTGAATCCCACTTCTTAGAAAGAGAACGCAAAATCTTGTTTACGAGTTCAAAATCCAAAAAAAATTTGCCAAGAGCTCTTAAACCATTGACAACATCCATAAAACGGGTGTGCATGTCAATAATGGTTTCGCTTGGCTTCATTTGAAAATGCTCGAAATCATGCATCAAAAAGTTGATTTTCAAATCTTTAACTCTAGAAGTGCCTTCATGTGTGATTTCAAGAGTGTGCCATATGTCAAAAGCTGTTTCGTACAAAGAAACCCGATTGAACTCATTTTTATCCAAAGCTCAAAATAAGGCATTCATAGCCTTTGCGTTTAAAGAAAAATACTTCTTCTCCAAATCCGACCATTCGTTCATCAGTTTAGAGGGAAGTTGAAAACCGTTTTCAACAATATTCCATAAATCCAAATTCATAAAAATTAAGAAAACTCTCATTCGAGTTTTCCAATAAGTGTAGTCCAATCCGTTAAACAACGGTGGACGAACAACCGAAAAACTCTCTTGAAAGCCATGAAGAGCCATTTCTCTCGGGTGTAAATCCGAAATGAGAAATACCAAGCTCTGATACCAATTGTTAAGATTAAGAGCACTAAGGGGGGTGAATTAGTGCAGCGGAAAACTTTCGATGATTAAAACTGCGTTCGTACGATAAGAGCGATTTCGGTAGAAAAGTCGATTCGTAAATCACTTTAACTTGTAATCAAGCAAGATAAAGTTAAAGCGAATCTACAAAGGTAGTTTGCAGTTATGATGGAAATCAGATTATAAGCCAAACTGAAATATGATGTTCGTACGATAAAATTGATTTACGTCTAAACACCGATTCGGAAAATACTGAACTTTGAAACACGATCGTAAAAGCGCAGAAGGCAGTAAGCTATTGAGGAGGTTTGTAGTAAAGATAATATGCTCAAAGTAAATGCAAACCAGAGAGCACCGCGATTTTAGAGTGGTTTGGTCAATCTTGACCTACATCCACTTCTGGCTTCCTCCACCAACAAGGTCACCGACATCCACTAGAGACCTTCCTTCAATAGGCGAAGGCCAACCACCCTTTTATAGTTTCACTCCTTTTGACGGGCTTAGAAGACAACCCTTACGGAATTTTCTCTCCTCTCTTGACAGATCAAAACTTGGAAGAAAAGAGGAAGGAGAACTTTTAACTCATACAACACTTTTGAGCTCTAAAAATCACAAAGTAAGATCAGGATTTTGGTGCCTTTGAGTTTGTCCTTTCATTGCTGAAAGGGTGGGGTATTTATAGGCCCCAACCCAATTTGAATTTCGAGCTCAAAACTGTCATCTCCCGGAATTCCAAGGTCTGGCGGTTGCACCGCCTGATTGGGGCAGTTGCACCGCCTGGCAGAGCTCGAAGACTGAGCCTCTGGGTGGTGCCACCTCTTGTTAGGGGTAGTTGCATCACCTGCCAGAGCTCAGAGACCGAGCTCAGGAGGTGCCACTGCCTAACTGGGGCGGTTGCACCTCTATCAGGGGCAATTGCACCACCCAGCCTCGCTCGGAGACTGAGCCCAAGCGGTGCCACTGCCTGCCTGGGGCGGTTGCATCGCCCAGCTTTCCTGGGAGATCCTCTCTTGGGCGGTGCCACCGCCAACCCAAGCGGTGCCACCTTTGGCCAAGAAATCTGGGTCAGAATGGGTTGATCCATTCGGCCCAATTTGTGTCTGTTAAGGGCCTAATTGCCCTAAGATTAAGTTAATGGGATCACCTCCCATTTCTAACTTAATCATCGTGCTAACTATGAATTTCTTAAGACATTTACTACAGCGAGCTTCCGGTGAACTTCCAGCGAACATCCGACGAACCTCCGGTGATGCTCCGACAGACTTCCGGCAAATTCCTGGACATGCGACGATCCACTTGGCGAGTTCCGACGAGCTTCTTTTGGCAAGCTCCTGGACTTCTCGGATTTGTTCCCGCAGAACCTTCGACAACCGTCCGGACTTTCGTCGAGCTCTCGAACTCCCAATGTGATCATAGTCTTGACTCTGGCGCAACTCCTACTGCATGTCTTTCTTTCATCGTAGTTAATCCTGCACACTTAAAACAAAACTTTGATCGAGACAATTAATCATAAGCAATTAACTAAGTTGTCCGGCATGTCATTGGTCCCTCGACGCTTCGTCCGATTCTTCGGCGCATCGTCCTCTCCTACGGCCTATTGCCCAATTGGTCAGTTGACTCTGCAACTCCAATATCCTTGGCGCAATACCCGCTCGTCTTGGCCCGATGCCCAAGTCCACGGCCCGAAGCCTTCTGTCGATACGTCGACCGATCAATCGGCCCAACGTCCAATCTTCTGACATGTTCCTCCGGCACAATATGATTTTTCCTGCTTTAATTGTCTCATCCTGATCAGAGCATCCTACGTCACTCAAAACGCAGATTAAAACATAAACACATATCAAGTGGTTTCATTATCAAAATACGAGATTCAACAGAAATATATCATGGATATGGCGCAATGATGGTGGCAAGGCAATCCTGTAAGCGATAGAACCAACCCTCTCAAGAATCTCAAAAGGTCCAATAAATCTTGGGCTTAACTTTCCTTTCTTCCCAAATCTTACAACTCCTTTAGAAGGGGAGACCTTTAGGAATACAAAATCCCCGACTTGAAACTTAATATCTCATCTTCGGTTATCAGCATAACTCCTTTGATGACTCTGAGTAGTCTTTAACCTTTTTCTTATAAGTTGAATTTTCTCAATAGTCTCTTGTACTTTTTTTGGTGCTAATAACTTTCTATCGCCAATTTTCTTCCCAACATATAGGCGTCCTGCACGTTCACCCATATAAAGCTTCATAAGGAGCCATCTGAATACTTGAATGATAACTATTATTGTAAGTGAACTCAATAAGAGAAATATCTTTATCCCATTCACCTTTCCAATCCATAACATAGGCTCGAAGCAAATCCTCAAGTGTTTGAATGGCTCTTTCTGATTGACCATCAGTTTGAGGGTGATAAGCTAAACTTGACTTTAGTGCCAATAGATTCCTATATCCTTCTCCAAAATCTAGATAAAAATCTAGAGTCTCTGTCAGAGATGATCTCCTTTGGAACACCATGAAGTCTTACTATTTCATTGATATATAAATCTGCAAGCCTATCAAGAGAATAAGTCATATTGATCGGTAGAAAATGTGCATATTTCATTAACCTATCAATGATAACCCAAATAGCATCATGCTTTCTAGAAGTTCGGGGTAGTCCTGAAATAAAGTCCATGGTAATACATTCCCATTTCCATTTAGGAATATCTAAAGGTTGCAACAAATCTCTAGGTCTTTGGTGTTTTGCTTTGATTTGCTGACAAGTCAAACATTTTGAAACATATATTGCAATCTCTTTCTTCATGTCTTCCCACCAATAATGACTTTGGAGATCTCTATACATCTTAGTGCTACTAGGATGCATGGTGTACTTTGAATTATGACCTTCCCTCAGGATTTGATTTTTGATATCTGGGTTATTTGGAACACATATTCTATCCCTAAATCTCAATAGGCCATCCTTTGAAACTTGAAAATTCAGTTTCAATCCTTTTTTCTACTTCATTCCTTAAGCAGATTAAGTGTCGATCTCGTAGTTGCCCTTCTTTAATTTGTTGAATGAGATCATATTGCACTTGGATGGAGGCTATTAATATCATTAAGTCTTGCTCTTTTATTTTCATAACATTCAAATCATAATTCTCTTCTAATAACTTCCATTGCTTCACATCCAAAGTCGCCATAAAACTTATAGATTTTCTACTAAGGGCATATGCTACAACATTAGATTTTCTACTAAGGGCATCTGATAACGAATGGTACAATCATAATCCTTTAGAAGTTCTATCTATCTCCGCTGCCTCATGTTTAACTCTCTTTGAATAAAAATATACTTTAAACTCTTATGATCAGTAAAGATTTCAAATGTTCGCCCATACAAGTAATGCCTCCAAATCTTTAGAGCAAAAGCAATTGCTGCCAATTCCAAATCATGAGTTGGATAATTCAGTTCATAATTCTTTAGTTGTCTAGAAGTATAAGCAATCACTTTCCCTTCTTGTATCAAAACACATCCAAGGCACTTTCTTGAGGTATCAGTATAAACTATAAATCCCTCATCACTACTTGGAATAGTGAGAATAGGGGCACTAGTCAATCTCCTTTTTAACTCTTGAAAACTTTGCTCACAATCATCACCCCATACAAATTTCACATTCTTTTGAGTGAGTTTGGTGAGAGGTTGAGCGATTCAAGAAAATCCCTCCACAAATCTCCTGTAATAACCTGCGATGCCCAAGAAGCTTCTAACTTCTATCACGTTTGTTGGTACTTCCCACTTAACCACATCTTCCACTTTCTTTGGATCAATAGATATACCCTTCCCTGAAATCACATGGCCTAAGAAAGCAATTTTATTCAACCAAAATTCACATTTGATGAACTTTGCATACAACTTCTTTTCTCTTAGTATGGACAATATATTTCTCAAGTGTTCCTCATGCTCCTGATTACTCCTTGAATATACTAATATGTCATCAATGAATATAATCACACAATCGTCTAAGAACGGCTAAAATATCATATTTATCAGTTCCATAAAAGCTGTAGGGGCATTAGTTAAACCAAAAGGCATTACTAAGAATTCATAGTGATCATATCGAGTTCTAAAAGCTGTTTTTAGAATATCCTCCTTTATGATCTTCAACTGATAGTAACCTAACCTTAAATCAATCTTGGAGAATACTTATGCACCTTGCAATTGATCAAACAAATCATCAATTCTGGATAGGGGATACTTGTTTTTTATGGTCACCTGATTCAATTGTCTATAATCAATACAAAGCCTTAATGTTCCATCCTTCTTCTTAACTAATAGCACTAGAGAACCCCATGGTGAAACACTGGGTCGAATGAAACCCTTATCTAATAGTTCTTGTAGTTGCTTTTTCAATTTCTCTAGCTCAAGTGGTGCCATTCCGTAAGGAGGCTTAGATATTAGAGTTGTCCCGGGGACCAAATCAATAGTAAATTCACCCTCTCTATCTAGAGGTAAACCAAGCAAGTCATCTGGAAATACATCAGGCAAGGAGGTAAATCATGCCCAATACTCTCAAAATAAAAGATGAGATGATCTAGTATGCAAAAAGTGATCATTTTGTATAACAATCTATACTGGTATGATTGGAAGATAGTCAATCCATACTTAGTATAATATCAAAACTCCAAATATCTAAGAGAACCAAATCAGCAAGAAGTTCATGTTCTCCAATAGAAATCAAACAAGATGACCAGATCGAGTTTGTTATCAAATAATCCACAATAGTCATATTTACATATAGCATATAATTCAGTGGTTTAGGTTGAATGCCCATGTGATAAGCAAAATATTGCGAATCAAATCATAGATGAGATACATGGTCAAACAAATATTTGCATTCTTTCAAAAACATGAATAGTACCTTCGACCACTAATTCAGAAGCTTTAGATTCATATTCCGTGATAACATACACTCTAACATGGGCTGATATTTATGAGGCAGTGATTCTTTCTTCTTGTTCAAAGGGTAGTGTTTTATTTTATGATCCAAATTTTCACAAGCAAAATAGGCTCCAATCACCTACAAATACAAACTTATTTCATAATCTAACTCGCGTCGTACACAAGATTGAATCTTTTGTGGTGACTTCCCTTTTCAAATCGATGATGTCTTGACCCTCTTATTATCACATTCTGATTCTGATTCACTTCTAATCTTTTTTTTTTTCGGTAAACTTGTGCTTGCTATTCTTGTCCTTGATCTCCAAAAATTCTTTTGATCATCAGAACAATTTCATACATCAAATATCTTCTCCAATCACATCATCTATTTTTCTGCTACTAATGTATTAGGTTCACCACGCTTCTACTGGGCCACTCTAATTTAATATCCCCGATCAACCCTTTTATCGTACTTAATTAATCAAAAGCAGATGAAGTAGGAGGACTAAATGTCCTTATCATCCTAGATTCCTAAAATGCATCAAAGAAAATTTTCATCAATCACTATAGTTCACTAGACCTCAATATATTTTGCACGTCAATATATCAAATATTTTAGTGATCCTCAAACCATGCTCTGATAACAACTCTGTCAGGCCCCCCCAAATTTAATTTTCATTCAGGAGGTATGAACCTAACTCAAGATTAATAATATTATAATTCAACAAACAATCCAAGATCCAATCACACATTTGAGGTCACTAAGAAAAACATTCAAGTCATTCACCTCTACAATCCACAATTCACAAAACCTATGCAGTTTATAATCATACATCATGTCACTAGATGATTCTTAAAATCCAAAGGCAACTTAACTAAACCATAACCACATCATAAATCCATAGTTGTGAGAATCTATACAATTACAAAACCAACATGTACCACATGTTTGCTAGTCATAAGTGCCCAGCAAGCCAATCACGTGAGTGATGGCACGTGTGACTTGATACAGAATCTTTTTGCTTATTATATTTTGGCGTATATCACTTTATAACTATTGCATAAATGCATATATATTGTGATGTCCTTGGATTTGTGCAATGGGAATCGGATCGTGATGAGATCACGATAATGAGATCGATTCACCTTTAAACACATATCCTAAATAATCCCGGTCATAGGTTACTCGAGAGGGACATCGTGATAACCGGATAGACTGGTGTGCTGTATACCCGTCCATATGATGGATGCAGCTGGTCTCATAGCTGCTCGTGTAGGGACACTAGGGATACAGTACAGGTGCTCATTGGAGAATGAGTTCACTGAATGATCCGCTTACGGAATGCTGGATGGTTGATGATGCCTTATTGTCAGACAACGATTCCGTAGTCCTAGTGGTGCATCTGGTTCTTAGACTTGAGACACCAAGGATGTCCTGTATGAGTGCTCCACTCTTTGATACCAGACTTATAGGTTTGGCTGTTCCCAGATCTAGTACAGTTGGTCATTGGGAGTGGTAGTCGACCTTACGAGGGCTATTGAGTGTCGATAGAGGATCATCCACTCTCGGTATCATGAGAGGAATATCCCATGTGTTCTTGCTCAGACAAATCCCTGGCCAGGGTCATTCGGGTTGAGAGAGAAAGAGTTCTCCGGGAGAATCCGATTAGAGCGAGACTCGAGTAGAAACCGTATGGGTCTGACAGCACCATGCTCGATATACGGTCTCTGGGATATTAGATGGATGAGGGACTATAGGTACATGGTAACTGAGGACAGACAGGTCCAATGGATTGGATTCCCCTGTATCGTCTGGGGACTACGGCGTAGTGGCCTAGTACTTCCGTAGTCGATGAGTCGAGTGAATTATTACAGAGATAATAATTCACTGAGTTAGAAGGAGTTCTGACAGGTATGACTCACGGCCAGCTCGATATTGGGCCTAGAGGGTCACACACATATGGTAGGCATTGCGATGAGTAGAGGTTCGGATATGAGATATCCGACGGAGCCCTTGTCTTATTGGATGCAGATCCAATACCCACTAGGGAAAGGACCCATTAGGGTTTTGACACGGGATCTCTATAAATAGGAGGGATTCACAGCCTCATAGGCTAGAGTCTTTGCTTGCCCTTCCTATTCTCCTCTCCCTCTCCACCTCAGAGTAGGCCTGGAGTTTTGAGGAGCGTCGTCGCAACCCTGCTGTGTGGATCACCGCTAGAGAGGAGGACGCTTGACCTCCTTCACCCTCTCCTAAGGATCTGCAAGGAAACAGGGATATACGATCTCCCTAGGTAACACAATCTCTATACGCAGTTTTTGTGTTTTTTGCGGATTTTGCGCACCAATCTTCGCACGACGATGAACATCTTTTTGGGAATCGGGGATTTTTGTTTTCTTGTTCTTCCGCTGCGCATATGATGTCGCCCCCCCTATGATTTCCCAACAGTGGTATCAGAGCCAGGTTGTTCGTGCGAATGATTGGTTTTGAACTGCGTGTATTGTGTTTAGGAAGAATTTTGACGTCAAAATCGTTGACGCAAAAGCAAGGAAGGGCAACAACAGTTGCTGCCCTCGATCTGCATGCCTGCAGCCACCTGCAGCGGCAGCCGCAGCCGCAGCCAGGCAGCACAGCGCCGGCGCATGCGCAAGCGCTGTGCCTGCAGCAGCCGGCCGGCGGCCTGCTTGCAGCAGGCTTGCTGCCGGCGGGGCTGGCAACCCACGGGCAGAGGCGCCGCAGGGCAGCGGCGCCTACCGCCGAAAGGAAGCGACGCCTGCCGCCGCAGGGCAGCGACGCGCGACGCCTGCCGCCGCTGCTCCCGCGGGCGAAACCCCCCCCACAGGGGCGGCCGCCCGGCGGGACAGCACCGCCTGCGGAGGCAGCGGCGCCCGAAGAGGGCGCCCACCCGCAGCGGCATCGCCGCCAGCGGGCGTGCCGCCTGCAGGCGAGGGCAGTGCCCTCGCCCCGCCGCACAGGCCGCCGCCGGTAGGGTGGCGGCGGCGGCAGCAGCGAAAAGGGGAAAGGGTATTAGGGTTTTCTGCGCAAAAGACAGTTTTGCCCCTCGGAATTTGAGAAATTCCAGTTTCTGTCTTTTGTCCAAATTACGAAAATACCCTTAGGAATTGAGAAATTCCCTATATATCCCTGATTTCAGAAAATATTAATTAATTAAAAGGTTTAGTTGATTATTATTTTTATTATTATCTAGTAGTCCTACATGATGATGATTATTTATACATGTGATGTATGATGAGTGGAGGGATGATCATGGACCGTGTGATGTGTGTACTTGTGATTATTATTATTGAGGTCTGCGAACCTCGATTATATTTCTCGTTTATTGTCGGGCCTGCGTGCCTATGATTAAGTTGTAATCACATGAGGAGGCGCAGCGGGAGCGTGGAAGCCAAAGCGGGACCCACGAGACGGACGATCGTGATGCATGGAGATGCATCAAGATGTCGACGGAACCGACGAGGACGAGATGGACGATCACAAGGCATGGAGATGCACCGTTGCACACATAGATCTTGATGTGAGTGATTAGGCCTACTGGCTCGGGCCTAATCATATTAGGTTGTGGTCCATGATCATCTGGTGTGATTGCTTATACACATACTAGATATGTATATATATTTGCATGCGATGTAGATATATATTAAATATGTATATGTGTGACATGTCATATTAGGAGACCAAATCATAGAAACATCTCTCGATAATATTAAGTCGGTAAACGTGAGGCAATTAGATTGACCCACGTGGCCTTCCATCGTTATGAGTAGGAACCGAATCCCGGTGTAGGTTGAGTTGGTCGAGTCCCTCGAGACTCACCTATATCGCGATTCGCTATCTTGCTTACGACATAGAGATGTCACCGGTGACCTGAGGGCATGATATGCTTGGTCGAGTCCCTCGAGGGTATATCATCAAATCAGACTCATCTTGTAACGAAGGTGTTGACTTAACCGAGCATCATGGTTGGTCGAGTCCCTCGAGGCCATGGTGATTCGGAGGCCGAACAGGACGGGAATCACAAGGAGTTGTGATCGGCAAGAGTTGTCTACCTTTTAGGCTTAGTGTGATTGGTCGAGTCCCTCGAGGTTACACTAAGACGCTGATTGGATCCTGATCCCCACTAGAAGTCTGCCGGAGACTTCCGTTTCACGTGCTGAGGGTGTCGCGTGACTCGTTAGTAAAATAGTGGGAGCATATTAAGATAGAAGTCCATATCTTGATAGTTTATTTCTTGCAAAATCTGCATGTTATTCATTTTTGCTACATCTTTATTTTCAGAAAATGTCGCTTTCAAATCCCTTACGTGGCATACTTGATGTCAACCGCCTCACTGGTCCAAATTATACGGATTGGCTCCGTAACTTGAGAATTGTTCTCACAGCGGAGAAAATCGTGTACGTCCTTGATACAGCGATGCCTACGCCCGAAGAAGGGGCAAGCGAGGATGAGATCGCTCGCTACGTGAAGTACATTGATGACTCCACTCTTGCTCAGTGCTATATGTTGGGCTCTATGACTCCAGAGTTACAGAGACAACATGAAAAGATGGATGCCAGATCCATTCTCCTACATGTCCGCAAATTGTTTGAGGAACAGGGAAGGACTCAACGATATGAGATATCCAAGAGCCTTTTCCGCGCTAGGATGACTGAGGGGACACCGGTTCAGAACCATGTCCTAAAGATGATTGAGTGGATAGAGAAACTCACAGGTCTAGGAATGGTCCTAGAGGATAACTTGTGTGTGGACATTGTGCTTCAGTCCCTACCAAATTCCTTTTCACAGTTCATAATGAATTTTAATATGAACAAGCTTGAGGTGACTCTCCCAGAGCTCCTCAATATGTTGAGGGAGGCAGAGAGTACTATTAAGAAAGAGAAGCCAGTTCTCTACACTGGTGAGACCAGAAAGAAAAGGAAAGCAGAAAGGTCCCTTAATAAGGGAAAGGGCAAGGGCAAACAAGGTAAAGCAAAGGTTGCTAAGAAAGACCCAACAAAGGACAAAGGCCAGTGCTTCCACTGTGGTAAAGATGGGCACTGGAAGAGAAACTGCAAAGAGTACCTTGCAGAAAGGGCGAAACAAAAGCTTGATGAAGCTTCAGGTACATTCATGATCAGTCTCCATTTGTCAGACTCTTATGATAACACAGGTATTAGATACCGGTAGTGCTTATCATATATGTAATTCGTTGCAGGTTCTGGCAAGACCTAGGAGACTAGAGAGAGGCGAGATGGACCTCAAGATGGGTAATGGAGCAAAAGTTGCTGTATTAGCTGTTGGCGAGGTCGCCCTACATCTGCCTAGTGGAGCTTTTATTGCATTAGATGCATGTTATTTTGTTCCTTCTATTATCAAAAACATTATCTCCATTTCATGTTTAACAGTTAGTGGATATAAATTTGTTTTTGAGAACAATGGTTGTTCGATATTATTAGATGATAAGATCATCACGAAAGGAACATTGCATAATGGTTTATTTATGTTAGACACCACTCCACATATCATGAATATAAATGTGTCCAAAAGGAAACAAGATGAGTTGAACAGTGCATACCTATGGCATTGTAGGCTAGGTCACATCCATGAAAGAAGGATTCAAAAGTTGATAAATGATGGATATCTAGATCCATTCGACTACGTGTCATATGCAACTTGTGAACCTTGCATTCGTGGAAAATTGACCAACTCTCCATTTAGTGGAACTGGAGAGAGAGCCACTGAGTTGTTGGAACTCATACATAGTGATGTATGTGGACCCATGTCAACTTATGCCATTGGAGGTTACTCCTACTTCATTACATTTACTGATGATTTCTCAAGGTATGGATATGTGTACTTAATGAAGTACAAGTCCGAGGCTTTTGAGAAATTCAGAGAGTATTGGAATGAGGTAGAGAACCAAACTGGAAAGAGTATCAAAACTCTTCGATCAGATCGAGGAGGTGAATACTTAAGTACAGAGTTTACTCAGTTCCTCAAGGACCATGGGATATTATCCCAATGGACACCTCCTTATACACCTCAGCTCAATGGTGTCTCTGAAAGGAGAAATCGTACATTATTAGATATGGTACGGTCCATGATGAGTTTCGCTGACCTACCCATCTTATTCTAGGGATATGACCTAGAAACCGCAGCTTACCTTCTGAACAGAGTTCCAACTAAGTTGGTGGTGTCTACACCATATGAGATATGGAAAGGGAAGAAGCCTGATCTTAAAGTAGTTAAGATTTGGGGCTGCTCTGCCCATGTTAAAAGACACAACCCCGATAAGTTAGAATCAAGGACAGGGCGATGTAAATTTGTGGGATACCCCAAGGAAACTTGTGGGTATTACTTCTATCATCTCGAGGACCAAAAGGTCTTTGTAGCTAAGAGAGCAGTGTTCCTTGAGAAGGAACACATTCTTGACGGAGACAGTGGGAGAATGATAGAATTGAGCGAGGTTGGAGAACCAAGCTCAAGCACCACTCTACAGCCCGAGTCTGTTCAGGTATCTAATACACAAGTTTCAACTTTACGCAGGTCTGATAGAGTATCCCATCCTCCTGAGAGATATGTGGGACATATTAGAGCAGAGGATGTAGAGGATATTGATCCTCAGACCTACGAGGAGGCTATTATGAGTATAGACTCCGGGAAGTGGAAAGAAGCCATGAATTCTGAGATGGATTCTATGTACTCCAATAAGGTTTGGAACCTAGTTGATGCACCCGAAGGTATTGTACCCATCGGTTGCAAGTGGATCTTTAAGAAAAAGATCGGAGTAGATGGAAAGATAGAGACCTATAAAGCAAGGCTAGTGGCTAAGGGGTATCGTCAAAGGCAAGGTGTTGACTACGATGAAACTTTCTCACCCGTAGCAATGCTAAAATCCATCAGAATTCTATTGGCTATTGCAGCACACTATGATTATGAGATCTGGCAGATGGATGTGAAAACCGCATTCCTCAACGGGAACCTGGAGGAGGAGGTGTATATGATGCAACCTGAGGGATTCGTGTCCAAGAACTGCCCAGATAAGGTGTGTAGGTTGCTTAGATCCATTTATGGACTAAAGCAAGCTTCCCGAAGTTGGAACATAAGATTTGATGAGGCAATCAGATCTTATGACTTCGTTAAGAACGAAGATGAGCCTTGTGTATACAGAAAGGTAAGTGGGAGCGCTATTAGCTTTTTGGTGTTATATGTGGATGACATCCTCATCATTGGGAATGACATAGGAATGCTATCCACAATAAAGGCTTGGTTATCTAGACACTTCTCCATGAAGGACTTAGGAGAAGCATCTTATATCTTGGGGATTAGAATCTATAGAGATAGATCCAAAAGGATGCTTGGCTTGTCCCAGTCCAGGTACATAGAAACTATTGTCAAAAGGTTTGGCATGGAAAATTCCAAAAGAAGTCTCATACCGATGAGACATGGGATATCGCTTTCTACGAGTATGTCCCCAAAGACTCCAGAAGAAAGGGCGAACATGGATATGATACCTTATGCCTCAGCAATAGGGTCTATCATGTATGCCATGCTATGTACTAGGCCTGATATAGCGCATGCTCTGAGTGTCACGAGCAGGTATCAGGCGGATCCAGGCTTGGAGCACTGGAAAGCAGTAAAGTGTATCCTTAAGTACTTGAGAAGGACTAAGGATCTTTTACTAGTATATGGAGGTAATAGCCTTAAGGTTGAAGGCTACACTGACTCAAGTTTTCAGTCTGATGTCGATGATAGCAAGTCGAATTCAGGGTATGTGTACACCTTGAATGGAGGAGCAGTGTGCTGGAAGAGTTCCAAGCAAGATACCACTGCTGACTCGACCACAGAGGCGGAGTACATTGCTGCATCAGATGCAGCAAAGGAGGGAGTCTGGTTGAAGAAGTTCATCACAGATTTGGGAGTCGTGCCGGTTAGTGAGGAGCCGATTTCCCTATATTGCGACAACAACGGGGCAATTGCTCAAGCGAAGGAACCTAGGTCTCATCAGAAATCTAAGCATGTTCTGAGGAGGTTCCACCTTATCAGAGAGATCGTGACCCGAGGAGATGTAGCAGTGGAAAGAGTTCCATCCGAAAATAACATTGCAGATCCACTAACAAAGCCATTGTCTCAGATTGTCTTTGAGCGTCACAGGGGTCTGATGGGGATCAGACACATAGGTGATTGGCTTTAGGTCAAGTGGGAGATTGCTAGTCATAAGTGCCCAGCAAGCCAATCACGTGAGTGATGGCACGTGTGACTTGATACAGAATCTTTTTGCTTATTATATTTTGGCGTATATCACTTTATAACTATTGCATAAATGCATATATATTGTGATGTCCTTGGATTTGTGCAATGGGAATCGGATCGTGATGAGATCACGATAATGAGATCGATTCACCTTTAAACACATATCCTAAATAATCCCGGTCATAGGTTACTCGAGAGGGACATCGTGATAACCGGATAGACTGGTGTGCTGTATACCCGTCCATATGATGGATGCAGCTGGTCTCATAGCTGCTCGTGTAGGGACACTAGGGATACAGTACAGGTGCTCATTGGAGAATGAGTTCACTGATTGATCCGCTTACGGAATGCTGGATGGTTGATGATGCCTTATTGTCAGACAATGATTCCGTAGTCCTAGTGGTGCATCTGGTTCTTAGACTTGAGACACCAAGGATGTCCTGTATGAGTGCTCCACTCTTTGATACCAGACTTATAGGTTTGGCTGTTCCCAGATCTAGTACAGCTGGTCATTGGGAGTGGTAGTCGACCTTACGAGGGCTATTGAGTGTCGATAGAGGATCATCCACTCTCGGTATCATGAGAGGAATATCCCATGTGTTCTTGCTCAGACAAATCCCTGGCCAGGGTCATTCGGGTTGAGAGAGAAAGAGTTCTCCGGGAGAATCCGATTAGAGCGAGACTCGAGTAGAAACCGTATGGGTCTGACAGCACCATGCTCGATATACGGTCTCTGGGATATTAGATGGATGAGGGACTATAGGTACATGGTAACTGAGGACAGATAGGTCCAATGGATTGGATTCCCCTGTATCGTCTGGGGACTACGGCGTAGTGGCCTAGTACTTCCGTAGTCGATGAGTCGAGTGAATTATTACAGAGATAATAATTCACTGAGTTAGAAGGAGTTCTGACAGGTATGACTCACGGCCAGCTCGATATTGGGCCTAGAGGGTCACACACATATGGTAGGCATTGCGATGAGTAGAGGTTCGGATATGAGATATCCGACGGAGCCCTTGTCTTATTGGATGCAGATCCAATACCCACTAGGGAAAGGACCCATTAGGGTTTTGACACGGGATCTCTATAAATAGGAGGGATTCACAGCCTCATAGGCTAGAGTCTTTGCTTGCCCTTCCTATTCTCCTCTCCCTCTCCACCTCAGAGTAGGCCTGGAGTTTTGAGGAGCGTCGTCGCAACCCTGTTGTGTGGATCACCGCTAGAGAGGAGGACGCTTGACCTCCTTCACCCTCTCCTAAGGATCTGCAAGGAAACAGGGATATACGATCTCCCTAGGTAACACAATCTCTATACGCAGTTTTTGTGTTTTTTGCGGATTTTACGCACCAATCTTCGCACGACGATGAACATCTTTTTGGGAATCGGGGATTTTTGTTTTCTTGTTCTTCCGCTGCGCATATGATGTCGCCCCCCCTATGATTTCCCAACAATGTTTATATCATTCATTATATAATTTTAACTTAACATTCCCAAAATCATAATATGAGAGGTACTTTTCAAATGTTTACAGGATACATCAATCTAGATTTATCATTGATACATACAAAAGAAACTTATACAACATCAACATATCAAGTACGAAAGATTTGCCCCAAAATCTTCTAGCTTCCCACTGCCTCAACCCAAACTACATATTTTAGCGAGCGATAAGCTATCCTGAAAAATTTATATATCAACGGGGTGAGCATATAAAGTTCAGCAAGCGACTAACATATCCATAGCAAAGAGGACAAATTTTCAAACAAATAAGGTATCAAAAATATAAAGCAGAGATATAAGATGAAACAGAAGCATGTGTTGTTTGAATGCAGAATTACGATGTCATTTCGTACGAAGCATGTTTTGTTCATATAATTGAGGAAGGATAATTGGAGCATATCATTGACATAAGGAGCATATCCATGGCATATGATAATTTCAAGTTATAACAAAGACTTATAACATTTCGAAAACATGAATAGAACAAAACATGAATAGAAGCTCAAATGTCACATGACGATGTATTCATTTCATTCTTATACAAAGCATGCATAGAAACATAGCCAAAGCTTTGGATATCATATCAAATACATATAAGGTGAAGTGGAATCATAACATAATATGGTCCATCCATTTCTGAATGACCACCAAACATAAGTCTCTCACGTCTGGGAGCTCCATCCACCCACGTCTGAGTGAAGTCATAGGGGGCCAGTAGAGCATCGCGGGCTCTAAGCATAACTCCCTTTACAATTTCTAGCAAAGATTCACATTTATCCCACAAACACCAGAGTACAAAGGGACAATATGAATAATGAAATTAGCATATATTAGAAGCACATGCGGAACAACGAAATGTACATATGCCTTTCGAGTCAATACAATACAAACATAATCTTTCACAAATGTATTCAGATTTGAAAGGAAATAAAAGCAAGAACATACAAGGATTTCAAGAAATCATATATAGCTCAATTGAAATAAGAAAGTTAGATGAATTCAATATCTAAAGAAATGAAATAGGAAGAGGCACATATCGAAAGCAAATGCGGAATAATGGGATGCATGCGCCGAATCATTACGATGCAAACATTAACTTTAGATGATAGTTGCAGATGTACAAATAAATAAAGGACAAAAGTATATAGGAATTTAAGGTAGTAATGTAAAGCTTAACTAAAGTAAGAGTTTTTACCAAAATCGATTTCCAAAGAGAAGAAACAAGAAAAGCCGAAATCGACCAAAGCTCAATTCTGGTAGAATTTGATAGGAACATTGTATAAACTATTGGGATAACCAATTATGCTCTAATTTATACCAAATAGGTTTCATTAGAAAGCTTTGTCAATCTAGTTTTAGGCAAATGAAGTTTTATAAGAATTTGAATTTACAACAGGGTGTTACAGATAATTTCGTAGCCAAAGGTCTGAAAATATTAGCTCTGTCTTACTGAATCCATAGGGTCGATGAAAGTAGATGTTTTAGTTAGCAATTGTACTCTAAAAATTTCAAATCAGGTATATACAGAAATCATTTTGAGTCTAGCTTCGAATAAATCATACTTTGTATGAATCTGAGTTCACGGCAGAAAGTTATAAGTAGTTAAGCAACAAGAGGTCAGAAATTTCAGTCCCTGTTTTGCAGAATCTATAGGGTTAATTTAAACAGAAGTCTTAGTAGGCATTTAAACTCCAAATCATTCGATCTTTATATCAAAATAAAGATTTTTTTTGTCTACTTTCAAATGGAATAGGTTTTGTCTAAATCAGAGTTTATTACAAAATGTTATGACCGAAACATTGCATAGAGGTCAGATTATCGAAAAATTACAGATTTATAGCTTTATATCAAAACGAAAGAAGGTCTAGGTCTCAGTTGAAATCTTTCAAATTTTACAGAATAAAAATGGAAACAGAGATTAAGGTTCCTGTGGGATAGGGTTAGAACACTTGTCTTAAAATTATTTGAATCCCAAATGTGGAAAAATTGATGAAAAAAACTCAAGCTCTTCTTCTTCTTCTTCTTCTTCTTCTTCTTCTTCTTCTTCTTCTTCTTCCCTTCTCTTCTCAAACTCACGTTGGCTGCAACTCTTCAGGTTTGTTTTTTTTAACCTTTCATTTAGTTTTTTTTTTTTTTGGGTTTTGGCTAATGCAAAATTTGCAAGGTGTCATGAATGCATGAAAGGGGCTAGGTGTCACCTTTAGAGTAAACATAAGTGGCACCATTAGGTTAGCTAGTGACACATGTCCACTATTTATTTTTTATTTTTTTTATTTTTTAACTTAAATCTGAATCTTTTATAAATTATATCAAACTTCTAATATTTACTCTTAGGTCACTAGCCATAAACTTTTAATATAATATTATTTAATATAAAATAATTATTAAATAATCCTTATTTTTAAGACAAACCTTTTACTAAATTTTCAAAAATGGGGTTACACAACTGGAGGAGGAGACCAGCTTCAATTAGCAGTCGGCTCTGGTGAGTGGCAGGGAGGTGGTTTACTATTGCTAGCGAGGATGTTGGTGAGGATGGAGTAGTAGAAGATGGCACTGAGGAGAGAAGAAGAGGGGTCCGCTGGCAAATTAGGTGGTCAACGAAAAAAATGCAGTAGTAGAAAGCGTTCTCCTCTGCCATTGGAAGAGGAGAAGCAACAGTGAGGATGGAGAGTAGTGTCGGTGAGGGAATAAGCATCAGTGTTTGTAGCGCTAGAGGCATTAATGCAAAGTGGTAGCAGGAGAAGACAGGCATCATTCACCGAGGAAAAATGAGAGAGGGTTCTCGGCGTCGAGCACCTTCGCCAATGAGGTTGATGAGGAGTCGGATAGCGAGAAGAGAGCTTGCTCTAGGCAAGCGACTCTGATACCATGATAGAGTATGAAATGTAATTACAAATTATGCTTGAGATAGTGAACTTGATGGCTATTTATACATATTAGCATAGAGGATTTTCCTCAACTACTTAAAGATTTTCTCGTGCAATTGAGGAAATCTTATATGCGATCAGCTTCCACCTAGATGGTAAATGATGAAGTTGGCAGCAGCAGCAATAGTGGTGGCAAAAACAAGCGGGTGGTGGAGGTTGGAGATTCGGGTCTGTAGGGGGCCTCCGATGCTGGGGGCTATGGAGGGCTTAGCAACCTATAGTCATTGCTATTTTGGAGAGTGACTGATACCATGTATGCTTCATGTCGATGCCCCTTCCTTCCTCTTGACCTCCTCCTTTATTTACACTAGGTCGGTCATGAAGACATGGACCTCAAGGTTATCCATCGCGTGGACTAAGGTGTTGGCGAGGCTACGATAGAGGTCTCCCCGATGTGTTAGAATTTTTAGATCACACATGTATAATTAAATATATTAAGTTATTATTTTGATTAGTCAAAATTAAAATAATCTTATTAAAGTAAAATTATTTGACTAAGGGATATAATTATCATAAAAATTAATTATGTGAATACTATCAGTAATATTTCTAACTTAGTGATGAGACAAGTTAGAAATATTAAACATCCTAGGGCATAAATGTAAATATAATTATAAATATAAATAAGGTTATGGTCCCCAATTGCAATATCAAATTCAGATTTCTCTTCACTCATCAAAGAGAAATCGAAAGGTTCTTAAGGATACTCTACAATTAAAAGGCTAACTTCGATTAATTCAAAAAAAATACTTCGATGGATTCATTAGGTACGCTTCCAGGTTAATATATTTCATAATTATTGTAGGATTTCATATATATTATTATAGATTTAATAAGTTTTATGAAAATATTTTACATTTTGATTTTGGGTCTATAAAGCATGTTTGATCCATATTTGTTATGTTAAATTATCAACACTTGGTATTAGAGCCATCCTACAATGATTACTAAATATCTAAGCTTGTTTTTTATGTATTTTAATAGTATATTGGTAGTATTTCACCATGATTTGGTTCTATCATCATTAGGGAAGATGACGATTTTATGTAATCGTGTTGTAGTGTGCTTCACGGTTTGTCATGCCTTTACGTTGTAACACATAAATATCCTCACTATAGTGTGTCCTCTAGTTTATTTTTTAAAATGTTTCTTTAATGCCTTTTTTTTAAAACACTTGCTTGCTACAGCAACATAACTACTCACTTTAGCACCTTTGAATTTCGTCTAACTAATGAAATTTATACAAATTTAATTAATAATAGTTGGTTTAAACACAATATTGGTTCTATAAAGTTGTTTGTTAACATTGAATAGTTTACATGCATTAAATGTTTGAATCAAGGTCAAGCCAATTAAACTAATATGGTTCAAATTCAATTAGTGATTATATCGTTGTTTAATATTAGATTAAGTAATTTGATGCATGAAGTCGCTAAAGTGACCTATGATGTGTGATATTTTTCATAAAAATATTAAATATAGTGTGTATTTATATCTATGCGATAATTACCCAGCCCAAAAAAAGGTTAATAATTGACAGGATTTTATATACACATGAACAATTATAAAGTTACACATGTAAATGATAAATCAATCTAGATGTGGGTTTATCATTTGACATACCTTATTGTTAGTGTTTGATCATTACAATAAGACTACCACTAGTAATTAATATTAAAGTTCAAAGATAAGATATTAATGTTGTACTTAATATCTTGAGATAGGTTATATCATTATTTGAATTTACTTAAGTTTATGGTAATATATATTAGCATAATTTCTAGTTGTCTATTATTATCTTATTTATGTTCTCTTACTATAATATCTATTGACCTCAGTTCAGTATCAGTTCTAAACGGAATTAACTTTAAGGATTGGAAGGAAAATATTCTGGTCATTTTGGGCTGCATGGATCTGGACCTTGCACTAAGGGAAGACTAACCCGCTTCTCTTACGAAAACTAGTACTCTTGATGAAAGGAGACTATATAAGAAGTGGGACAGGTCTAATCGCATGAGTCTCATGATCATTAAGCATGGTATTCCGAAGGCCTTTAGAGGTGCGGTGTCTAAAGGGATTACTAAGGCTAAAGATTTCCTTACCGAAATAGAAAAGTGTTTTCTTAAAAACGATAAGGTGGAAACAAGCACTATGCTTCAGAGCTTGATTTCCATGAGGTATAACGGCAAAGGAAATATAAGGGAGTACATTATAGAGATGTATAATCTTACTTCAAAGCTTAAAACATTAAAGCTTGACTTATTAGAGGACTTACTTGTCCATTTGGTTCTAATAACTCTCCCAACACAATTCAGTCAGTTTATGACTAATTATAACTACTAAAAGAATAAATGGTCTCTTAATGAGCTCATTTCATATTATGTGCAAGAAGAGAAAAGATTGAAGTAAAAAAAGACTAAAAGTGCCAACTTGGTTAGCACCTCTAAGGGCAAGGGCAAGAAAAAGAAATACAAATATAGAAAGAATGGGGCTGATAAGGGTCCAACACAAAAGAAATAAAATAAGGATGATACTTGCTTCTTTTGTAAGAAATATGGGCATTTGAAGGACTGTGTCAAATATCAAGCCTATCATGCTAAAAAGGGAATGTTCTTTACTTTGGTTTATTCTAAAGTCAATTTAACTTCAATACCTAGAAACAGTTAGTGGTTAGACTCCGGTGCAACTACTAACATCAGTGTTTCAATGTAAGGTTGCCTAAGCTATCGAAGGCCCAATTATATTAAGAGATGCATTTATATGGGTGACAAAAAATCGATAGATGTGAAAACTATAGGCACATTTAAATTATTATTGTGTATTGAATACTATTTGGATTTGAAAGACATTTTTGTTGTACCATCATTTAGATGAAATTTAATTTATGTTTTTTATTTGGACAATTCTGGTTATTCTTGTTCATTTTGAAACAATCAGTTTACTTTGTCTTTAAATTCAAATGTGATTGGAACTAGTTCACTTATAGCTTATGACAATCTATATTTGCTTGATACTATAGCATCCTATCATGAATCCACGAATGCGAAATTGTGAGGTACTAAACGTAAAATTAAAAATTTGGGTGTATTATAGCACAAATGTTTAGGTCACATCTCTAGAAATAGAAGTAAAAGACCTATGTCAGAAGAGATTTTTAATCCCATTGACTTATTAGGTTTAGATATTTGTGTTGAATGCATTAAAGGTAAATAAACCAAACATAAGAGATCAGGTATATATAGAGCTACGAATTTCTTAGAATTGATACATGCGGATATTTATGGGTCATTTCTTATACTTTCATGAAATTGCCAATAATACTTTATATCATTCATAGATGATTACTTTATATATGGGTACCAATATCTAATACATGAAAAATCTCAATCTTTGGATGTTAAATCATTTAAAGCTAAAGTTGAAATTCAACTCAGTAAAATGATAAAAAGCATCAAATCTGATCGTGGAGAGGAATATTATAGCAAAAATGACTGCTCAAGTGAATAATGTCTAGGACCATTTGCTCTATACCTAGAGGAGTGTAAAATTGTCCCTCAATATACAATGCTAGGGTCACCTAGCATGAATGGTGTAGCTGAAAGATGAAACCGCACACTTAAGGATATAATAAGAAGTATGATTCCTTAATCTACTTTGCCATAGTCACTCTGGAGAGAAGCAAGAAAGATTGCAGGTTACATTCTTAATAAAGTATTAACTAAAGCTGTTAGAGCTAGCCCTAGAAAATTTACCAAAGGATAATTTTGGTGACCCAACAAGACAATAAAACGGAAAGAATATAACCGAGACAAAGCAATGAATTAGGAGTATAAGTTCATACAAAACAATAAAGTTTAGGAACTTGTCCCATTACCAAAACGTGTGAAACCTATTGGTTGTAAATAGATTTTTAAAATCAAAAGTCATTCTAATGATAATATAGAGAAGTATAAGCACATCTTATAGTAAGGGACTATACTTAAAAAGAAGAGATTGATTTTAAAGTGACCTTCTCTCTAGTTTCAACGAATGACTATTTTAGGACAACTATGGCTCTAGCTATACATTTTTTGATTTGAAGCTTCATCAAATGGATGCCAAAATAGTGTTTCTTAATGGAAACATTGATGAAACAATTTATATGTTACAACCAGAAAACTTTATATCATGAGACTCGAAGAAAATGGTTTATATATTGATAAAATATATCTATTGGCTAAAACTAGTATCCCGTCAATGGTATCATAAATTTCATCAAGTAATTCTCTCATTTAGTTTTGAGATGAATGTTGTTGATGATTATGTGTATCACAAGTTTAATGGGAGTAAATTTATTTTTTTTGAGCTTGTATATGGATGATATTTTACTTGCCACAAATGATATATGCATATTGTACGAAACCAAGGGATTTCTATCAAGAAATTTTGATATGAAAGATCTTGGTGATGCCTCTTTTATATTAGAAATCAATATACATCAAGATAGATCTCGGGGTATTCTAGGATTATCACAAATGAGCTATATTGATAAGGTACTCAAAAGATTTAGCATGCAGGATTACAAACCAAGAGACACTCTTGTCGCAAAGTGAGACAAGTTCAGACTCAATCAGTGCCCTAAAGAAAATTTCGGAACTCAAGAAATGTAAAAAATTCCCTATGCATCAGCTATAGGGAGTCTAATGTATGTACAGGTTTGTACGTGCCCTAATATAGCATATATTGTTAGAGTGTTAGGTAGATACTTAAGTAATTCTGGAATGAATTATTGGAAGGCAACTAAAAGAGTCATAAGATATTTAAAGAGGACAAAAGATCATATGCTTACATATAGGAAATCAAACCATTTGAAGATTATTGGATATTTTGATTCCAATTTTGCTGGATGCCAAGATAGTAGGAAATCCACTTCGGACTACATTTATATATTGGCTGGTGGGACGATTTCTCGACGTAGTGTCAAGCAATCTCTTATTACTTCTTCCACCCAATAGGATTTGTAGTATGTTTTGAGGCATTCAATCATGAAATTTAGTTGAGGAATTTTGTCACATGGCTACAAATAGTACAAGGGGTTGAAAGACCACTAAAGATATACTATGTCAATAAATTAGCTATATTATACTCCAACAACAATAGGAGCTTGACTAAGTCAAAGCACATTAACATCAAGTTTCTAGTTATCAAAGAAAGGGTACAAAGTAGATAAATTTCCATAGAACACTTAGGGATAAACTTTATGTTAGCATATCCTCTCACAAAAGGTGTACCACCCAAGGTCTTTCATAAGCAAACTGCTTATATGGGTTTATTAGAATTTAAAAAAAACTTCAGTTTAGTGAGAGTTTGTCATATGTTTGTTATATATTCTATACCAGATTCTATATTTGTATAGATATTTTTTGATCAGAAATAAAGCTATAGTTTATTATACTTTGTATATTATAACTATTAAAGTTATTAATGATCTCATAAAGATAGAGTTGACAAGTTGAAAATTGATATGTACATATCATATTCATATAATTTTCATGCTACACATTTCATGATTGATCTATGTCATTTGGTTATGTTAATATTAGTGATCATGGGTGGGTTTAGCGAAAACCACTTTAGTCCTATACTAATATGGCTAATAGACGTGAATGTTTTATATGTCATGTTTAATAATGATAACAGTTTTGAGCTCATAAAGTATAACATATTTATAATGATACATATGTGATTGCTAGAACTTTTAGGGTCACACATATATAATTAAATATATTAAGCTATTATTTTGATTAGTAAAAATTAAAGTGATCTATAAAGTTATTTGGCTAAGGGGCATAATTATCATGAAAATTAATTATGTGGATACTATTAGTAATTTTTTATAATTGGATGACGAGATAAGTTAGAAATATTAAATATCTTAGGGCATAACTATAAATATATTTATGAATATAAAAATAATTATGTTCCCCGGTTACAATATCAAATTTAGATTTCTGTTCACCGTCAAACAAAAATCAAAATCAAAAGATTCATAAGGATACTCTCCAATTATAAGATTAATTCACTAATTGATTTAAAAAAAATACTTCGATAGATTCATTAGGTATACTTCTGTGTTAATATGTTTTGTAATTATTATAGAATTTTATGTATATTATTATAAATTTAATAAGTTTTATAAAAATATTTAAAAATTTGATTTTTAATTTATAAAATATATTTAATCCATATTTATTGTGTTAAATTACCAATACGACGAAGTTGAAGGGTCTCGGACTCGAGGGAGAAGGGGCCGAAGGTGTTGCTGCGCCTTTCCGCGTCATCGATCGGGTTCGGAATCCGTTCTACTAAAGCTTTGGGTTTCTTCCTGAACGTGGTGAGAGAGGAGGTTGTTAGGATCAAGAGCACTAAGAGGGGGGGGGGGGGGGGGTGAAGTAGTGCAGTGGAAAACCTTTTACGACTAAAATAAAAACTGCGTTCGTTCGATAAAAATGATTTCGGTAAGAAAGTCGATTCATAAATCACTTTAACTTTTGATTAAGTGAAATGCAGCAATGATATAAATGCAGTTTGCAGTTATGATTCAAATCAGATAGCAGGCGCAAACTGAAATATGATATTCGTATGAAGAAACTGATTTACGTCTAAATGATGATTCGTAAATCACTTGATTAAGCATGATGCAGTTTAAGTAAGGATATAAAGGTAGTTTGCAGTTATGATAGAAATCAAAACGTAAACGCAAACTGAAATATGATGATCATACGAAAAAGCTGATTTACGTCTAAACGCCGGTTCGGAAAGTGCAAAGCTTGAAACCCGATCGTATATGCGCAGAAAGCGGTAAGCTTTTGAGGAAGTTTGCAGTAAAGATAATATGCTCAAAGTAAATGCAAACTGAGATTTAGAGTGGTTCGGTCAATCTTGACCTACTCCACTTTTGGCTTCCTCTACCAACGAGGTCACCGACATCCACTAGAGGCCTTCCTTCAATAGGCGAAGGCCAACCACCCTTTTACAGTTTCACTCCTTTTGACGGGCTTAGGAGACAACCCTTACAGAATTTTCTCTCCTCTCTTGACAGATCAAAACTTGGAAGAAAAGAGGAAGGAGAACTTTTAACTCATACAACACTTTTGAGCTCTAAAAATCACAAAGTAAGATCAGGATTTTGGTGCCTTTGAGTTTGTCCTTTCATTGCTGAAAGGGCGGGGTATTTATAGGCTCCAACCCAATTTGAATTTCGAGCTCAAAACTGTCATCTCCCGGAATTCCAGGGTTTGGCGGTTGCACCGCCTGATTGGGACGGTTGCACCGCCTAGCGGAGCTCGAAGACTGAGCCTCTGGGCGGTGCCACCTCCTGTCAGGGGCGGTTGCACCTCCTGCCAGAGCTCGAAAACCGAGCTCAGGCGGTGCCACCGCTTGACTGAGGCGGTTGCACCTCCTGCCAGAGCTCGAAGACCGAGCTCAGACGGTGCCACCTCCTGTCAGGGGAGGTTGCACCTCCCAGTCTCGCTCGGAGACTGAGCCCAAGCGGTGCCACCTCCTGGCTGGGGCGGTTGCATCGCCCAATCTCGCTCGGAGACTTAGCCCAAGCGGTGCCACCTCCTGGCTGGGGCGGTTGCACCTCCCGGCAGAAATCAGGGTCCGAATGGGTTGATCCATTCGGCCCAATTTGGGTTTTTCAGGGGCCCAATTGCCCCAAGATTAAGTTAATGGGATCACCTCCCATTTCCAACTTAATCATTGTGCTAACTACGATATTCCCTAAAACATTTACTGCAACTTGCTCCGGTGCGTCAATCGCTTCTTCCGGCAAGCTTCCGGCGAACTTCCGTCGATCATCCAATGAACCCTCGGTGATGCTCCTACCGACTTTCGGCAAACTCCTGGACTTGCGACGATCCACTTAGCGAGTTCCGATGAGTTTCTTTGGCAAGCTCATGAACTTCTCGGATTTGTTCCCGCAGAACCTCCGATGACTGTCCGAACTTCCGTCGAACTCTCGAACTCCCAACGTGATCATTGTCTTGACTCCGGCGCAACTCCTACTGCATGTCTTTCTTCCATCGTAGTTAATCCTGCATATTTAAAATAAAACTTCGATCGAGACAATTAATCCTAAGCAATTAACCAAGTTGTCCGGCATGTCATTGGTCCCTCGACGCTTCGTCCGATTCTTCGGCGCATCGTCCTCTCCTGCAGCCTATTGCCCAATCGGCCAGTTGACTCCGCAACTCCGATATCCTTGGCACAATACCCGCTTTTCTTGGCCCGATGTCCGAGTCCACGGCCCGAAGCCTTCTGTCGATACGTCAACCGATCCACCGGCCCGACGTCCAATCTTCTGACATGTTCCTCCGGCACAACATAATTTTCCTGCTTTAATTGTCTCATCCTGATCGAAGCATCCTGTGTTATTCAAAACGTAGATTAAATCATAAACATATATCAAGTAGTTTTATCATCAAAATATGAGATTCAACAGAGGTGTGTCACGTAGTTGTTTAGCTTCGAATCTCCATAACGAGGGTAGGTAGGTGGCATCATCTGAATGGCTCGGGCAGGTGACCGGTAATGCAAGTCTTCGATTCAGGCATTTGTGACCCACGAGGCTTCATGTGATCCTGATCGAGCCAGACACCGAAGTTTTGGGCTTTTATGCAGTCCGTGAAGAATGTATACAATTAGATATTTCATGTTTGTCAGTTGACAGTGTCCAAGGTCTGTCTGTACTCGGTAAATTCAAATCAAAGTTTGTCTCCCAACTATTTCTGAAGTTTCCTTCTCAAAGTAAGTTTTTCTAAAGAAAATAAAATTATTTATTCAATAAGGACCGACGAGTATATCCAGAAAATGATAAAGAGTCCTCCTAAATTCTTACCTCATTGGCAAGGTAGTAAACAGAAAAGCTTACTTGTCTACTAAAATAAATCCAACCTAAGACGTTGACCTCCCTTACTAGCTAGTAACAAGATATTGCTGTAGAGATAGGGTAGGGACAAATGGTGCAACCTTGTGCGGTTGAAAATTGGAACCAACTCAAAGGCATCGATGTTAAAAAGGAGAGGAGGTTCAATATCTTGGGTTTGGTGTGGTCCATTCCACACAATCCAATACTCAGTTTGTAGGGGACTATAAATAAGCCCTACGATTGTTTCTCCCAAATAACGCCATTAATATCGTAGTTGATGTTTACCAAACCAAGTAGGGTTAGTGGAAGAACCATCACGGTAAGCTGAAACTACACATTTTGTGGGGAAAATAGGGATGAAGAAGGGGTTGGAGGTTGGGGATTACACGCTTGAGAAGAGGGACAAGAGCTTAAACTAAAGAGTGATAGCCAGGAAGAGCATGGTTTGTGGGAAAGTAAGGTGGGGAGTCCTTATCATTAGTGAGATCAACATGCATATTTTGAGGGGGTCGAGGGTGGGAAGTCCTCATGATTAGTGAGATCAACATGCTTGGAAAGGGACAATAGCTTAAGCCGAAGAGTGATGGTTAGGAAGAGCGGTTGCAATATTTATACTCCAATTTCTATTCTTCGAAAACAACCAAGTGAGGAGACAACAATGGTAGTGATGCTGAGATGAATAGTCGGATTTAGTTGAGATACCTCTTTAAGCCAAAATTTGTCGATCGCTAATGAAGTTCACCTACAAGATTGAATTTAACTTGCAAAAATTTGTGGAGAGTAGAATCATTACTTACCTAAGTCAGATTGATTCAAATTCTAAAATTCCATTTGACTCGATGAGTCTCATGACCAAACACTATTTCAAAAAAATATATGGAGTATATAAAATCTTTCCCATGCTAAATATAACAATGTAGATTATAGGAAGGAAGAAAGTCTAGGAACAAAATCGATCAATATAAAAGGACTAGGAGTCCCATGCTTACAAGTGAGGATTTTCTATCAGAAATAATATTAAGATTTATTTAAGGATGGAAAGTATGCGTACAAACGTAGAGCAAGGTTAATATCCCTCCCTCATTCACAGACATCGACATTTTTAGGGGCAGAAACCTACTTTAACTGATAAGGTTAGGAAAAGGAGAATCACCCCAAGAGAAGGGGCAGTTCAAACTAAGTTAAATACTCTGTACTATTAGATAGATTGCTTGAATTATCTAATATGATTTAATAGAAAATAATCGAGAATTTATGATAATTAATCCTACTCGAATCCTCGTAGTAACAACAATTAAATCTGTCTAAATCTTTTTTTTTTCTAAAACAAAAAAAAAATGCTTCAACTTTTGGTCCCCAACCAAAAAGTAGGTCACAACATCATGAAGAAAATAATAGAACACTTTTAGTCTCTATCATGAAGAAAATATGTTGCCACACAATATAAAAAAAGAATTTCAGAATTTAGGGATATTTTAATATATTTTTAAGGGAAACAAAATAAATAAGAATTTTGATTTCCTTGGAAAGATCAAATCAACGTAAGAAGTTTGGATGGATGGATGGATGGATGGATGGCTTTCCTATTTGGTTTGATTAAGAAACCAGTGAATAATAATATATTCAATCGTAGTTTAAATAAATAGCAATCACAATAATAAAGATGGTTAAATTTCTCGCATACTGAAAAACAAAAAAAAAACACACACACCTCGTTTTATAGATTTAGATTTTGTATTTTCTATATTAAAAAATGAAATAAGAAATAAATACGTTCTCAAATATATAACGACGTTAATGTCGTCTCACCTTTGGCGATAAATGTGATGCTGATATCTCACGTTCCCTCTTATAAAGGAAACCGAATCCTTTGGTCGCTGCTTCACACACTTACATTAATCCTCCCCCGTTTCAATGGCGAAATCACAGATCTCGTCGTCGTCTTCCACGCCCTCGCGCTCGTCTTCCGTCGGGTTGCACCGGATGGACGAGCTCGAGAAGGTCTTCGCCCGCTTCGATGCCGACGGCGATGGCAGAATCTCCGCCTCCGAGCTCGCCGCCGTCCTCCGAGCCCTCGGATCCGACCCTTCTCCTGATGAGATCCGCGACATGATCGCCGAGATGGACGCCGACTGCGATGGCTTCGTTGATCTCCAGGAGTTCGCCGCCTTCCACCTCTGCGGCGTTGGCCGCGGTGGCGCGGAGGCGGAGCTTAAGGACGCGTTCCGGATGTATGATCTCGACAGCGACGGGCTGATCTCGGTGGACGAGCTCCTCCGGGTCATGAGGAGCCTGGGGGAGAAGTGCACCCTGGAGGACTGTGCGCGGATGATCAGGTCGGTCGACTCGGACGGCGACGGCAGCGTCAGCTTCGAGGAGTTCAAAACTATGATGACCGGCGGTTGTGGCGGTCTCGGCAGCAGCGGGAGGAAGCCGGCCGCAGCATAAGAACGTGTCGTTGAGATTAAATTGGTAAAAGTGTGCTGATAATATGTCAACAAAGTTTTCCAAAAAGGTATTAGGATTTTGTCTTCTCAAAGCTTATTATCAGTCAAAATTGACTAATCGCTAAAATCAAATAGGAATGCTTTTTATTTTCACGAAGAAAGAAAGTTTGATAGATGCTCTGTTTTTGTTAATGTGCACTTCAAGTGTTTGATAAATTGAAGTTTCTTTAATCTGTTTTTTTTTATTTTTTTATTTTTTCCCCCTTTCTTCCAAATCGAGGTTTAATATTGACGTGAATGCAGATGATATTTTCCATCGGTTGCTGTATGCTAGCTTGCAAGTATCATAGTCTTCTCCTTTCTTCCAAAACCTGTTTCACACTTGCAAGTATCATAGTCTTCTCCTAAACCAGCTTTGTTTCATGTGGTAATTGATATGATCCGACGAACTACTTCAGATCCTCCACAATATTGATCTTCTCATTCCTGCGAACCAAAGCCAACAACAGTAAAGCAAAACTGGCTGATATGTTTACCTTTTTTCCTTTTTAATTCTATATTTCGATAAGAGTGAGTTATGCAATATTTAAATGTCAATTTTGAATCCGAAACAAAGAAATGGAATAGCTGCATATGATTTGTTATTCAACTAGAGCAATACCTACATCTTTTTTTTGTTTTTTAGACACTAATTTTCATCTTTTCAGCAATGTGTCTGTGATTCTCTGCAATTGTTCAGAACCAATTGAGAAAAAGAATGCGTTGTGTAAGATTTGTTGGTAATCATTCTAAATTTCTCCACAAACTATTAAAGGCATGAAATCATTACCGAAGACACGAAGGAAAACAAAGTAAATGGTTTCGAGCCTTGGTTGTTCAACGAGGAGAAGCAATGCGGCGAGGATGCAGAACCGAGTAAGTGGCAGAGAAGAAGCAACTCGGGGTGCAGGTAGAGCAGAACCGCACTTGAGGTGAGAGTGAAGTGAGTGAGGCGTTGTTACCTTTTTTATATTAGTTGTCGTGCATATAATCTCTTACTTTCTTTTCCTACTTCACACTTGAAACTTGAACTCCTCCTTTGGCACCCGCTCCAGAAAGCCTAAGCACTAAGGCTGCAATGTGGTGAACAAAGCATTTGCTGACACTACTAACAGATGGTATGTTCTGTTTAGCAATTTCAGGTGAATCCTCGTCCATAAAAGCCATTATTGGCAACTCAAATCAACACTAAAATGCTGACTATAGAAATGCTTTCTTTTTGGCACATTGTTCTGTTGTAAATAGAAATGCTTTCTTGGATTCAACTATTGTAGTAGTGAAGGTGAGGACTGATTGAGAACTGATGGTGGTGTTGGGTCCAGTCGGGCTTGGACAATTGGGTCTTCAGAGCCCAAATCAATAATTAAAAAGGAAGCACCGAATGAGGGCAATCAGTGCAGCGAACTATGGCAAAAAAGAGAGAGAGGGTAGAGTGCGTGCGTGCAGAGAGAACGACGACAGCGCACAACGAGGAGAGAGAGAGAAAAGAGTAAAGAGATAAAGATTAGGATCTTGAGTTTTCTACTTGATAATTAGTGATCAAATATTGTCAATTTTGATCTAAATTTTATGCAGATAATTCTTGTAGTAAGCTCTATAATCCTAACGGTGTTGATCTGCAGTTTACCCTCTCTGAGGTACTTTCTTGCTATACCCACTTTGTGAGACATAGAATTCTCTTTTACTGAAATTCATCCTATGTGATGATGATATGTTATTCTTGAGCCAAGATCTATGTTCTTGATGTTATTATGATCCTCTGGTTATTCTAAAGAAGATTTACTGTAAACCTATTATCATTACTATTGATAGCGGAAATTTGAGGTGGATTACGGTCCTGTGGTTTTTTCCCGCATTGAGTTTTCCACGTTAAAAAGTTAGTCTCATTATGTGATTGATTTATTGCTCTATTGTTTATGTTGTTCTGGTTAATATTTGCATTTTGATATCAAGTTGGTATTTTAATGAGGAACTCATTTTGATACATAAAGAGGGAAAAGAATTATTTCGCTTTAATAGTTTTTTCCCAACAAGTGGTATCAAAGTGGTATCATAGCAACAGGTTATTTGGTGCTAGTTTTTCTTGTGTGATTGAAATGGAGCAGTCAGATGGTATGATTAAATTGAACTCATCAAATTATTCTATTTGGAAGCATATGATGGAAGATCTGCTTTATTGCAAAGATTTATATAAGCCCATCAAGGTTAACGATAAACCTTCTATTATGGATGATGAAGAATGAGAAGTTTAATATAAAAAAGCTATTACTTATATTAGAAGATAGATGGATATAAACTTGCATGAGTATATTTTAGATGAAACCAGAGCTGATGTTGTTTGACAAAGATTAGAAAATCTCTTTACGAAAAAGACAGCGGGAAATAGAATCTCTCCTCATAAGGCTTGTAAATTTGAAGTATAAAGATTGTGGTAATATTATTGAGCACATAAGCCTATTTCAGAGTCTTGCAAATAAGTTAGTTACTATGAAAATGAATATAGATGATGAGATACAAGGATTATTACTTCTCAGCTCTTTACTAGAAAGTTGGGAAATGTTTATGGTGACTATTTATAACTCCACGCCAAAGGAGACTCTAATTATAGATATGGTTAAAGATAATTTGTTAAATGAAGATGTCAGAAGGAAAGAACAGAGTGAATATTCTTCTGGTGCATTTGTTACTGAAAAACAAGAAAGACGTGGAAGAAGTCATAGTAGAAATCTACATGGTTGTAGAGGAAGATCCAAGTCTATAGGAGATATCAAATGTTTCCACTATAACAGACCAGGTCACATGAAGAAAGAGTGTAAGTTTTGGAAGCGAGAACAGAATGAAAGGAAGAAAAATGAGAAAGAGACTAATACAATTGCTGCTGAAGGTGATATCACTATTGTTTATGATGATGGTTGTGTCAGTCTTGTAGCTCAGGACAATAACTAGGTAATTGATTCTGGTGCTTCATTTCATATTACTTCTCACGGTGATTTCTTCAGGTCTTACACGACTGGTGATTTTGGTAATGTTAGAATAGGAAACAATGGTACATCTAAGATTGTGGGTGTTTGAGATATTTGCTTAGAGACTAGTATTGTGAGTAATTGATACTCAAAGATATAAGGCATGTTTCAAATACTCGTCTTAACTTGATATTTATAGGCAGACTTGATGATGAGGGCTTTGCACATTATTTTGGTGAAAGCAAATAAAAACTCACTAAAGGTTCTCTAATTATGGTAAGAGGAAAGAAGTTTAACTCTTTTTATGTCATGGAAGCTAAGCTACACAAAGAAGAGATTAATACAATTCAAAAAGGTGAAAGTATGGATCTTTGGCATAAGAGGCTTGGTCATATCAGCGAGAAGGGACTTCAAACTCTTGCTAGAAAGCAGTTCTTACTAGAGTTACAAGGTACATATCTTAAATCTTGTGATCATTGCTTATCTGAAAAAACACATAGAGTTGCATTTCATATATATCCATCATTTAGAAGATTATATGTTATTGATTTAGTTCATACTGATGTTTGTACTATACAAACTAGAACTCTTAGATGTGCTCTTTATTTTGTTACTTTTATTGATGACCATTCTAGAAAAGTGTGGGCTTTTGCTTTGAAATCTAAAGACCAGGTACTCGATATTTTCAAGGAGTTTTATGCTAGTGTTGAAAGAGAAACTGGCAGAAAGCTAAAGTGTGTTCGATCAGATAATAGTGACGAGTACAGGGGTCCTTTTGATAATTATTGCAGGTTCCATGGTATCAAGCTTAAGAAAACAAATCCTAAAACTCATCAACAGAACGGAAAGGAAAAGATATATCTTATAATCATTTGAGAGTATTTAGGTGTAAAGCATTTGTTCATATTTCCATAGATGAAAGGTCCAAGCTTGATAGTAAGGCAAAAGCATATATCTTCTTGGGATATAGTCATTAAGAGTTTGGATACACATTATGAGATCCAGTGAATAAGAAGATTATTAGAAACAGAGATGTTGTATTTCTTAAATACCAATTATTTGATGATGATGATGATAATATTAAGAAGCCAGAAACCTCTATTTATATTCCTTTAAGTTTGAGTCCAGTTCCTTCACTTGTAGTTCATGATGATCATGGGGGAGATGAACAAGAAGATTATGGTGAGAATGCCAGTGATGATACTCTTACAGTTGATGATGTACAAGCACCTCCACCACCAGTTGAGATTCCATTGAGAAGATCCACTAGAGAGTGACAACCATCTACCAGATATCCTCCACATGAGTATGTTATGCTTACTGACGGGAGACAGCCAGAAACTTACTAAAAAGCTATTCTACATGAGCATAAGAATGAATAGGTTAAAGCCATGCAAAAAAAAATAAGATCCTTGCTTAAGAACCACACCTATGACTTGGTAAAGTTGCCAAACGAGAAAAAAACTCTCAAGAATAAATGAGTTTACAAATTGAAGTCTGAAAATAATAGCTCACAACAAAAATACAAGGCACTACTAGTTGTAAAAGGATTCAGTCAGAAGAAAGGTATTGACTTTGAAGAAATATTTTCTCCCGTGGTGAAAATGTCCTCTATCCAAGTTGTTCTTGGTTTGGCTGCCCGCTTGAATTTAGAAGTTGATCAACTTGATGTGAAAATAACATTTCTTCATGGTAACTTAGAAGAAGAAATTTACATGGAGCAACTAGAAGGTTTTAAAGTCAAAGAAAAAGAAAATCTAGTGTGTAAGCTTAGGAAAAACTTATATGGACTCAAATAGGCACCTAGACAGTGGTATAAGAAGTTTGATTCCTTTATGATGAGCCAAGGCTATGATAGAACCATATTTGATCATTATGTGTTTATGAAGAAATTTTCAGATGATGATTTCATTATTCTCCTGCTATATATTAATGATATGTTGATTGTTGACCATGATACTAGTAAAATTAAAAAGCTTAAAAGAGGGCTAAGTAAGTCTTTTGCCATGAAAGACTTGGGATTGGTGAAATAAATACTTAGCATGAAGATTTTTCATGATAGGAAGAAAAAAAAGATTTGACTATCTCAGGAGACCTACATTGAAAAGGTTCTTGAAAGATTCAACATGAGTAAAACCAAAGCAGTTTGTTATCTACTTGTAGTTAATTTCAAGCTTAGTTCGAAACAATATCCTACAAACGAGAAAGAAAAAGAAAAAATGTCCAGAGTGTCTTACTCATCTGCAATAGGCAGTTTGATGTATGCTATGGTTTGTACTAGGCCAGATATAGCTCATACAGTTGGGGTTGTCAGCCGATTTCTCTCTAATCCTAGAAAGGAACATTGGGCAGCAGTGAATTGGATATTAAGATATCTAAAAGGTACTTCCATGTTATGTTTATATTTTGGAATGATGAACCTGTGTTAGAAGGGTATATAGATGCAGACATGGCAAGTGATATTGATTACAGGAAGTTCACTTCGGGATTCTTGATTACATTTGCAAGAGGAGCAGTCTCTTGACAGTCTAAGTTACAGAATTGTATTGCTCTATTAACTACAACAACAGAATACATAGCAATTACTGAAGCCTGTAAGGAAACTTTATGGATGAAAAGGTTTCTACAAAAACTGGGCTTGAAATAGAAAAGATATACTGTTTACTATGATAGTCAAAGTGTCATTCACCTCTCCAAGAATTCAACATACCATTCTAGATCCAAACATATTGATTTGAGATATGACTGAATTTGTGATGTGCTTGAGATGAAAGAATTACAGTTAGAAAAAGTGCATACCAATGAGAATGGTTCAGATATGCCTAAGGAGAAGCTTGAAGTATGTAGGCGAAAAGCGGGTTTGGTACAGCCCACCATATGAGTTGGAGGGGGAGAATTGTTAGGTCCAATCCATATGTGGGCTTGGACAATTGAGCCTTTGGAGCTCAAATCAATAATTAAAAAGGAAGCACCGAACAAGGGCAATCGGTGCAGCGAAGAGTTTTTGTGTGTGCGCAGCGAGCAACGGCGGTGCACAGTGAGAGAGAAGGCAGAGAGCACGAGTGAACTGTGGCGGAGAGAGAGAAAGAGAAGAATAGAGAGAGAAAAAAAGAGAGAGAGGGCAGCGTGCATGCGTGCAGTGGCAACGCACAACCAGAGGAGAGAGAGAGAAAGATTAGGATATTGAGTTTTCTGCTTGACGATTAGTGGTCAAACGTTATCAGTTTTGACTCAAATTTTATGTAAAGAATCCTTGCAGTAAGTTTTACAATCCTAATGGTGTTGATCTACAGTTTACCCTCTCTGGGGTACTTTCCTGCTATACTAACTTTGTGAGATCTAGAATTCTCTTTTGTTGAGATCCATCTTTTGTGATGATGATATGCTATTCTTGAGTCAAGATCTATGTTATTGATGTTATTATGATCCTCTGATTATTCTAGAGAAGATTTACTGTAAACCTATTATCATTACTATTAATAGTAGAAGTTTGAGTGGACTACGATCATGTAGTGTTTTCTCGCATTGGGTTTTTCATGTTAAAAATTTGGTCTTACTGTATGATTAATTTATTGCTCTATTATTTATGCTGTTCTGATTGATATATGTATTTTGATAAAGAATCCATTTTGATAGAAAAAAAATTATTTCACTTTAACAAGTTTTTTCCTTGACAAATGACACGTGCCATTAAGCTTGCAGCCAAAGGTACCTAAAGGTTGAGCCACTCGGGTGGCTTTTGCAAAACTGTCGGGGGTGGGTTTCGGACGCGAAATAACACCGACTCTTTGCATGAGAAATATGGAACGATATTAGTTAAATACGATATTGTTAAGCTTCTTCTTTCCATCCTCGTTTGGGTAAGAAGGATCGCAGACTCGCAGTGTGTGTGTCGATGCCAAATTGGTGACAGACGAAGTCTAACTGATAGATAGATACATCAGCAAGAAATATTTTTGTGAAGGTCCTGTCCTGGGTTCGAAGTAAAAAATAAAAATCGTTACTTATCCAAATGTAACACAAAAAAATAAAAATTTCTATCCTCTAAAACTTATATATATATATATATATATATATATATATATATATATATATATATATATATATATATATATATATATATATATATATATATATATATATAGTCCGGTATATATATTTTCTTAACTTCGTGCTTGTTGAGGTAATGGTTTTAAGATATTATCGATAGTTGATTCTCTCATACGTGGAGAATCAGGAGGGAAAAGCGGGTGTATTCTTTTGTGTTTCTGGGCCCAACCAGGAGGAGTAGGCACCAAATAAGCAAACCACGTCGTAGAAACAGAGGAACAAGATGACGCTTGCGGAGAGCAACGGACGTGTGAAACATGCACACGCCGTGCACTGCGTGAATCACACGGGTAACACCGGGCATGAGTCCCGAGATGTACAGTATCAATTAGAGTATCTCTTGAAAGTATCGCCGAAGGTCCAAAGGGAAACTTGGTACCCCAAGCCAAACAAATTCACCCGAGAAAAAGCATGCACAGTAGCAACTGGGCGCAGTCTCAATTTCCGAAACGAACACACGATAAAAAAACAAAGAAAAATGTGATCCTAAATTCTAAACCGATTTTGGGTTTTTACCTATTAAATGGACGAGAGGAGGAATGAGAGATGGTTAGTCAGTCTTTGCTTGTTCTTCATCTATTGCAAGACACGTAAGAAAGATGTGCCGGATTGAATAGGCTTTATTACGATGCCATCAACACGACAAATGCAGACTCGAGCTGCCTGAAGCTGCCAATGCAGGCAGAGCACGAGAGAAGTGAAAGAAGAAGCTGCACAAGGTACTCACTTTATACGCCATTTTCACTCTTAGAAGAAATGGAAGAGGCTGCTGAAGCCTTTGGACTCTGCATCAGAGGTTGTCGCTTGGGTTCCAACTAATTTACATTATGCGACCTCACGGAGCACAAATTATTGGATTGACACAGAGCACGGAGCACAAATTTAGAGTGTCGAAGAAGCCGTTTCCTCTTCTCGTCTTCCGTCCGACAGGATTTAGAAGATAATTGTCTTCTAGATCGAAAAACTCAATACAATCAATTGGCTGCTTTGGCACTTCAAATTGATTGGTATGTCACAGGGAGAGCTCAGTTATATGGAGTCACCATTTGCATCTGCATCAGTTTTGCCTTCTTTTGACAATTACCAGAAGATAACCGAGTTATGCACCAGTTAGATACATGTGCATAGTATTATCATTTTATCAAAAACAGAAGAAATTTTTTTTCCCCTCTTAATGCTGGATCATGACTGGAGGCTGTTCAGCTCCCGATACACTATCATTCGAAGAAACCGGCAACAAGTCATCTTCACCATACCAAGCCTTTCCTCCTCTTTCGCTCGCCAAGGTCGGTGCTCATTCGTGACTTCTCAGGTTGGTCCGCCTTTGGTGGTTTCCTAAGCTGACTGTCCAAACTCTTTCTTGCAATCTCAGAACAGCTGCATGCCCTGTGCTCATCATCTGCGGCTTTAATCTCTGATTGACCGCATTCATCATCCCTAGTCGGTGGCTTGGTCTCCTTCAGATTGCTCCTTGCGGCACTGTCCTTTTGAGTAGCCGAAACAAACTTCTTGAGGTGTCTGATGTATTCAGGGTATAGCTCAAGGTTACAGTGGCCTCCACCGTTTAGCCAAAGAGGCTCATATTTCTGTTTGCTTAGCTCCCAAAGCTGTTTCCCATGTGAGCAATCAACTACTTCATCTGAAGTACCCTGCAACAAGATAGGTGGATTATAGTCATTCTTCTACATCTACCAACGAGCTCTAAAAAGATTAATAGTGACATATCACAATCAAACTACTAGGTTGAACCACAATCAAACTATCACATTCTATGCATTTAGCATTATCATTATCTATCTAGTAATCTCAGAAATTATATCCAAGTACTGGAATTCTAGATTATCTTGTTAAGTTATTCAAAATCCAAAACAACAAGGTCAACCAAAGAGGTTCTCATTTTCGGCAGACATCAGTATCTTCAATGAAAAATTAAGCAGCCATTGTTGAGATACTGTTTGAAAAATTAGTGCTTTGGTACTTGGTAATGGTTAGCCTGTTAATGAGCTGACACCTCCAAGACATTCCCTAAGTTCCATAAAATTTTTGTAATCATATTTATTGTGTTAAGCAACAGAAGTTGTTAGACAACATTGATCTAAATGATTCAAACAACTTGCTGAGACCTATTAGAGATTAGAGAAGAACCTTGATGTGTTCCACAGAGTATTGTCTATAGAATGACCAAAACACTAGTTTTCTAAAATCCAATTAATCTAGATCCTGAAATAGTTAAGATATCATGCCTTGCATATGTGCCGTTTCTCTCCAGTAATATTAAACTCATTTCTGCTAATATGAAAAAAAAAAAATTATATGTTTTAGTAAATTGGGTTGTTTGCTCATTTGGCAGATGAAGCACATTTTCATGATAAATGGCATTATGGGCCTCACTTTTAAATGACAGCTTCAAGGAGTAATAATTTTCCACTTTACAGTTTGAAGAACCCTCTTGTTAATATTATGTATAATTTTATGGCTAAAGCATTTACTTAATCTAACATCTGGGCCACCTAGTTGTTAGGAAAGCCCTAAGAATCCCCAATATCACACAATTGTAACTCTTGTTAAAGAAGTACTCTAATCGGAGAATTTGAGCTCACATTCTGCTGATTCCTGTATTGCAATGATTCACAAAATCATGGCCATCTTTAAAATTCTTTCTTTGGTTTGCTTCATTATTCTCTCAAGTCTCACCAGCACTAAATTAGATACTGAATTTCTGGCAATCTTGTGTGTAACCAATTTGCAATTGACCAAAATCAATATGATTTACCAAATATTTGGGAATTAGCTTAAAATGCTCCCCTTTCAAGAATTGATAATAAAACTAGCAAAATCTTGTCAGATAAAATCTATTGCTCCCTTAAACCAACCTCAGTGAATGTGAATATTCTCGATGATTATAATTTTGTTCAGTAAATCAACATGCATGTGGAACTCTGAAAAAAATTTCTCACATCCTTATCACTGGTATGAATTTATCTTATGAGCTAAAGGATAATATGTGGGCTTGGAAAGATGATTCTAATGGGCGAGTCACTGCTAAGACAACATATATAGATTCCTAGACCTAGAGAATTGGTGGTAGAGGTTGTGGAAGCTCTCAATAACTCCAAGAATCCCTTGTTTTGGTCGAAGCTCATCCATTGTTATCTCCCCACTATGGAGAGAACATGAAACTTGGTCTTGGTGATGGACACACATGTTATATATGTCAGCAAGGCCCTGACTTTATGAATGATATCTTCTTCAATGTAATTTTTTTCATTATTTTGATATTTGGTACTCTAGAAATTGGCTTGCTGAAGGGAAACACAGACATGCCATTTTGGTTGGCATATCCGTGTCAGACACGGATACATCACTGATATGGTCGAACATGTGTCTTACATATTTATTTATTTTTTGGGACACGACATATCCATGTCGGACATCTCTTACACCCTTCCTCATCACTCCCGCGCCCTTCCTCACGTGATGCTCACGTGTGTCGCTAAGTTGTGTGGCCTTTACGCGGGGACGGGAAAGCATGATATCAAAGGAGTAGAGGCTTAAAATCTAGAGAATTTGGGGATTTCTCGCCAAACCTGGAGGATCGGCGACATTAAATTGTGGACCTCAAGAGTTTGGGGAGACATGAAATCGAGGATTTGTACAGTGTGTGAACACCAACGACAAGTGGCAGCATAATTAGAACACCACATTGCATCAGAAGTAAATTCATCGACAATAAGGAACGCCAATGATAGCAGAAGCAGTAGAACATCATATTATAGTTGCACCGGTGGCGCCGTTGTAGCTCTGCGCTAGTGCTCGGAGGCCACTTCCACAATGTGCACCATGACCCATCGTGTGACGTGCACCCTCGATGACTCGCGACCTCACCCTCGTTGCATGGCGTGTGCCCTCAATAGCTTGTTGCTATCACCACATGCCCTCGATGTCCCTCTTGCCCTCAAGAACCCATCGCCTATCACCGACGACCTCACTCGTGGGTTTCTCTCGATGCACCTCTCGTTGATTCATCATTGGCAACAAGGATCATGGGTTTCCCTTGGCATCCCTCTCGTCGACCTATCCATCGTGTGTAGAAGAGGTGACCCATCACTTGTGCACAAAAGTAAGTCGATTTCAATCCTTTTGTTTTTGTTTAGTTTTTCTTAATCAATTGATCACCTTTTATATTTGTATTTTGATGTCTGCATAAATTATATGTTAAGAGATATAATGTCGGCCTCTTATTCATAATAAGTCTGTGTATAACAAGAGGAATAGGTTAGATCTTATTATTATGCTTTTTTATTACTACCTCTTATTTATAATAGGTTAGATGTTATTTGTTATGCTTTTTTAGCCATGATATATGTTACATTATGAATATATCATGATTATTGCAATAAAATTTTATTTCTTTCGTTTTTATGAGAACATATATAAAATCACTAATTAGAAATATAATTAAAAAAATCAACCAGAATTATAACTAGAAAGTTTAATATGAAACCATTAATTGAAGTACTCTATCTTATGTGACATTTATAAAATATTGAATTATGCTTTAGGTTCTTAATGATCACAGTGATGGCTTTCAAATTTCAATTATCATAATTATGTCGGTTCTCCATTTTATTGCATTTCCTTGGTCAATTTCTTGTACTTTAGAGATAACAATCTAAATCTACAATTTTATTACATTTCCTCCTCCATTTTATTAATAATCACTTTTATGTTTTTTTTCCCATGATATTCGATGAAAAGGAGAGTCATCCACTAAAACTATCAAAATGAGTTCGTCAAGTTCTATCAATAGCTCTTCTGTTCATCGTACAGCTAATGATGAGGATGTTTATAAACCGTTATAGAGAAATGTTACTAAAATGGACAAATTAAGCAGAGAGGGTGGGAATATTACATGACAATGTAAGTTTTGTCATTAGGTCAAGAAAAGCTCTTATATAAGAGTTAAAGCACATCTATTAAAGTTGACCATCAAAGAATTATAGTATGTACAAAAATAACAATAAAAGATGCCTCTGATATGTGTAAAGATTAAAAGGAGCTAAAACAAGACATCAACAAAGTGCTCCGAAAAAAGTACCATTACCCCCCTTGTACTATTTGTACATAGCTAGATGAACAGTTATACACGATTAAAAGAAAAGAAATTTAAGTGGCAGTGACAAATGGAAAGGTATCATAGCCGCATTTAATATGACAACATGTGATTAGTTACATTCTAAGATAGCTAGAATGTTTTTTAATGCTGGTTTACCATTTCACCTAGCAAGAATTTCATATTTTGTTATTGTTTTTGAATTTGTGGCCAACAATCATTCATCTCGTTGTTTACCATATGGTTACAATTTATAGAGAACTATTCTATTTTAGAAAGAAAAAGCAAATATTGAGAGGTTATTATGACTGACTGAAGGTACACGGAATGAAAAAGAAGTTAATATTGTAAGTGACGAATTGAGCGATTTACAGATGATGCCCTTAATTAACTTTATGGCTATAACTAATAGTAGAGTCATAAATATTTTACGTCAAATCTAATGAAAAAAGTTACTAATGAGGTTGGTTATCAGAACATAATACAGATTATTGAATTAAAACATAATGTTTGGACAAATTATTGAATCATAGTTTTCAAATATTATTTGGATTCTATATGTGGTTCACACTCTCAACCTAGCACTAAAAGATATTTATATAATAATGAATATTGAACAAAATCAATTAACATATAATGCATGCAGTTGGATATCTGATATTGCTAGTGATATTACGATGATAAAAAGTTTTACCATGAATCATTCGATGATATCGTACATACTTAATGAGTTTGTGCCATTAAAGTTACTTTCTATAGTAGACACACGTTTTGCCTTAACAACTATTACGCTTTAGAGGTTTAAACTTATCAAAGGTGTACTTCAGTCTATGGTTATTAGCAAGGTTCGCCGAACCGTATCGTACCGGCGTTTCGACGCTGGCTCGGTACGGTACGGTATGGCGTACCGAGCGGTATACCGAGGTGTACCGCTCGGTACACCTGATTTCACTGATTTATCCCTCCGAAAATACCTGAAAATTAAAAAAAAAGTTAGGATAGAGTTTTCAAGTTACAAATAAATATAGTAATAATATAAGTTTAGCAAAATCAATGTAAATTTGGTAAAAATAACATCACATATCTTTTTCGGGCTTTGAGGTAGTCTTGTTCGAGGTTCGTATTTCAGCTCGTTATAGATTGAAATATCTATAGAAAAATCAGTTGAATTGTTAGACTATTTTGTTACAATATAAACTCTAAAATTCAAATGAATTAAATAATCATATATCTAGATATACCTGATTGTTAATTCTACCACCAAAACGAACGACAGGCCTCCACGGGTGGTGGATCGGGGTCCTCGATCCGATACATATCAATATGATACGTTTGTTTGACCCAATCATGAAATTGATCACATGACATAGTGTATTGATACACCGTATGCCATTGATGCATCAATGTGGTACTGATCGTAGATTGATCGTCATAAATCATATTTGTCCGAGGCAGCTCTTAAGGCATATATTGGTGTTGTTCTGTATCATGCTGTTGCTCAGAGAAGGATGACCAACTATCACCATACTGTTGTTGCCCATATGATTCTTCATAATACGATGGCTGTGAATACGATGAGTCTCTTTCTGTGTCTATATCATGTATGCTCTGTCGCATTTGTTCATATTCATCCACTGCCTTCCCCTTCCCCTTCTCCTTTCCCTTCCGCGCATAAACTTAACCAGTACCTTGTCGAGTTCCATGATCTAAATCTTGAGTGGCATGTGTAAAATATTGCTCCTCAGTCCATTCACCACCCTCAAGTTGTACAGACGAGACCAACGACTGCCCGGTATCACCGCCATCATCTGTTGAGGCACTGCTGTCCGTGTTGCTGTCATGTCTCTGGACCGAACGAGAAAGAGAATGTGATTGTGAAGGTGTCTCATCGCCCGACTCGATTCTTTCCAACGATGCAACTGATGCTATTGCCTTCCCCTTTGCCTTTGCACGTTGGGCGGACGAGTGTGACCGTTGGGTATCGGTAGTTCCTCGAGCAGTTTGACTCATACCTCTTGATTAGAAAGTTCTTCCTCTTAATCTTCCCAAATTTACCTCGATTGAATTCACAAATCGTTGTTTTATAGAGTTTATGAGAGAAAAGAAATGTTTGAGAGAGAGTTTAAGAGTGTATAATGAAATAGGGGAGAGAAGATTAGTTTAAATAGGAGGAGAAATGGCTACAACGGTCAATTTGACCGTTGGAGCACTGTAGCGCTACTACAGTGCGGTAACGGTCGATTTCGACCGTTACCGAGTGGTATCGGGCGGTAACGGTCGAAATCGACCGTTACCGAATGGTACCGGGCGGTAACGGTCGAAATTTCGACCGTTACCGCCCGATACAAGCTTTTTTTGGTGTACCGCCCGGTAGAGGGCGGTCCGCGTACCGGTCGCCTCTCGGACCGGTACGTACCGCCCGTACCGGGCGGTACACATCGGTATGGCGAACCTTGGTTATTAGCGACAAACGGGATATGTTACAGAGATGATGATATTGGTAAAGCAAAATCTGTAAAGGACAAGGTACATGATGACATTTGGTATTGATTATATTCTTGATTTCACAAGATTTACTTATGATATACTTAGATTTTATGACACGAATAACCCATATTTTCATTTAGTATATGACATGTGGGATAGTTTGATTGAGAAAGTGAAGGAAAAAAATATACACATGAAGGAAAGAAATCAAACAAATATTTATCTTTCTATGATGTAATCTATAAAATTCTTATTGATTGTTGGATAAAGAACAACACTCTATTTCATTACTTGATCATTCTTTAAATCTAAGGTATATGCCGATTTTAATTTTTAACGATATTTTTACATAATTAAGCATATTTACAGAATTATTTATTTTTACTTTTTTATTTTAAATATTTAGTATGAATGACTTCAATGGGATCCCAATTGAGTACCCCACATAGAGATCTTGAGGCCTCTCAAGAAAGATTGAAATGTCTAAGAAGATATTATTCAACCATTGAGGAGAGAATACTTATCAACGAAGAATATGCTAATTTCTCTTACAGAGTTAGATATTTTATTGATTATGATCGTTTACATGATAGCTACCATATGGATCCTAAAAGTTGGTGAGTTGTATATGGTTCATCAACTCTCATGCTTTAAGTGTTAGTTTTGAAGTTAGTTGTGCAGTCTTCTTCTTCATCATGTTGTGAGAGAAACTTGAGTACCTATTCTTTCGTGCACTTTTTTAAAAGGAACAAAATGATTCCTCAACATACAGAAGATTTGGTATTCATTCATAATAATCTTCATCTTCTTTCCAATAGAACCCTAGGATACTTAAAGGGAGAGACTAAGATGTAGGGTATTACTAGCGAAAAATTTGATTCATTTGAATACGTTGGAGTACTTGAAGTTGCAAATTTATCTTTGGATGAACTAGAGCTAGAAAAAATTAGTTTTACTAATGATATCGATGAATCACCAGATACAGGTGATAATGATGTAGAGAATGAGCCTAGTGATTGTTAAATATTATTTGCTTTATTTTGGATACTTCGAATTAGATTATTTTAATTATTTAAACTTGTGTGATGATATTTCTTTGTTCATATTACTGAGTCTATAAAATTTAAATATAAATATTAAAAACCTCATGTTATCAAATATTATATATGTCAAAAAATATATGTGTCCTCATCATGTCTATATCCTAATTTTTTAAAAAATAACATGTCGCCATGTTTGTGTCGTGTTATGTCTGTGTCCATGCTTCTTAGGATGATACCTCTTCAAATGTTGACGTCCTTAGGGGTTTCATTGCAATATGCTTGTGGTTAATTTAGATGTTAGAAATGAAGCTTGCTTGATGGGGTTTTCTCTCATTCATTTTATATAAATTGCTTGCTTATCTAAAAAATCCTATTTTATTGAGGCTATACTTTCTAAACAATTTGATGAAGGCTTAATTGAGACATATCCCAAAATAATTAGATAGGCGAAGCCAAGCCAAGCCCTAACCAGACTAAACTTAACATTGATGGTTCTTAACACAAATCGATGGATGAGGGAGGCCCCAGACTCCTTGTTGAATGAGGGTGGCCCCGGATCATGTATTGTCACTCGATGCTCTTATATGCATGGTCATCATGCGCTCTATTATGAGACCAAGATAATTATGGATGGACTAAGAACTATTATTCAACAAGGAATCTCCATTTTCTCTCGTCCATTTTTTATAAATTGCTTGCTTATCTAAAATACCCTCTTTTATTGAGGCTAAATTTTCTAAACAATTTGATGAAGGATTAATTGAGAAATATCCCAATATAATTAGATAGGCGAAGCCAAGCCAAGCCCTAACTAGACTAAACTTTGTTGAATCTTGGATTTTGATGATGAAATAAATTAGTAAATTATTTGATCAAATCTATATGTTAAGAAAAGTGTGCAGGATTAACTACGATAGTCATCAAGGCATAAAGCAAAACGAAATGCCGGAGTCAAGATCGAGATTTCGTTAGGAGTTCGAGAGATCGACGGAAGTCCGAACGTTCGTCGGAAGTCCAGACGTTTGTCGGAAGTTCTACTGGAATTGATCGAGAAGTCCAGGAGCTTGCTAGGAGTCTGCTGGAACATTGCTGAGAGATTATCGGAAGTTCATCGAAAACTCGCCAGAAGAAATCTAGACTAACCGGATTTAATTTGTTTAGTGTATACCTTAAAAATCATAGTTAGCACATAATTAGGGTTAGGTTTGGGAGGTAATCCCATTAACCCTCCTAAGGGCCAATTGGGCCCATAATTGGACTGGTTTGGGCCGGATTCAAGGCCCAACCAAGTTGATGGACCCTGTCTGGCGATGGCACCGTTAGATTGGGGTGGTGGAACTGCCTAGGGAACGATCTCCCAGGTGGTTTAGGCGATGGTACCGCCGGTAGTTATTACATGCCAAGCGGTGGTACTGTCAGAGCTCAGTATCCGAGACTCTGTCAAGCGGTGGTACCACCAGATTAGGTGGTGGTACCGCTCAATGTTAGAGTGTCAGGCGGTGGTACCGCCAGTACCCCGGAAATCCGGGATGAAACACTTTTTGGCTCCAATTTTGAAGCCATTGGGGCCTATAAATACCCCACCTTTTTTTGCATGAAAGGGTAACAAAGTGCAATCAAAGTGTGAAAAAAAACTCTTAAGTGTTAGGGTGTTAAAAGTGTTGTAAAAGTTAGAAGAGTCCTCCTCTCTCTCTTTCGCTTTGTAATCATCCAAGAAGATGTGTGAGGCTTATAAGAGTTATCTCCTAAACCCGTGAAAAGGAGAAAGCACTGTAAAAAGGTGGTTGGTCTTCGCCTATTGAAGGAGGACCATTAGTGGACATCGATGACCTCAACGGAGGAGGAATCAAAAGTGGATGTAGGTCATAACGACCAAAACACTATAAATTCCGGTGTGTTCATTCTTTACTGCTTAATCTCTTTATTGCATTCAACTTTACTTCATTACAAACTGTCCAATCCCCTCTTCTCTACTCATTCAAGAAAAACGAAATGGTTTTCGTCAAAATCGGATTTTATCATATGAAGATTTTTAAACCGACGTAATTTTTCCGCTGCACTAATTCACACACCCCCCCTTAGTGCCGCTCTTGATCCTAACAAACTTAACATTAACAGTTCTTAACACAAATCGATGGATGAGGGAGGCCCCGGATCATGTATTGTCGCTCGATGCTTTTATATGCATAGTCGCCATGCGCTTTATTATAAGACCAAAATAATTCTTGATGGACTAAGAACGGTCATTCAACAAGGAATATCCAAAATCAATATTAGAATTGATGCAAAGCTTCTAGTTAGACTAGAAGGGAAACCTACATACTCTGGTCTTCAAACTAGGGGTGTTTGCGTAGTTCTAGCTTTGTATGTTAAAAGATTGACCACCTGATTTTGACATCCTACTCTCCTTGGATGCACAAGCTCTTTATGTCCCCTGCCTAGTTAAGTAACAAAGTTTTACTTTTTAAGGAAAAAATTCCATTGGATTTTTTAAATCGGTCAATAATATTGTTTGCAATTATGTGTTTTATGACCAACATCAACTAATGCAAACCAACTACACATGTATAATTTATGGCATCCTTGCTTCCTTTATAAAAAAGTTATGGCAGTATATCATGACATATCCTCTAACGAGTTATATGTTTATGATCTAGTATGAACCACTATTCAAATCTGAAGTTTACAACTTTCATCTGTTTTATTTTTTCTAAATACTGACTGTGGAATTTGATATTGACGTAAATAAGACTTCTGATAAGATCTTCAGCATGTTAATGAATGCCTCGTCCTGAAATGCTTGCATAAATAACCAAAAACTGACTACTGGGGTACTGTTTAACCACTTAATGCATGCTATTAACAAAAGTAAGCAACCAGTAAGCCACAAAGAAGTAAATTAGGAAAAAAAATAATTTGGCAATGTATTGAAGATAATCTGCAGAATAAAGATTGAAATATGAAATGAAAAGCTTACATGAATAACTAATATCGGACAATTGACAAGGCCAATTTTGTCAATGTTCTGCAAAAGCAATAAAATTATTTAGAATGTAAAAGGATTATTACACCAGATGAACACTGAAAAATTTACCTTGTAAATGTCAAACCAATATGTTCGCTTAACTGGATATAGTACCCTAAGTCCAGAAAGGATAGGACTGTGTAGAACAACAGCTCTTAACTTCTGTAGACGGGAGGCCAAATCAAGAGTTGGACCACTACCCACTGACTGACCATACAAGATTAGGTCCTCATCTGCTACTCCGTATTGTTCTTTAAGACAGTTATATACTGCCTCTATGTCCGCATATGTATTATATTCAGTAGGCTGTTAGGAACAATAGATTTTGACACAAACAAAACAGTTAAGAAAGATGATATTTCATGTATTATTTTCTTTATGAGCCAAAATTCATGTGAGGTTTTGCCATAGTAACAAATGAACTTTGACCTTTCCCGTTGATTGCCCGTAACCTGAATAATCATACCTGCAACAAATAGTAAAGAGTCAACAACTATAAACAAAGCCTTGGCGCAAGTATTTGATCTGTTGAGAGTCCCAATAGGCAAATAAAGCAACTCCTAATGTCATTGATCTTTCACCTCAGTTCCAAGTATTGTCGTTTTTAATGAACAAGAAAATTACAATGATAGGTAGAGTCATACTCAGAACAGCATTAGCAACAGTTATTTTGCAAAAGTATAGGTTTGAGTCATACCTTGATGAGAGTATATATATGAAAGAATTACAAGTTGATAAAAATAGATCATTAAAGTGTCTCTTTACTGACTAAGCCAAAAAAAGCTTTACAAGAATTATTAGACATGCAAATACATACAATTGTTTTGAGATATTTCTGTTAACGTGTCAGCAATGTCACGCATACGAACCACAAACATATGCATGCAGGCTTATTAGGTATGATAATTATAATGGATTATCAGAGTGTATGATAAGCATTAGAGTTAAAAAAGAACAACCGTACTACTTTTGGATGTCAATTCCGTAGATATGCACTACATCATATCCATATTTTCTAAACTAGAGATCCTATTTACTGGCAGTCAGGAATTTTAATCCTTGAAGCATCAGCAATCATGAACTTCTTATCCATAATTACTTTCAACAACATAAAAAGCAAGTGCACCAACAAAAAGGACGTACCCAATGCACAAGGCTCATCCAATGCAGGGTCTGAAGAGGGTAAATGTACACAGCCTGCCTGACCTTTAAATATTTTGAAGAGATTGTTTCTATAACTTGAACCCTTGATATACTAGCAAGTAAACCAACAATCTCTGTGACTTGAACCATTGCTACCTCAAAAAGCACAGAAAAGCAATTATGTTCTCGCTAATCGATCAGGTTTCCATTCAGCTATTAAGTTCTGAATGGCAGTTTGTCGACAATAGCTGACTACTTCTCACTAGTGATATCATGGCATCTGCAACGAATTTAAGCTACATCTTGTTGATAGGAAATCATAGTCGCTTTACTGGAGAACAGATCTACAAAAGGTTAATTCGTTGCTCAGAAATCAACCTTGCAGAGATTTAGAGGAAGTCCACAAACACATAATTAGATCCCATGAATCACAAAATTAAGCAAGTAACAACAAAAACCAACTAGAAATAGAGACCAAATTATTATTAATCGCAAAGAAAAAGAGATTTAGAAAGAAAGTGTCACCAAAGTGGAATTCACCAGGAGGAGGGATAGGGGGGGTGACGAACCCGATGAGATTGACGCGAAGATGGACGCTGAGCTCGACGAAGAGATCGAACATCTGGCCGATGTCGGCGGCGTTCCCGTGCGAGTAGAGCAGCGTGGCGGTCGCCCGGGGGTGACGCAGGTACACCGCCACGATCTCGTTGCCCCGCCGCGTTGGGAGGCGGACGACGTGCACGTCGTCGCGCCCCGCCGCCGCGATCCCAGGGATGGCGAGCCGCCCGCTCTGTTCGTCGGCGATCACGGCGTAGGTTGGCGGGTTCGGGGGAAAGAAGGCGAACTTGGCGGCGATCGAGGACGTGACTCCGCCCATCTCCGCCGCCGCCGCCTCCGCGGACTCATCAACGGCCCAGAGGGCGACACCGCTTTCGCCGCCGCCGCCGGTGACGGGATCAAGAAGCCAGGCGAGGAGGCTGAAGGGGAGGAGCAGGTGGGCGGTGGGTTTATCACGCAGCTCACCACCGCCGGAGCCCACAAGATGGTCAGTCACGTGCAGATCGGGTGGGGCCTCCCCAGCCTGTAGAGAAGGTGGGCGGGGCCCGCTTCTTTTGGGAGTTGGATCGTGGTACGGCTCACCTCTCTTGGCCGAGCCAGCAGCCAGCCTCATGCGACTGTCCTTTACAGTATGGTTGGAACCCACATTTACCGACTATTACAAAACTCAATCTTTAGCATCTGTTGCCTCGTCCATGGCATAGGATCCGGACCCGTGGAACGCGGTGTCCTGGGGATGATAACGCGCCCCGCTCTTGACCAGATTCCCAAAAGAGTATATCCTATCCCGAGATCTCCCTAATCCGGGATATCGGTATATGCACCTCTGCTATCCGTTCTCTTTGATAGGATCCGGAATCATCTCCAATAATTGTCCTGATCCAAATCCAATCACCAAATAACATTACAATTCTCACATACAAAAAAGACACTTGGATCCCAATCAGCAGCACTACATGGCCCTCTCAAATCAACGATTATTTAGTTTCAATTGAGAATTCATTTTTACCATTGATATTTTTTCTTATTTCCATACAACGAGGATAGGTGATCAGGAGGAGATTGTCATTGTCAAGTTCTAAGCGGTATCTGAGATCATATGGATTTTAGAACCATAGCAATTTTTGATAGAAGATAAGATTTTCCTAACTATATGAGGAAATTTCTCATTCTATTGAGGAAAATCCTCTATTCTGTTAGGGAAATCTTCCCTCCTAATTTGTATAAATAAGAGAGGGAACATGTTAATAGATTCAAGCTAAAGCTATTTCATTTATACAATAAAGCTTCATTCAATATTTGTTCTTATCTTTTATTATTTTTATCATGGTATCAGAGCCGCTTGCCTAGAGCAAGCTTTCTTCTCGCTGCCAATTCATCATTGGTGTTGCCACTCTGCGCCAACGTCCGTTCCCTCGCTGCCAATTCATCATTGGTGTTACCACTCTGCGCCAACCTTCCTCTTCTGCTATAGCTTCCTCCTCTGTTGCAGTTTCCTTCTTTGCTGTAGTAGCATCACTGCAACATTGCTGTAGATTTCTTCTCTACCGTCGTAGCCGTCGTAATCGCAACCACGACCAACGTCATTGAGAAAAGCAAAACTTCGCTCTTGCCTTCGGCCAGCGACCAACGTCGCTGAGAAAAGTGAAGCTTCACCCTTCAGCCAGCGACCAACGCCGTTGTATTCCTAAGAGGCTCCGTGGTCAATCCTCATCTTCCTCACCGCGGTAGTCTTCAATGATCTATCAACATTCGGTAGACTTAAGGAGAATGAAGGGAACGCCTGTGCCATCACAGCAACAGCAATCGCAGCAGCAGCAGCAGCGATATACACTTATCTTACTCATGAAGCCTCTCGCTTGTAAATAATTCTTTGCATCGATCCAAGATTGGTATCCTTGTTAGGAGCACATCTTGCGGGGGCATGATAGAAGATAAGATTTTCCTAACTATATGAGGAAATTTCTCATTCTGTTGAGGAAAATCCTCTATTCTGTTAGGGAAATCTTCCCTCCTAATTTGTATAAATAAGAGAGGGAACATGTTAATAGATTCAAGCTAAAGCTATTTCATTTATACAATAAAGCTTCATTCAATATTTGTTCTTATTTTTTATTATTTTTATCAATTTTGTCCATGTTCCGAACAGGGACTCTACAATCTGACAGTGAATTCCCAAGTTTGGGACAGCAGTAATTTTCACTCCACTGCAACACAGTACTTGGATTCCAGCTAACGAGAGTGGTTGCTTGTTTGTCGTACAGATATGCCTTCGTGGGGTTTCTTCTATCACTGCCATAATTCTTGTGAAGGCTCGCCGTGAGCATCTTTAGGTGCATCATAAAAGATATCCTTTTGCAAAATCATTGATCAAGAGAATTATGGCTGATGTGACCATTAATTTGGCATTCATTCCATGCATGTTCAGGAAAAAGAAATGCAACTCAAGAGAAACGTGAACATTTTTGGACCAACCTTTTTCCTAATATGATGATCATTTGTACAAATGAGGGACTGTCGTTAGGAATAGACCGGACGCCCACATGTTTGTGAACGTCATCAGTCTTTACTCCACCCCGCCTCAAACAAACAGACTTACAATCTTCAAAGAAAAGTGAGTTACAGTAGAAGAACAACCAAAGAATCCGTATACGTACGTACGCCTCTTGTCGCTTGCTACGTTCTGTATCATCGTCAACAAGCAAGCAATCAGGGCACCCGATTCGTACCTAACAACAGATGCTATGATTTCTAAGCTTAATTTACATCGAGACTAGACTTTATGGGTTGTCGTTTGGTTTCAGTCGTAGAAAGGCTGCACAGAGCTGACGATATCGTATCCTCCAACTCTGTAATCTATTGCATTCTCTTGATGAACGGAATACCAAAGCGATGTATCCATCTCACATTGCTGTTGCATCCCCAAATCTGTCGAAAGAGCTATAAAACATCAGTACATTCACAAGTCAGTTCAATCTGCATCGATAATTTACCGAGCTGGTTTACTAACTTTGTGGCAAAACAACGCTCGGATGAAGCAATCCATCAGTCTCTTCCAAGTTGTCCCAGTTTCGATATGCTTCTTCAACCAGATGCTGCACATAGGCCTGCAGAATAGCGGAGCACAGTGAGATCAGCATGTCAAGAGTCAAACATAAGTAAAAGATCTGAAGAAGCTGGTTTTGGTGCTCACCATCTGAGGTCTGCTTAGCTCTTGCACTGTGCAGGTCATGCTACCAGTCACAATCGACACCACTTCACATATAGGGTTTAAGACAAGGCTCCATTGTGGTCCTCGGTGTAGGTAAAGCTTGTCTCCGATGATGCAGGTCTTTGCATGAGCAACTGTTCCTTCCCACATGCGATCCGACATCCCCACTCCCAATATCTGATCCATGAAAGCAACACCTCAACAAGGGCACAAAGCATTTTGGCACATCGGCCACATTACAACAGCATTACTGCGTTCAGCAAGGGAATTAAGAACACGTACACTGCGGAGACGATCAGGTTCGACGGCGCACAGCTTCAAGAAGTCCTGGACCGTGTTGATGCTCTCTGCCGACAGCTTTCTGTGGAACGCCCCATCCTTCCCTATCCTCTCTAGTCGCCATACCTCGTCCCAAAGAGCTGGGGGATAATGTTTCCTGTACACTGCATTATTATAATCATTCACCGATTAGTTCTGTCTATCGTTAGAATTTTGTATTGAAGCACGTATCGATGATTGATCCTATACCAAAGATCTAGCTTTAGATATGCACCTTGAATTTGACTGCATCAAAAGTAACAAGAGCAAGGGTTTCATACTTACATTCTCCTCTGTGATCCTTGACCATGAAGGGCTCGGTCATGGCTTCTTTAATGCTTGGACCATTGTAGCCCTTCGGCACGACTCTGGCACCAATCCTGAAGTGTCGACTTCTTATCCAACTAGAATTATCAGTGAAGGAGATATCAGAGATGTAAGCAGTGCCATCTCTCAGTGTAACATTGACATCCCCTGTGAGCAATGGCCTCTTCCCGGTCCTCTCCCTCACGATCTTTTTCTGGAATCCTGCGCTGGTCCACTCATTTCCATCTCCCGAAGGAAAATCTCCATCTAAGACAAGTATTTCTACTTTGACAGCTGATGGTAATGAGGATAAAGGAACCTCTCCGTTAGCTACATCTACGATGATGATCTGGAGTGGGTTATTCTCAATGTCCATTATCTTGCTGCCAGTGAATATGGGGAGTGAAGGTTGCTGCTTGAATGCAAGCTTCAAGCTTGATGATTCTGCTGCTTCAATCTGAGTCGGGATAGACCTTAAACAACATTTTCGGACCAATATTAGTCTTTTGTAAATGGAATTTACCCAGGATTTTGAGTTCCAATCAACAAATCAAGCTGAAGTAGACAGAGATATACACATTCTTCACCTCTGAAATGAGTGGATGCTGCGAATTACTCCTTGCTCAACCTCCTCTTGCACCTAGTTTATGTACGAGAAGAATTATTAGTTGAGATCAGTTGGAATGAAAAAGAACATAAATTTGTTCTCTTATTCGTTGTGACTTTGAGGGATTAAGCAGTAAAGAGTTGGTTCCAAGGCAGCATCACTTGTAGGATATATCATCATACCACTTTGCGAAGCAATGGTTCCAAGACAAAGAAGAAGTTCTGTAGAGATTTCGCCATCATAGCCTCTCTAATCACCCTGTCAAAAGGCAAGAGGGAGGTTATACATCATTTTAGACCAAAGCAACCACATAAACAAAACCTTAAGGCATCTGAGACTTGTTCTTATTCATGTACGCAAAAGAGAAGCCATGATCAGATGGATTTTGGACAACGACAAAGCAAATAGTGGGAGAAGGGTGAGCA